>NC_077229.1:76841765-77178588 GCF_027887165.1 Monodelphis domestica
GCTTGCAATATTTTCTCCTTGGCTTGGAAGTTCTGGAATTTGGCTATAATAATCCTGGAATTCTTAAATTTGGAATTCCTTGGGATCTGTGAGCAATATGGTGTCCATATTTTGATAAGATCATGATCATGGCTTTCAGGCAATCCAATGATTCTTAGATTATTTTTTTCTAGGTCTATTTCCCAGGTAAGTTGTTTTTCTTGTGAGATTTCAGATTTTCTTTTTTTTTGTTTTGTTTTATTGTTTCCTGCTACCTTATAAAGCTCTATAAAGCTTAATTTTTATGGAGCCATTTTCTTCTTTGGGACTTTGTATGTCCTTTCCTATGGAGTTATTTTCCTATTTTAATTATTGTATTTATTTTTTTTTAGAAAACTATTTTCTTCAGTAAGTTTTTGTTCTAACTTTTTTCCCTATCATTTTCTCTTCTAATTTTTCTTTATTTATTATTATGTCTTTTATTATTTTTTTATAATTCTTTTTGGGAGCTTTTCTAGGAGTTCATTTTGGGCTTGACATTCTTTCATATTTTCCTTTGAGGCTTCACACATTTTCATTTTTGTATTGCTGTCCTCTTCTGAGGACATTTTGGTCATATTTGTTGCTGAAAATTTTTTTCTATTATTGGGCTTTTTCTGTCTTTTGCTCATTTGGGGGTGTATTTTTTCACTAGATTTTTGTCTATATGCTAAAGCTTAGCTCTGTTGCCTAATTGGCCTGCTTGTGGAGGTCTGCAGCTATTCAGTTCAGATGATGTTTGCACTGGGTCATGTTAGATTCTGTCCAGTCTCACTGATCCTCATCTTTGTTGGACCAAGTTCCTCCTAATGCCACCCATTTTGTATTGCATTGGTTTCTGCTCTTCTCCTGCTGAAGCTGGACAGAACTGACTGTTCTCTTTCCCTTACTGCTTGCATTGTATTATGTCTGAGTTCCACTGAGGTTAGTTCAGAGCTTTCTTTTCACACTCCGCTGATATCAGTGCTCCTTCCTGTTTCTCCACATTTTTCTTGGCCAGATCACTGCTTCATCCCTTCTTCTGTTTTTTTTTTTCTGCTGCTCCAGGATGTATTTTGAGGTGGTGGTGGTGGTGGTGGTGGTGGTGGTGGTGTGTGTGTGTGTGTGTGTGTGTGTGTGTGTGTGTGCGCACGTGTGCAGATAAAGGTAACTTGACTTAACCAGGGTTATGGTAAGTATCTGAGGTTGATATGACCTCAGGTCTTCCTGACTCCAGGCTCAGTACTCTATCCATTGATAGATAGATGATAACTTAGCTGTCTCTAATAGCAGCATGGGCAAATTACTTGAGCAATTTGAGATAGTTTCTTCATCTGTAAAATGAAAATACTAATGCCTATCTTCAGCTTAAAAGGGATAATTTATGTAAAATGCTATTATATAATGCTATATAATATCAGTTAATATTAAGATTCATATTTTAGAGGAGTATTCATATCTTAGAATAACACCTCCTATTTGTTTAATGCTTGACAATTTACAAAATGATTTCCTCATAAGAACCCATCCCTTAGCACAATGTCTGGCATTCTCCATTTTCCATCAGCAGTTCTGTTTGGTTTGAACTCCAGGGAACATCATCCCTCCCCTAAGAGAAGCTGATCACCTGAAATATAATCAACATGTAGATTAAATTAGATTTTGATATTCATCTTCCTCTGAGTTCTCTCAGTTGCCTCTCCTCTCAGATTGAGGGCTGGAGGTGGGAGCAACAAACTTTTCCCAAAGTCTTCCTTTAGAGGGCTCAGAATAGGGCTTTCCAGGTAACTCTCCATTTCCATCAACTCTTCTGCTTGTCTGCTTGGTTTTCAGTCCAAGAAAACATCATTGCTCTGAGCCTTCTACCCTAGGTATCCCACCCTCCTGCTTTTTAGCTTCCTTTTCTATGTTTTTGTATTTTGTCTTCCCTCATTAGATTGTAAGCTCCTTGAGGACAGGGACTATCTTTTTTTCCCTCTTACTGATATTCTCAGCACTTAGCACAGTCCCTGACACATAGAATATACTTAATAAATGTTTGTTGAATTTATTCAGCATATACTAGGTGGCTAATAAATGCTTGCTGACTTGACTTGATAATAACTTTGTGAAGGAGAGAGTGCCAGGATCATAATTTTTTATTTTAAATTTTATTTTTTATTTTACATTTTATTTAATTAGTTAATTTAGAACATTATTCCTTGGTTACAAGAATCATATTCTTTCCCTTCCCTCCCCCCACTCTTTCCCAAAACAGATGCGCAATTCCACTGGATTTTACATGTGTCTTTGGTCAAAAACTTTTTTTATGTTGTTGATATTTACACTAGGATGATCATTTGGAGCCTACATCTCCAATCATATCCCTA
Organism: Monodelphis domestica; assembly: GCF_027887165.1. Lineage (NCBI taxonomy): Eukaryota > Metazoa > Chordata > Mammalia > Didelphimorphia > Didelphidae > Monodelphis > Monodelphis domestica. The sequence goes on from NC_077229.1 coordinate 76,844,132, forward strand.
TTGACCCATACAATCAAGCAGTTATTTTCCTTCTGTGTTTCTGCTCCCACAGTTCTTCCTCTGACTGTGGATAGTGTTCTTTCTCGTAAAGCCCTCTGAATTGCTCAGGATCACTTCATTGCCACTAATGGAGAAGTCCATTACATTTGATTGTAGCACAGTGTATCAGTCATTGTGTACAATGTTCTCCTGGTTCTGCTTCTTTCATTCTGCATCAATTCCTGGAGGTCATTCCAGTTTACATGGAATTCCTCCACTTTATTATTCCTTTGAGCACAATAGTATTCCATCACCAACATATACCATAATTGGTTCAGCCATTCCCCAATTGAAGGGCATTCCCTCATTTTCTAATTTTTTGCCACCACAAAGAGCACACAGGATCGTTAATTTAAGACCTGAAGAGACCTTAGAAGTCATCTAGTCCAACTGCCTCATTTTACATATGAGGAAAATGAGATCCATAAAAGTTAAGTGATTTGCCAAAACTCAAATAGGCAGTTAGAGGCAAGATTTAAAATCAGATTTTTTAATTCCAAAGGCAGCTAGGATCAGAGGAATTTGTTGTTGGAAAAATTAGTATATGAGTTTCTTTTTTGTATCTTCACTCTTCTGAAAATCTCAGGGAGCCTATGAATTTTTCCCAGAATGTTTTTAAATGCATAAAATAGTCTTACAAAGTAATCAATTATATTCAGATAAAATTATCAAAAAACTTTTTAAGAAAAGAAGATCATGTTTCAGGTTAAGGACCCCTGATCTACTCTCCCTTTTCATTTTATAGATGAAAAAACTAAGGCTAGTTGGTTGGTTGTTATTCTTTGTGCTCTAAGAGATCCCAAGTGATATCACTGGTGATATCTTTTTCTTTTTTATATTTTTAAAATGTTATTTAATTGATTAATTAAGAAAAATTTTCCATGGTTACATGATGCTGGTGATATCGTTTGACTCTCTCATGAATTAAATTTAAGTGAGTTGTACAAAGTTTTCAGGTTCATTCTCTTTTCCAGAGATATCAGAGTTCAGTAGCAAGACAAAAGTCAAGATGACTGGTGATGGCTTGGCTTCTTCAGTGTCTAATCAAACTCTAACCACTGTAAGAGTTAAACTTAGTTGACCTGTCATAAACTGTAGTGATTTATTCAAATATACCCAAGTGAACTGGGTTTTATTGAGATTTTAATTAATACAATGAGGAATTAAGAAAGAGAGAAAGAGTAAGAAAGGAATAAGTATGAAGGGCCTTAAGCCAACATGGCCTAGACTTGAGTCTTAAGAGAGAGAGATCAGTCAGTCCTTAATCACTCACCACAAGATCTGTCCAAGCAAGAATATAGACACCAGTTCAGCCAGCCATCCTTCTCCAGAGAGGGATTTTTCTGACTGTCCTCAAGAGACTGTCCCAAGAGCCTGTTCCCAGACCTCTCTCCCAACAGCCTCCTCAGAGACTGTTTTCTTTTAGGAGACTGTCATTTCCTTATATAGGGAATTTTCTCCTATGTCACCTCCCCTAAATTCTTACATCTACCAATCACAGTAGATGGTTTTCAAAGGACAGACCATTCTTTGTTCACACCTAAGAAGCTCTAAATTTTTGAGTAATTCACACCAGGAAAGCTCTAAGTTTCTCACCTCTTTGTTCCTTGTAAATTCACAAGTTGCTTGACCTTTATAGGTACTTATCACCCTTTTGTATTAGTCCTAAAATAGGCATGGCCTAAGAACTTTTTGTCCCACTATAAGTATGGATTTAAGTACTTTTCATTGTTCAGAAAGGAGTTTACAACTTTATCTTCCCCTAAGGCATGCTTAAGTATGATGAAGTAGAGTTCTCACATTCCTGATCTAAGTAGAGTTCTCACATTCCTGATCTAAGTTACTTTCACTGCCCAAATGGGGAATGGTCCCAATGGGGTATTTTTAAGGTTCACAATCCAACCTTATGAAGTAGGGTCTGAGAATTTTTAAGGTTCACAGCACTCCATAACACCTGCCTCTGTGATCTTCATGACCAATGGAACAAATTGTTCTGTTTAGAAAAAATCTGCTCCTTCTACTGGGAAAGTCTTCAGATGCCTGGTGTAGGCATTTTCCTTAATTCACTGAAAAATTTGAGGTCTATCAGTTGCCCTCACCTTGGTTTAGCTTGTCTGCTGAGATGGTTTTTACTGGGCTGTAGCAGCTGTGTATTCTACAACTTCTTGGAAGCACAGGTGGGAGCTGGGTTGGGGTGGAGGGTAGACACCACAGGAGGATAAGCAACACTGCATCAGAAGTACTAGTCTTCTCTGAACTCAGGGTCACACAAGTAGTGTTAGATCCTAGATTCCAACTGTAATGTGTTTCCCCACAGAATTGTAGATTAAGAGTTGAAGAAGATATGTGTTAAAATTTTGGCTTGTTCTGTCCCCCTGACCAATACCAGCTCTTTCCTGTCAGTATAATAAGTGAGTTTATAAATAGCTAGTCTATTTGGAACTATGCCCAAAGGACGCTAAAAGACCGCCTACCCTTTGATCCAGCCATACCACTGCTGGGCTTGTACCTTAAAGAGACCATAAGGAAAAAGATTTGTTAATAGTTGTGCTCTTTGTGGTGGCAAAAAAAAAATTGGAAAATGAGGGGATGCCATTTAATTGGGAAATGGCTGAACAAATTGTGGTATCTGTTGGTGATGGAATACTATTGTGCTCAAAGGAATTAATGAACTAGAGGGATTCCATGTGAACTGGAACGACCTCCAGGAATTGATGAAGAGTTAAAGAGCAGAGAACCAGGAGAACATTGTACATAGAGCCTGATACACTATGGCACAATCAAATGTAGTGGACTTCTCTACTAGCAGCAATGCAATGATCAAGGACTATTCTGAGGAACTTATGAGAAAGAATGCTATCTACATTTAGAGGAAGAACGGTGGGAGTAGAAATACAGAAAAAAACAACTGCTTGATCACATAGGTTGATTGGGGATATGATTGGGTATGTTGACTCTAAATGATCACTCTGGTGCAAATATCAATGGTATGGAAATGGGTCTTGATCAGGGACACATGTAAAACCCAGAGGAAGTGCATATTGGCTATGGGAGGGGGATTGGGAGAGGGCTGGGAAAGAACATGAATCTTGTAACCATGGAAAAATACTCTAAATTAATTAATTTATTAGAAAAATAGCCATTCTGAAGTGGCAACAGCAGGAAATAAGATTGCGAAGAGGAGCCTGGAAGTCATCCCAAAGATCAGAGGAGCATAATTTACAACTTTTATCATATATCAACCAAAAATAACATCCTGGTAATATAGGTGGAATTATGGGAAGATATTTAGACTCTGCTGACAAGGTTTTTGACTCTATGATATGTAAATCTTAGATTAGTTCCAGATATCCTCAGAATACCAAAGGGGTTGATAATTTTGAAAAGATGTGGATATATTTATTAAATTTAAAGTTTTATGGATAACTCTGAAATGACTTGGATATGTTAATGAACTAACCCCCAACCAAAATTCTATAAAAATAAGACCTCAAATTCTGCACCACTTCCAGGTACTCTTACATCTCCATTGGATCCAGGTTGTCTAATACTACTTACCACTGTAATCCATGGTTTGCTGAGTTACTTTCCATACCTCTTTCTTTCCCCATCATTTCCTTCACATTGACTGCCTTCATTGTTCTGTCTCATGTCCCCACTCCTCCCACAAACACTTCCTAGCCAGGTAACTCTGGGAAAATTACTTAACCTCTGTTTGCCTCAATTTCCCCAACTGTAAAATGGAGATCATAATAACATTTACCTCCCCAGGTTGTTTTGAGGATCAAATGACATTTTTGTAAAGCCTTCAGCACAGTGCCTGGTACCTAGCAAGCACTTAATGAAAGTTTATTTCCTTTTCTTCCTTCTCTCCTTCCCTAATTCACAAAAGGCAGAAGACCTGAGAAATTAGAGAACCAAACCAGGAAGGACAAGGCAAAAGGACAAACTTCATCACTACCTTCTGTAGTAAGAAGAGAGAGCCTTTACATGGCACAGCCTACATTTGGCTGCTTTTTATTCCCTTGTCACTGTGATACTAGCCAGTTCAGGTAAGCCTGATCTGGAGCTCTGAAGGCGATGATATTTGAAAGTGGTTTACAGCATAATGAGTTTTGGGTGACTGGGGATTGGACATTGTTTTCTGCAGCTGCAACTGTTCCCTGACTCTGCCCTTTGGTCCACTTTGAGCTCTCCAAGGTCCTGAACATGTTCTCCTGCCCAGAGCTTCAGTGGACCTTGGCCTTTTCATCTGACCTGTTGACTCTGACTCATAGGCTAAAACTTCAGCTACTCTTGAATATGATATAATGGATAAAACTCAGGAATTGGAATGTGATTCAAATTGATTCAAATCCTGCCCCTGACACTAGTTCTGGGATCATGCCCACATCCTTAACTTCTTTGAGTCCATTTTCTCATGTATACAATAGAGATAATAATTTCTATCTAACTGGGCTATTGCAGAGTTCAGATAAAATAATATATGTAAGAGAGAGTTAAAATATTAAATCCACATGCACATATTAGTTATTATTATTAATGAACAATATTAGAAAATGTGGTTATCAGATTTATATGTCTCTGACAACAAAGACAACAATCTCAGTTGCTTTCCTGGAATGAACACTAAAATTAAAGTCATAGAATGTCAAGAGCTGGGAAGAGACTGATGAGCTTGGAGATCAAATCTACCCAGTCTTCTATTTGGAGAAACCATATAGTAAAACAGTAGTAAAGCTAGGACGGAAAACCAGGGCTCCTGATCCCTGGAGTTTTCAGGACTCCACAGACTTCCCACTCCTTGTGTTAAGCAGTAGGGGTAAAATTAATAAAAAGAAAGACAGTGCCTGACCTAAAAGATCTTATAATGTCAAGTAGGAGATAACACAAAAGGAGACAGGAAAGTAGGGAGGATATAGGACATCAGAAAGTAGCCAAAACAGAGACATCTTATTCCATAAAGGACAAAGTTATAGGATCTATCCTAGGTCACACAGATAATAAATGGCAAAGCTAGAATTAAAAGGGGCAGCTAGGTGGTTCAGTGGATAGTTTGCCAGGCGTGAAGTCAGAAAGACTCATCTTCCTGAGTTCAAATCTGGCCTGAGACAATGTAACTCTGGGCAAGTCACTTAACCCTGTTGGTCTTATTTTCCTCATTTGTAAAATGATTTGGAGAAGAAAATGGCAAATCACTCCAGTGTCTCTGCCAAGAAAACCTCCCTAAAAGGTCATAAAGAATTGTACAAAACTGAAAGTACTAAACAAAAATCCATATAGTCACATGGGTTCATAAGTTTTGTCATTCTCAATCCTTCCTCTCTCTCATCTACCATACTGACTTTTATATAAGTTGCTAAGTATGATCCAGTCTATCCCCCATAACAACTTGTATCTTTGTTTTCTCTTCTCATGGATCCAATAGCCTTGTACTCCTAGAGTTCGTCCTGTTATCAGTTTCAAGCTCACATTTTATAGTAATTATGAAAGAAAAAATTATATCCTAGGGTTATCATTTCAGTTAGAGTTTTTAGAGTGACTGAACAGAGATCATGACTAAACAGAGATCAATGTCAGTAAAAAGCTTTGAAAAAAATAACTACTTTCTCAACATCTTTCAGATGGTCAAAGACAAACAAAGAAACTCTTCCCTTCATTTGGTCAAGAAAAAGATATTATTCTTAGACTGGCCAAGATATATTCCTCCAGTAATCTAGCTACTAGCCTTCTTTGGTAAATTAAGGACAGTCTTGATTTTTATTAACTAAATGTTCTTATTTAAGGGAGATAGATTAGGTCTTCATTTTAGAGAAAAGGAGGGCTGATTCTTAATTTCTATAACATAGCTAAGGTCTCAGTGCTGTGTGCTTCTATACCATCTTTTATTTTATGTAACTTAATTAGATTAAAAATTTTAACAATAATACTAAGTGGTTTTGTATTCTAATATAGTAAATATTTTTACATATAACTCTTGTGGTCCTCAATCTTTAAGAGCCTTTATGCTCTTTATAGGTCCTGAGACTCAATTACATAAAATGAGGATAACAGTAGCACCTACTTTGAAGGATTATTGGGAGAATTAAATGACATCCTATTGCAAAATGCATAGCACAGCCAGGAACACTGTAGGTACTATACAGATACTCATTCCCTTTTTCATTCCCCAGAGTGCTGGACTAAGAATCCTGAAGACCTTGGTTTGAATCACTTAGCTGCTGTGAGCATCAATTTCCTCATCTGTAAAACAGGACTACAAATATATGGATGACCTGCCTCATAGAGTTGTCCTGAAATGCAAATAAGTTAATAATGTGTATATGTTCATTTGTTTCAGGCATGTCTAACTTTTCATGGCCGCATTTGGGATTTTCTTAACAAAGATAATGGTATGGTTTGCTATTTTCTTCTCTAATTCGTTTTAGAGACAAGGAAACTAAGACAAACAAGGTTATGTGACTTGCCCAGGATCACATAGCAGTTAAATGTCAATTAAGATTTGAACTCAAGAAGATGAGCTTTCTTGACACCAGATCTAGCACTCTATCCACTGTGTCACCTAACGCCCCAATCATGTATTTGTGGTATGTTCCAAGTCTCAGAGTGCTGTAGAAATGGCAGCTGTTGGTTAAGTTTTCTCCTTCCTGATGTGTGTGTGTCTGTGTGTGTATGTTCCCTTTTCCATTTGGCTTTTTTTAGTATTTTATTTTCCCAATTACATGCAATAGCAATTTTAACATGTTTTCCAAAATTATAAGATCCAAAATGTGTATGTATTAGAAATTTTAAAATTTAGAGTAATTTGATTTAATTGCAAATTTACTTTTTAAAAATTTCATGAAGATCAAAAAAGGAAAACATTTTCATATACAAAGTAGAACAGAAAAAATGAGGATTGTATGTGGAACTGCAAATCTCTATCATGTACAACTTGTTTTTCAAAATTATATAAATTCAACATATTGCTTCCAAAGTTAAACTCCTTGACTATGTTTCCTTCTGAAATTCCTTCTGTTCTGACTCTTTGTACTTCAACTCTGGGCCTCAACTGCAATCTGATCCTGGAAACCCCCTTATAACTGGAACTTCCACCTTGGAACATCTTATCCTAGAACATCCATCTGCTAGACTAGCCCCCTTCTCCCACAGGTGAATTTCTCCAAGGGTCTCCATTTTGGGGAAAGGCGGCCAAGGACAAATCACAATTTTTCTCTTTGCCATACTGATGATTTTCCAGATTTTAACACCAGATTTCCACAGAGGGTATCTCCACTATTTTCTTCAATCATTTTTTGGCTCCCTTTTGTATAGTCTTCCCCCATTAGATTGTAAGCTCTTTAAGGCCAGGATCTATTTTTTCCCTTGTAAATATATCCCCAGTGTTTAACACAATGTTGGGCATATAGTACATATTTAATAAATGCTTCTTGACGCCTCGCTTTTTTTCTCTGATTAAAAAAAATATTTCAAGGAATTCTTTTCCTCCTTCTCCTTCATCTCCTTTAATTGCTATCTTCCTCTTCTTCCTCAATAATGAGAAAAAAGAAAGAAAAACAATACCTTCAGAACAAATAAATCAAAGTGAAGCAAAACAAATCCACATATTTGTCCATTCCAAATATGAATGCCTCATTCTGCATGTTGAATTCATTACCTTTCAGTGAAGTGAGCAGCATATAACACAAAAATATATTTTGATTCTTTCACAAGTATAATTGAGTTTCTATCACTTTTATTCCCAATTAATGGAGGAGAGGCTGGAGGTAGGGAGAGAATTTGGAACTTGAAAAAAATTTTAATTTATTTTAAAATTAGAAATGAATAATGATTAAATAAAAAAGGAAATGGGTAGTATGCTCTGGAGACTTTAGTAGTCATTGTATTGAGAAGCCCTCTAAAGTCTTTCAAGTTGCTTATTTTATAGTATTGTTACCAAAAAAATTACTTCCCTGGTTTTACTCACTTCCCTCTATGTTGGTTCATAGAAGTCTTCCTTGGTTTCTCTGAAACTGTTCTTTTCATCATTTCTTTGGGCCAATAATATTCTATTCCATTATCACACTTTCAAAAGCCATTCCCCAATTGATGGGTGTCCCTCTTTGTTTCCAGTTCTTTATGACAACAAAAATTGCATCTATGAATAGTTTTTTTTAAACCATTAAAGGCAGAAGAGTGGTAAGGGCTAGGGAATGGGGGTTAAGTGACTTGCCCAGGATCACACAGCTGTTAAGTGTCTGAGGTCAGATTTAAACTTGGGCCCCCCTGTCTCTAGGCCTGAGCTACCTAGTCACCCTCTTCTTGTCCCTATCTTGCTGAATTCCCTCTCCACCTAAGGGAAAATAAGTTTTGTTTTTTCCTATTTTTTAATCTGTATTTCTTGAAGGTTTAGTGGAATATTTTGAACATAGGAAACTGGTACTTGATAAATGTTAAAATGGATTGAAAAAATGACCCTGATATTAAAGTGGATGGTGCAAATACAGTAATTATTATTCCCATTTTTGTTTTTTAGTCATTTCAGTTGTGTCTGATTCTTCATCATCCCATCCAGGGTTTTCTTGGCAAAGATGTTGGAGTGGTTGGTCATTTCCTTCCCCCTGTTATTTCACAGATGAGTAACTGAGGCAAACAGAGTTAAGTGCTTGCCTAGGATCATGTAGTTAGTAAGGGTCTGAGGCCAGATTATCCTCATTTTACAGTTGAGGAAAGTGAGTCTGATATAAGTTAAATGATTGAATCTACAAGGTCACAAAGATGCAGAATCTGACCCCAGGTCTATCTTGAATCATAGTCTAGTGATTTTTTTTCCCCAACTATGCTTTTTGAAAAAATTCTGTTTTATATCCTAAGACCTATTACAACATTGCTATTATGTGTTCTTAAGCACTGATATTATGGTATCACAAGACCATAACAAATTCTTTTTTTTTTAAACCCTTACCTTCTTTCTTGGAATCATTATTAGGTATTGGTTCTAAGAAAGAAAAGCATTAAAAGCTAGGCAATGGGGGCTAAGTGACTTGCCCAAGGTCACATAGCTAGGAAGTGTCTAAGGCCAGACTTGAACCTAGGACTTTCATTTCCAAAGTCTGGTTCTCTTATCTACTGAGCCACCTTAACTCACTAATGATACATTCTTATAATGATGATGATGATGATGATGACAGCATTTTTATAGGACTTTAAAATTTGCAAAATGCTTTACAAATACCTTCTATTTTAAATCCTTACAACAATCCTTAAAGGTAGGCACCATTATTATCTCCATTTTATAGAGAAGGAAACTGAGGCAGACAGAAATTAAGTTGCCAACATGTAACAAGTGGCAGGGAACTAGGTTAAGTCTCCTGACTCCAAGTTTAATGCTCTTTTCATCCCTTGACACTAACGTTCCAAAGACTTCACTGGAATGTTGAGGGGTAAAAAATTGGTGAAGGGAAGCAATGAAGTCTCCTGAGGTGGTTAGGCACAACTCCAGCCTGGAATACATTTCCTTCTCATTTCTACCCTTTCAAATTCTACTTTACTACCTACATCCAGAGGCAGCTAGGTGGCACAGTAGGTAGAGCACTGAGCTTGGAATGAGGAAAAGTCACCTCCACGAATTCAAAACTAGCCTCAGACACTTATTAGCAATATGACCCTGGACAAATTACTTACCTCTGCCTTAATTCCTCAGCTTTCAAATGAATAGGAGAAGGAAATGGCAAATTACTCCAGGATCTTTGCCAAGAAAATCCCAAGTGGGGTCGCAGAGTAGGGCAATGGCTGAAAATCACTCATCAACAAAATTCATATCCAATAATGGCCAAGTCTTGTCAGTTTAACTTCTATACATTTCAACTCTATTATCTCTTTCTATGTACTTACAGAGTCACCTCTCTAATTCAGACTCCTATCATTTCTCCCCAGATCTATGGAAATAGCCCTCCCAAATGTTCTTTCTAGTCTTGACTTGCCCTTTCCAAAAATCCATATTTCACACAACTGTTATGATAATATCCCCAAATCAGAATATATTACTCCCAGATCAAGAAACTTCAGGTGCTCTTTATTACTTTTAGGATAAAATGCAAACTTTAAATTCTCAGCTGGGATTTTGAATCTTTCACCATCTGGTTTCCAGATCTCTTAGCAGAGCAGCAAGGGGCTCAGTCTACCTCCTTGATTGAAAAAATATACAATGGGCAGCTGATGGTGATGGAATACTATTGTGCTGAAAGGAATAATGAACTGGAGGATTTCTATGTGAACTGGAACAACCTCCAGGAAGTGATTGGGAGTGAAAGGAATAGAACCAGGAGAACATTGTACACAGAGGCTGATACACTGTGGCACAATCAAATGTAATGGACTTCTGTAAATGTAGAAATTTTAGGCTTCTGGGAGAGGTTATAATATTGTAATGGCTAAAAATGTGGCTACAGGATTTATGTAATATTGAACAATGGCCGCCAAGGAATTTACTTATGAAATTCCTAAAATGAAACACTCAAGTCAGAATAGAGTTTATGGAGGTTTAATCACACTGGAAGTAGAGAAAGGAGAGGGAGAGAAGGAGAGAAGAGAAAAGGGAAAGGGGCTACTCAACCTCTGACCAAGGCAGAGGGAGTTTTAGGCCCAAAGGCCCAGGTGGAAAGAATCAGTCCTTAACTCACGTGACCGATCTGAAGGAAAGCTGTCTGCGGGCGTCCTCCCTCTCCAAGCTCCTAACACCCAACTCCCTTCTAGCTCTCTCCACAGGAAGTGAGCGAATTCCAGAGGCTGTTCCCTACCTCACTTCCTGTGTCTCACAAATCCAATGGTTGGCTCTAGCTTGGCTTAGGACAGCCCAGGTGGGCAGTTAGTTATTTCTGATTTGTCATTGACTAGCGCATGCCCATGTAGTGTGGGTGTGCACAATTTTTGGGTGCTAGACCAAGATGGAGACTTTTAAAATTCACAATCCCCCCCTGATGATGATTGGGAGACTAGTCTCCCCAATTGATCACTAAACATAAGCATACTGCACCCCAAAAATTTCTAACTATAAGTGTATACAAAAATTTTTTTACCCACTAAGAGGAAAATTGTAATAGTTGTAAATATGGGGATATAGAGGAGAGAGAAAGACAGCAAACCAATGTTTTGCTGGGCGCATTGACAAAAGCCAATTAGGGGGCAGTCCCCTTTGGCATAAGAGTGTACATTCAAAAATGTTCAATCAACCACACCCCAAGGTTCATTCTGGATCTTCCTGTAGTGAAAAGGTTTAGATATCTTTCTGCAAACAGTTCATTCTCTGGATTCAGTTAGTTAGCAAGCTTCTTCTCTGAAGATTTCTCTCTCGAACAAAATTTAAATCTTGGATTTGATGAAATACAATCCCCCCTGAAGAAAGTGTTGAAAAAACACTGAGTCCAGCTGAGGATTCAAGTTCTAGTTGTGGGAGTGTGTGAGTTAATCCAAAAGAAAAACAAAACAAAATGAAAATAAAATAAAAATTCAAAATCAAAAGAAGAAAAAAAAAGGGAAAAAATTAAGGGAAAAAATATAAACCCTTTATATATGGATATTTATATTAAAGAAGAATTCAAAATCAGTATCAAAATCAAAAAAATCTATGTATACAAAATTTGAGAAAGCAAGAATAAAAAAAATTTTTTTTCCCCCACAGGCCCCTGTATTAGGGTCCAGTTAAGTAATTTCTAATCCCACAAGTCTGTAGGACAGAATGCAGTATATTTTACTTCCCCATTTGCAGCCAAGGCTACAGGAAGTTGCCATACTATAGGAGAGAAAAAAGAGGACCAGATTTTTTTTTTTTAATATATCTAGGGAAGTGTTATTCCCTCGTCTGATTTTACCTTCGTTCTCAGGGATGGATGGAGCCAGGATGGTAGCCAACCTTAGGTACTTGTCTGTAGGTACTTTCACGAAGAGTGTGGATACAGGGAAGGCCTACATCTTAACGTCTGTCAAGTGTCGCAACCCCGAGTCTCACACTAGGTTCAAGTCCTTAGTATTGGCTTAGAAATGCATTAATCCTACCTGGATTGGTCTTTGATTTTTAGACCTGTGAGCTCTTTTGGCATTATCCAAGTTATCTCTGTGCTCCTTTTTTGATCTCGTTCCTAGAATCAGACACAAACATTAATCATAGTCCCACAACAATTATCAATAAATGGCAGGTTCCCATAGTCTAAAGCTGTTTGGGTGCGTATTAATAATAACAGCAAGTATATATATTTAAACTAATATTGTAGAATAAAATTAATATTGATCATATGTACCTTAAGTACATAGAAATGAGAAAAAGGGAAAAAATAAAATAATGTAAAAATAATAATAATAATAAAATAAGGGAAAGAGAAAAAAGGAAAAAAGGAAAAAAATTTAAATTTAGGAATTCAATGTGTCAAAAGCAGAATAAAACAGTTCCACTTGTCAATGGGTAGTTATCTCCAATGCATGTATAGGATACAGTCAATCAGTCTCAACAGAAGATGCTCTCTTTACATGAGAACAGTGAATCCAAGAGTCCTTTTCTCCAACCTTTATAGATGTTGGAGTAGTTAACAATATTTGGAATGGTCCTTCCCATGAAGGTTCAGTTGCTCCAGTACGCTTGAAATTCTTAATATACACGTTGTCTCCTGGGTTCAGGTCGTGAAGTGAAAAGTCTAGTGGTCCAGCTTGTACTGCAGCTCCGGATTCATGTAGCTCACGCATTTTGTGCTGTAATTCCTGTATATAGGAAGCAATAGTAATATCTCCCCCTAATAGTGATGTATAAGCCGGGGAGAAAGGCTTAGCCTGTATAGGCGGATGTCCAAAAAGCATCTCAAATGGTGAAATATGTAAGTCTCCTCTAGGCCTGCTTCTAAGATAAAATAGGGCCAAAGGGAGAATTTCAGGCCATTTTAAATGGGTCTCAGTGCATAATTTTCCAATCATAGTTTTAAGTTCTTTGTTCATCCTCTCAACTTGGCCTGAACTCTGGGGATGATATGGAACATGGAATTTTGGAGTTATCCCCAAGCAAGAATATATTTGATTTAAGACAGAATCGGTAAAATGACTCCCTCTATCGGAGTCAATACGTGCTGGTAGGCCAAAGCGAGGAATAATTTCTTTTAAAAGCACCTTAGCAACAAAATCTGCTGTGGCTCGGGCAGTAGGAAATGCTTCTGGCCATCTGGTCAGTTGGTCTACTATGACCAAACAAAATTTATATTGTCCAGCCTTTGGCATCGTTATAAAATCTATCTGCAGGTGCTCAAAAGGTGTGTAAGCCAGAGGACGTCCACCAAAGGCTTTTCCACGAAAGGCATGTTGGTTATATGCCTGGCAGGTAGGGCAGGATGAACACACTTTAGAGGCTACAGTAGTTATACCAGGGGCTATCCATACTCTCTTGACAGAGTCCACGATGCCCTGGGTGCCAAAATGACCATTTTTATGAATAGATTGGCAAATTTGGTTATAGAAACTTCTAGGGAGCAGGGGTTTTCCTTCAGATGACACCCATACTCCATTAATTTGTTTTGCTTTAAATTTTTGTTTCCATTTTTCCACTTCCTTTTCATTATAGGAGAGTGATAAATTTAAATTATCAGTGGTTGTTAATGTTAAAATTAATCCAGGTCCTTTTATGGCTGCTAGTTTTGCAGCGGCATCTGCTCGGTCATTTCCTCTAGAGACAGGGTCAGAGCCACCTGTATGGGCAGAGCAATGAACTACAGCTAGGGCTTTAGGCAGTTTGAGAGCAGAAAGAACTTCATTAATAATTTCTGCATTAGCTATGGATTTTCCAGCTGAGGTTAAAAATCCTCTTTGGAGCCATAGCATCCCGACTGAATGACAAATGCCGAAAGCATATCTAGAATCCGTATAAATTGTTGCCTTTTTATCCTTGGCAATTATACAGGCATGTTTCAGAGCTATGAGCTCTGCTCCTTGAGCGCTAATGTTAGAAGGTAGTGAAGCTGACCATTCAGTGGCAAATTCTGAGACTACGGCAGCTCCAGTGTAATGTATGCCATCCCTCATAAAAGAGGAACCATCGGTAAATAAAATCAGATCTGCATTGTCTAAGGGAATGTCCAAGAGATTATCTCGAGGCTTTTCTGCCATGGACACTAATGTTTCACAGTTATGTAGTGGTTCTCCTGAAGTAGGTAAATCTGGAAGCAAGGTGGCAGGGTTAAGAGTTGAGTATTATCATTAAAATTTTCTTCAATTTGAGCATTGTCATTAATTTCCCAATTCCTATTTCTATAATTCTGGTTTCTAAAGTTCTTATTTCTATATTCATTATAGTTATTATTTCTAAAGCTATTATTAAACTGTGTATTCCTTCCAATCATCTTAAGAAAGGTTCTACATTCCATCATTTTGTGGCCCTTCTTCTCACAGAAGTGGCAAGTAATGGATTGATAATTGGATTTCTGGAGAGGGGCTATTGTCGTTGGTTCATTATCCTGCCCACTTTCTAATTTAGTTATCCTATCTATTAAATATCTCATTTTTTTCTTCATTTCCTCCATGTCATCATTATTTTCTTTCTCCTTTTCTTCGTTTCCCTTTAAAACATATATAGCTGTTTTTTGCAATTCTTCAAGGTCCATATCTGACCATCTTGGGCATTGTGTTTTAAAATAATTTTTAATTGCTTTGCAAGAATTGTTTACAAAGATTCTCCTAACTTGTCTTAAAAAGTCCCAATCTAAGTATCTGTTCCCAAACTCGATAATTCTGACCATAAATCTGGAGGGTGTTTCTTCGTCCTTTTGCTTAATTTTTTCCAGTTCCATCCACTTATCTGTACTGTCTGCACATTCCTTCATGGCCGTGAGGATAGCCTCTCTACAACGGTATAGTTGTAGATAATCATCAAGATTGTTATAGTCCCATTCGGGATCCTGAGATGGCCAATGTGCTGCATTACGCCCCCGGGTTTTGTTGACATGAGCAATTATTTTATTTTTTTCACGTTCACTTAAAAAAGCCTGTAGTAAGCTCTCAACGTCCTTGTAAGACGGATTATACTGAAAAAATATGTCTCCCATCTTTTTTGTTACTAGAAAGGGATCTTGTTCATATGTGGGGATATTTCGTGTAAATTCATTTATTTCTTGGGGAGTAAATGGTATCCTATGTCTTAAAGTCACCACATCCCCATTTCGTCCTATTTCAGGTACTTCTCTTAGAGGAAACAGGCCTCTAGTTGAATTTTGCACCTGTGGGTCAGTTTGACAAGGACAGGTTTCTCTAGGACAAGATCGCCCTTGCATTGGAATTTGGTTTTCTGTAGGAGAAGGAACATGAGAAGCTGGGATTGCAGGGGAAGGGTTTTGGGGATTAAATTCAGACAAGATTTGCACTACACGAGAGAAGCAGTCTGTTAACTGGGCTATAGGGAAGGTGTTTTCCATCTCTATTTCAGGGAAGGAAATTTCCTCATTCAAAGGTTCAGAAACAGGTCTGTTTCTGGTAGAGTGGTTGTTTGCCAATTGATCCTGTAAGAGACTTTTTAGATCTTCTAATTGGGCTTGCATTTTATCCTCAATTTTTCTTATTTTATCATCTCTAAATATAGTATTGAGGATTACAAAAATGACAGTACCTATTAATATAAAAATTTGGAGGTATCCTTCATTCCTCAATGCCCCTACTTCTTCAGCTGCCATATAATTGTCAAAGAATGTAGTACTCATTTTTATATGTATATTTTGTAATTTCACAAAGCACGTGGGGAGCAGGGCAAAGCAACAAACTTTCCACAGGTTTTTTTTTTTTTTACAGTAGGTGGCTCCCTAGTCTACAACCCTATACAGGCTAAGGGCCTATTGTATTGTAAATTCTCCTTCTTTTACAAAGTGTGTATATGGGTGGGTCCCAGCAATCTTCTTTAGCCCTCAGGCTAAAACCGCTAGGACCATGTGCTATCTTCCTTGAGCAAAGCCCACTAAATTTTTAAGACTAGAAAGGCCAGGAAACAGAAAAAAATGGGTTTTAAGTTAGCTCCCTAGCTGTATTCAGCTGTTTTTTTTTTTTTTTTGCGGGCTAGGAGCTCCTAAGAGCTCCTTCTCCTGAGGTTCCTCATCAGTTGATTAGGTAAGCCTGGCCTGCCTCTCAATCTACTGAGCCACCTCCTTAAAGTAAAAGGAGACGGAAATGAGAGACAAAGAGGAGAAGGAAAAAAAATCCTGTTGACCCCAATTTAACTTAAGGGGTAAAGGGAAAAGAGAAAAGGTGTTTTATACTCACCTGTTCTGGCAGCTGTGTCTTTAAGCCAAGGTATTTGGTAAAAGGACTGACGGAGTGAGTAATAAGTGGGGTGAAAGGGCAAGAAAATTCAGGAAATTTATTGAGGTTCTAGAAACCTTCCAAGCACTAAGGCAGGGCCAAGAGCCAGAGGGGGTAGCCGGGGTGGGACTTCTCCCAGGTGATTAGTAAGGAGATTAGAAGACTGATATAGTTCTTTTTCCCGTAGATGTAAATGTAGAAATTTTAGGCTTCTGGGAGAGGTTATAATATTGTAATGGCTAAAAATGTGGCTACAGGATTTATGTAATATTGAACAATGGCCGCCAAGGAATTTACTTATGAAATTCCTAAAATGAAACACTCAAGTCAGAATAGAGTTTATGGAGGTTTAATCACACTGGAAGTAGAGAAAGGAGAGGGAGAGAAGGAGAGAAGAGAAAAGGGAAAGGGGCTACTCAACCTCTGACCAAGGCAGAGGGAGTTTTAGGCCCAAAGGCCCAGGTGGAAAGAATCAGTCCTTAACTCACGTGACCGATCTGAAGGAAAGCTGTCTGCGGGCGTCCTCCCTCTCCAAGCTCCTAACACCCAACTCCCTTCTAGCTCTCTCCACAGGAAGTGAGCGAATTCCAGAGGCTGTTCCCTACCTCACTTCCTGTGTCTCACAAATCCAATGGTTGGCTCTAGCTTGGCTTAGGACAGCCCAGGTGGGCAGTTAGTTATTTCTGATTTGTCATTGACTAGCGCATGCCCATGTAGTGTGGGTGTGCACAATTTTTGGGTGCTAGACCAAGATGGAGACTTTTAAAATTCACACTTCTCTACTAGCAGCAATGCAATGATCCAGGACAAGTCTGAGGGATTTATGGGAAAGATGATATCCACATGTAAAGAAAGAACTGTGGGAGCAGAAATGCAGGGGGGAAAAAGCCATATTATTGATCACATGGTTTGATGGGGATATGACTGGGGTATTGGTGTTAAAAAATCACTTTATTGAAAATATGAATAATATGGAAATAGGTTTTGAACAATGATACATGTATAACCCAGTGAAATTGCCTGTCAGCTCTGGGAGGAGGGGAGGGAAATGGGGAGGGAAAAATCATGAATCATGTAACCATGGAAAAATATTTTAAATAAATCAATAATTAATTTAAAAAGAAAGAAAGAAATAATAATACAATGCCCTAGCTTCACTATCTCTAGGTAAGTTTCCTCCTTCTCCTTCAAAGCCTGATGAGATTCTAAAACGGAACCAGGAGCCAAGATCAGTTTCCTGCAGGGCTGAAGTTGAAAGGAGAAGGGCTTCTGGTGCCCTAGCCAGATATCTGACTCAGCAGTGCCCTGGCCCTCCTCCTGAGTCCCTGCTTGGCAGCCACATCGTGTCCTGCCCTCTGAACATCCTGTGCCCAGGAACAAAGAAGGCAGAAGCTGTAAATGTAGAAAGTATGGCTTGTTCCTCACCAGTCCAGGGTTATTGGTAGTGTTCATCTTTGGCACCAATCCTTCTCCTT
Organism: Monodelphis domestica; assembly: GCF_027887165.1. Taxonomy (NCBI): domain Eukaryota; kingdom Metazoa; phylum Chordata; class Mammalia; order Didelphimorphia; family Didelphidae; genus Monodelphis; species Monodelphis domestica. Next base: position 76,861,939 of record NC_077229.1, read on the forward strand.
CCTCTTGCTCCTGCCCCATACCAAGACACTCTTTAAATCATAACTTCCTAATGGCCTGCCTCCCTTGGGAAATACCTTATATTTTAGACCTTCTTTCTCTTCCTTCTCATCAAACAAGCTATTCCTTAACTATTATGCTTTTATCTCTGACTTTTTATATTCTACGATCCTTTCCACTTTTTGATATCCTATGTTCTAAAGTTCCTCCCTGTTATAATATTGTGGATTCTAAGTGTCTTTTCACCTCTGACATTCTCCCTATTGACACCCCCTCCCAGCTTTGCCATTCTATGTCCTAAAGACACAGCTCTCAGCTCTGATGCTCTAAGATTCTATTTCATTATAGTCTAGGAATGAGATGAAGACTTCAAAGTGATTATTCTTTTAAACCCAAGAGGCATCTAATAGGCTCTCAGTAAACATCTGTTGAACTGAATTGGATCAGCTGAATGGAGTTTCTCTCAGAATCTTTGGAAAGATGGGATGGAGTGTCTGTTCTGGAATGTCTATTACTTTTAGAGGCAGACTACTGCAGAGCTGGAAGGCTAGATTTAAAAGCAAGTCCCATCCATTCTATCCTGCATAGCCAAGCAACCAGAAAGGCTGCATCCTATGGTGAACCATCCCTGCAGTCCAAGGATGCTGCCAGCTTCAAAGTTGCAGATGCTTCCAAGCAGAGAACATCTCCACAAAGCCAGTGTGGGTGCCTCCCAGCACTCACAGTATCCCACAGGAGATTGGCTGGGATCCAGTCCAGCCCTGAGAGAAGGCAAAACACTTTCCCTCTCCTTTTTTTCCTTCCCTGTCTCTCTCTGTGTCTCTCTTAGTTTCTCCCTCTCATACTTTCCCTCTGTCCTCTGAAATGGTGCTTAAACAGTAGCATGAGAAAATTGAAAACTGTATTTCTTAAAGTGTTGATTTGATCTTGCCACACCCCTCCTACAAAGCTTTCTATGGCTCTCCATTGTTTACAGTTCATTAATCAGTCAACAAGAATTTTAAAGCACCCTTTATGTGCCAAGCCCTGGGCTGGGCACTGAGGATACAGAAACAGAAGCATCAAACAGTCCCCATACCCAGAAAGGTTACTTTACTTTCTATTAGCTATACAAATATGCTTAACCAACCAATCAATAATTCAATGGGGGGAGGGGGTGTTCAACTAGATGACCCCGTGGACTGAGAACCAGGCCTAGAGAGAGAAGGTGCTGGGTTCAAATTTGACCTCCAACACGTTTTAGTTATAAATCCCATTGCCTAGCCCTTACATCTCTTTTGCCTTGGATCCAATATTTAGCATTGATTCTAAGATGGTCTCAGAAACTTCCTAATTGTGTGACCCTGGACAAGTCACTTAACCAGAATTGCTTAGTCCTTTTACTACTCTCTTCTGCCTTGAAACATAAAGGGTTTTTTTTTTTTTAAGTAATTTACACATACAGGATGGGGGAGGCATAGTTAGAAAGCAGTTTGTCTGCAAAGGATCTGGTATTTAGTGCTCTGAAATTTCGAGATGAGTCAGGAGTATGATGTGGTCACTGAAAAAGCTCATGTGATGTGGGGCTGCATTTAGAGAGGCAGAGCTTCCAGGAATAATGAAGTGATAATCCCTCTGCACTCTACCCGGGTCAGACCCACATTTGAAGTGTTGTGTTTGATTCCAGGCACTAGTTTTAAAAGGCTGTCAATTATCACATGATTAGAAATATGGCAAAGTATTTGTTTTCCTCCAACTCCTCAAGTCTCAAGAAAATAAGGGATGACTTTCATGCCGCCACAGAATCCTTGGAAACATACCAGACAACCAGAGACCATGGGGGGGGGGGGGGGCCTGAAATCATTCAGCTTTTGATCCAATCAGATCATGTTTCACACTCATCAAACCAGGGCTATGCCAGTGAGTGTTGAACCACTAGTTCCCCCAAAACAAAACTGCCACACAATACACTTTGAAGTTTAATCTGCATTATTAACACTTTCTCCATCACTTTCTTAAGTCAAAGCAATCAACAAAACAAATCAAGCCTTGATTTGTAGTGTGGTTTGCAGATCTCCTAGGTGGAAATGCTCTCAGTGAAAATGTGATCTTTAATCAAATCCCCTGAGCCAGTTTAAACTGGTTGTAGGACATCCCAGAATTCCAGCTGTCCACCTCAGCCATCTTCTTGTCATCTGCCCTGCCCCTATGCTCATACCTTCCCCCTCTTTTCCTCTGCTTGTTCTGGAAACTATAATAAAATCAATACTACCATTGCTTCTGGAAAGAGGGCGTTAATCCATTCTTCTATGCTTCAACTCCACATCCCTGGTGACTTTCAAGATCAAAACACCCTCCAGTACACACATATGCATACACATGAATACATATATTTCTACATATATACCATCAGTTCTGCTATAACGAGATATACATGTCCCTAAATATCATGGCACTAAGGAAAAGATCAGAATAAAAACCACAGGGCTTATGGGGAGAATGGGCCTGGGGCCCTAGCCTCAAAAACTTCATCAGTGACACATTCAAAAAATAGGAACCTAATAAAGATGGTAGCATGATGTTATACATGTTAAATGATTAAGAAATACAAGAGTACTGCAATAAATAGTGTTGGGATTCTTGGCCTCAAGCTATGATTTCCCACTGAGTTCTGGTTACTGATAGTGTAAGTGTCTTAGCAAAGCAAGATTATACTACAGACATAGTCTATCTGAGGTCAGTGGCTTGGCCTCAGTGCCTGGAGGGACAGCTTGAAAGGCCAAGCTTTTCCCAGGGGAGGTGGTTCAGAAGTGATAGATTCAAAGAGGTTGGGTCATTATGGTACAAATCCTGAAGGAAGGGGAATTGAGGGTAGAAAACCTCTCCAATTCTTTCTCTCTCCCTCCTTCCCTCCTCCCTCCTCCCTTACTCTCCTTCCTTCCTTCCCCTCCCTCCCTCTCTCTCTCTCTCTCTCTCTCCCTTTTCTCTTTCTTTCTTTCTTTCTTTCTTTCTTTCTTTCTTTCTTTCTTTCTTTCTTTCTTTCTTTCTCTTTCTTTCTTTCTTTTCTTTCTTTCTTTCTTTCTTTCTTTCTTTCTTTCTTTCTTTCTTTCTTTCTTTCTTTCTTTCTTTCTTCTCCTTCTTCTTCTTCTTCTTCTCTCTCTCTCTCTCTCTCTCTCTCTCTCTCTCTCTCTCTCTCTCTCTCTCTCTCTCCCCTCTCTCTCTCTCTCTCTCTCTCTCTCTCTCTCTCTCTCTCCCTCTCTCTCTCTCTCTCTCTCTCTCTCTCTCTCTCTCTCTCTCTCTCTCTCTCTCTCTCCTCTCTCTCTCTCTCTCTCTCTCTTTCCCCCTTTCCCCTTTCCTTCTCTCTCCCAATACCCCTTACATTCCAATAGAGAAATACTTTCCTCTACATGGTGGCCAAGAGGGCTCTCCATCATGAGTGATGGGGGCTCATATCAGGGGAGAAGCTGGAGCCAGGCTCAATATTCATCAAGGTAAGTCAGTGTGACTTCCCTGAGACACAGGGAGGCTGTACCTCCATTGTGGTGCAGTTTTCTTCCTTCTTGAAATCGTGCCTAAGCAGTCAATATTTGTGTTATGTTCAGACTGTTCCTTAATATATCAATCATCAAACATGTTGGAATAAATTTGAGTTTTTCCAAAATAAGTGTTATAGTTGACTGTGTGTGTGGGTGCTTTTAGAGGAGAAGGGCGTGTTCTAAAAGGAAGGGAAAGTACTAAGATCTGTCTAGGTACTTAGCACTTCTTATGAGAAAGACACAGATTTTCATCCCATTCAGAAAATATATATTATATTAGAATCGAATAACCTGAAATGGTATATGAGTATATTCCCCCTATTGGGAAGGAAGCTCCTTGAGCTTTTGTATATGTATCCATCCCTAGCATTTAGCATATGGTACATAGTAAGAGATTCTTTTCATTCATCCATTATCTTCTACATGTTAGACACTGTGCTCGGTGCTGGGGAGACAAAGACAAAAATGAAACAATTCCTGCCCTCAAGAAACATATTCTTTCAATATATATTAGACTTACAAGGAAATAGGGAAAGGCCTATAAGAGATCATACAAATTAGTAGAGCACTTCAGCTAGACAATATAGCTAGGAATGATGAATCATAGGACACTATATTCTTTGAGGAATTTAAGTTGAGGATTCCCAAAAGGTCTATGAAGACAGACATGGTGGACATGAACAGACCTATTTTAGAAATACATGTGTGTGCATGCACGTGTGTGTGTGCATGCATGTAAGCTACAGGATAGAGCTCAAAAACAAATTAAAACAAACCCCTGCCTTCAGAGATCTTATACTCCACTGGGCCATATTCAAAGGTCCACTGTCTTTGACTTTGTATTTTAGAAGTATATATGAATATTTGTATATACAACACATATACGTATTTTGTGTGTTTTTCATGTTTTCACAGACCTATAATTTCTTTGCTGTAGGGCAGTGATGGTGAACCTTTTAGAGCTGGAGAGTCATGTTCCCCCCTTCCCCCCTTAACACACATAGGGGAGAGAGAAAGCATTCCCATTGGGTTGTTTGGTGGAAGAGTAGATGAAGTAAGGAATGTCCTCAATAAAGGTGAAGAGGGGGATGGGAGGGGTCCAAGGGCTCTGCTCCCCTCTGGCTCTACCACCAATGAGCTGCCCACCCTACACACTCTGTGCTCCCATTGAGCTGAAGGGCAGAGGGGCTGGCGAAGTGAAAAATATCATCAGATGCAGTGAAGTGGGGGAAGGGAGAAGCTCCACCCAAGTCTCTCTGCCTTTCTAGTAACAAACTCTGGGGGGAGGAGGGAATGGGCACACATGCCATCTTTGCATGCCACCTTTGGCACCTGTGCCATAAGTTTACCATCACTGCTGTAGGGAATTCCTGGTTCCAAATGAGAGACAGAGTGGATAGAAATAGAGGGGATAGGAAGTCAATCTCAGTGTCAGCAAGAGCTAAGATTAAGGTCTTCTTCTGACATATACTGAATGTATTATTCTCAGCAAACTTTAAATTCTCAACTGGCAACTCTCTAACCTAGAAGATGCAGAGCTTTTGAAGATGTAAAGGGAGTTTCCTTCCCAAGAATTCCCTACCCTGATTCAATCACAGGTCTGGACAAATACAACACATAGATTTGTATATAGTCAAAGGTGGTAAATGTATAATAAGAGTCTAGAAAAATGTAAGCCTTGAGGGAAGGAACTGTTTTTCACTTGTCTTGAAGGTTCTGGTCTCTGGCACAGTGCCTTGCCCATTGCATGTACTTAATTAATGGTTGTTGAATTGAAATTATTTTAATTGAACTTTAGCCAGCATTAGAATGGGACACAGAACAAAAGCATCTTCTGTTTGTCCTCTGAACTTCATTTGATAATTTCAACTTTGTTCAATGCCTTATAAGGTTTTTGTATGTACTTTTATTCCCTATGTAAGTTCATATTAACATCTGTTATATTACATTATACATGTAGTCAACTTAAATAAATGCCTATTGATTTCATATTTGCAATATCTCTTGGATCCTCTGATGCTGTCACCATCACCTCACAGCTGGGCTGTGGCAATACCCTTCTGGGGGGCTCCCCTGCCCCAAGGCTCTTCCTATTCCAGGCCATTTTCTATTCAGATGTCAGTTATTTTCCTAAAATGAGATAACTCTTCCCCTGCTCAATGAACTTCAATGGCTCTCTATTACCTTCAGGATCAAAACTGAAGTCCTTTGTTATTCAAAGCCCTTCATATAAACTCCTCTGCCTGACATTCAAAGTCCTTCATAATTTCTCCTACCCACCCCTTCAGTCTGCTTATACCTTACATCTCCCCCTAAGACCTCTTTGATCTGACACTGGCCTCCTGGCTCTTCCTCACTGACAGGCTCTATTCCTAGCTTTTAGTCTGGTATCTGGCAATAAATATGTCTTGATTGACTGACTGATTGACAGCTCCCTATCAGGAGTGGTTCCAAGCTGGCCAGATTAAATCTCTCCAAATTCCTCTCCTCTCTGAGGTTCAGTGGTCTGAAGGATGCAACAGTCAGGAGGAGAAAATGACCCAATTAGAATTTAATTGGATCCAGGTGCCACGAAGAGGAAGGTAATCTTTTCCAGGCAACTGTACCAGAACTGTATCTTTGATGATCCACATGGTCCTATAGTTCTCCAGCAGCTCATTCTTCTATCAGCTCTGCTCCTCTCCCCTTCCCACCTACTCCCTCTCATTTGGGTAAAGATTGAAGTCACCACCTTGAATATTACTTGGAATATATTACTGAATATACCATACTCTTTAGTGGTATTTCATTGTTGAGTCATGTCTGATTCTTCATTTTTTGACCCCAGTTGAGGATTTTTGTGTTTTATTGGCAAAGCTACTGCAGTATTTTGCCATTTCCTTCTCCAGCTCATTTTATAGTTGAGGAAACTGAGGCCAACAGGGTTAAGTGACTTGACCAGGGTCACACACTAAGTGTCTTACAACCAGATTTAAATTCAGAAAGATGAGTCTTCCTGACTTTAGGGCTAGCTTTCTATTCACTGCATCTCTGCCCCTCCAAACACAGCTAAGTGGCACAGTGAATAGAAAGCTAGCCCTAAAGTCAGGAAGACTCATCTTTCTGAGTTCAAATCTGGTCTCTGACACCTTTGAGCTCTGTGACCTTAGGCAAGTCACTTAACCCTGTTGGCCTCAATTTCCTCATTTATAAAATGAGCTGGAGTTGGAAACGGCAAAATACTACAGCATCATTGCCAAGAAAACCCCCTCAAATGGTGTATAAAAAAAAGGTGGCATAAAAATGAGCTAGCATTTAGACAACCATTTAAGGTTTGTAGAGTACTTTCCATATGTTCCCTCAGTTTGGCAGGGCCTGGGGGGTAGTCACAAAGTCCAGGACAGAGTGAGGCTGAGTAGAAGGGAGGATTAGTAGGATTAAGATGTATTAGGGAGATAAGAGCACTAAAGGGAGGGCAGGAGCTGACTGCCCTCTGACTATCTATTAAGGTTAAGCTACTCATATAGAAATGAGAACTGATTGAATAAATAAGGGGAAAGCAGATTTCATCAGTGTATTCTTTCAAAAAACATTTATTCAGTATGGAAATAGGTATCAAGTGATAACATTTGTACAATCCAGTGGAATTGTGGGAAGAGGGGAAAGACATCATGAAAACATGGAAGAATATTTAACAATTAAATAGATTTTAAAACCATTTATTAAGCACCTACTATGTGCCCAGCACTGTGCTAAGGCCTGGGGGTGAAAGGAAAGGCAAAAATACAGTCCTGGCTCTCAAGGAGCATGGGGTTTGAAGTCCTGTGACATGGGCTCAATTCCTGGCTCTGCCCTACCTCGTGCCACCTTAACCTCTCTAGCTCTCAGTTTCCTCATTTGTCAAATAAGGGGACTAAACTCTCCGATGCCTAAACTCTGTGTCTTATGGGCCTATGAACTGCTGGACTCTGTGACATGGTTACAAATTCATGATCTTACAAACTGTGACATATATTATTAATAGGTTGTGCTGTGTAGGTGTGAATCCTTGACAGCTATGCAAAATGTTTCTGCATGTAACCTACAAAGGGAGGAAATAAGCATTTATTAAGCACCTACTATGAGCCAGGCACTGGACTAAGTACCTGACATTGTCTTATTTGATTCTTTTCTTTTTAGACTCTTACCTTCTGTCTTAGAACCCATAATAAATATCAGTTCCAGAGGCAGAAGAACTGTAAGGGCTAGGAAACTGGGAGCCTTGCCTAGGGTCAAATAGCTAGGAAGTATCTGAGGCCACATTTGAACCTAGGTAATCCTGACTTGAAGCTTGACTCTATTCACTGTGCTACCTAGTTACCTTTCTAGAATTTTTTTTGAACTCTTACCTTCTGTCTTAGAACCAATATTAAGTATCAGGTCTAAGGCAGAATTGCTGTAAGGGCAAGGCAATTGGGGTTAAGTGACTTGCCCAGGGTCTCACAACTAGGAAAATCTAAGGCTAGATTTGAACCCAGGTCCTCCCATATCCATTCTCATTTGATTCTTATCGTAACTCTGAGGAGGCAGATGCTATTATGATGATAACGTTATACTTGAGAAAATTGAGGCAAATTGAAGGTAAGGGTCACACAGCTAGTCAGTCTCTAAGGCAGAATTTGAATCCAGGTTTTCGTGACTTCCGGCTCAGTGCTCTCCTCTGTCCCACCTGCTTGGCACTTTATCAAGGGACTCTTTAAGTTATTTATTGCTTGAGACTTGTCTTCTTGGTGTCACACAAGGCTGACCCTCTGTCATTGTCATTGTTTAGTTGTTCGATCCTGTCCTGCTCTTTAAGAGCCCAGGCACCATAACTATCCATGAGATTTTCTTGGCAAGGATACTGAAGTGGTTTGGCATTTCCTTTTCCAGTGGATACTTCTCTCCATGCCATGCATGGACCAAATAAATGATGACCCACCCTGACTGTTTCAGGGACTATAGGTTCCAAGTTTTCTCCTGCTTGGTCCCCACAACAATAAGACAACAGAGAAGGACTTTAGCAGAAAAGGAACTGAGAGGGAGCAGCTAGGTAGCACAATGGATTGAAAGTCAGGCCTAGAGACAGGAGGTTCTGGGTTCAAATGTGACCTCAGACTCTTCCCTGTGTGACCCTGGGCAAGTCACTTGACTCCCATTGCCTAACCCTTACCACTCTTCTGCCTTGGAGCCAATACACAATATTGTATAAGATAAGGGTTTAAAAAAAAAAAGGAACTGAGAGCCTAATGGGGGGCTCGGGGTGGGACTGGGTATCATATATACATAAGTCTCTAACACCATCCAGAAGACAATAATTCTGTTAGCTAAGACTTCTTGAGTCAGGACCTGTGCCAATAATCACTGGGGAATATGAAGAAAAGAAAAAAAAATCCTTATCTAAAGATGCTCACAATCTATTAAGAAAATAGAAAAGGGGGCAGCTGGGAGTAGCTAGGAAAGGAGGGCTCAATGAATAAAGCTTCAGGCCTAGGGATGGGAGGTCCTGGGTTCAAATCTCACCTCAGATACTTTCTAACTATAGGACCTTGGGCAAGTCACAACCCAATTGTCTATTCCTTACCTCTCTTTCTGTTGTGGAATTGATAGTATGGTTTCTAAGAGAGAGGGTAAGGGTTTAAAAAAAAGAAAAGAAAATAGGAAAAGTATGAAGGTATCATCAGATATCAGATAGGACCATTATGATTCTCTATATTTTGCCACAGTTCCTTTGCTGCCTTCTCCCTGTGGCAGCTTCCTCCACCCCACCCCCACCTCCACAGGTCCCTTCCCCCCACTGATGAGTTCTCCTCTAGAATCTCCATTTGAGGAAATACACATGCAAACCACCTGCCAGCAATCCTTCATTTCCTCTCCAGTCTGTTTCAGCTTCTGCAGACTTTACCACCATTCTTCCAGGAATATGCTTCCCTCTCTACCCCCCTTTCAGCTGTTACACAACTTCTCCATTAGGATATAAGCTCCTTGAGGGCATGGATCAGTATCCTCAGTGCCTGGCGTGTAATAAATGCTTAATAAATGCTTGTTGTTGACATGCAAGACTGGAAAAGGAGGCAGATTTGTAAATGTCTTGAACAAGGAAGAGATAATGTATGGACATCCCAAATAACCATATAAAATATTTGAAGATCCAAAGGAAAGCTGTTCATGGAGCAGATTCCCTGTGGAGACCCTTAAGGAAAGATATAGAAAAAAACTCCACATCATGGGGCTGTGATCTATACTAGTGAAAGGGCTCCCCACCTCAGGGAGATCAGAGTTCTATTGAAGTACTGGAAGTTTAAAGCACTGAGGCAGGCCACCTACCTGGCACAGTGGATCAAGGACTAAACCCAAGTTCAAATCTTACCTCAGATACTTTGTAACTGTGTGATCCTAGACAAGTCTCTTGGCCTCAATTTCTTCATCTGTAAAATAGGACTAACAGAACCTACATCACAAGATTATTGAAAGGATCAAATGAGATAACATGTAAAGTGTTTTGTAAATTTATGTTATTATAAAACTATGCTTAATATGTATATATATGCACATTTATGTAATAATAATTATTAGAATAAGGAAAGAAAGGTCATTTTCAACTGAGATCAGTCAACAAGTATTTATGAAGTATCTACTCTATATCAAAGATATGTTGTGTTGGGGATAAAGTAAAATAGTTCCTATTGTGTGAAGTAAGAAATTAGTGTTTTACTCTCAAGTTATTAATTATTAATATCTCTAAGAAGTTAGAAAAACTGGTCCTGTCCCCCATCCATCTCTGACAAGATTTCTTCACCCCATACTTCTCCCTGCAGGACAAATGCTTTGCAGCCTCTGGGTTTGATCTTTGGAGTTTGTCTGGGAACTTGCTTTAGGGAGGTGTCTCAGACTGATCTTGTCTTAGACCAGTGATGGTGAACCTATGGCACAGGTGCCAAAGATGGCATACAGAGCACTATCTGTGGGCACATGTCCCCCGACCCCATTTTGTTACTAGAGAGGCAGAGGGACTCAGGTAGAACTGATTCCCTCTCTACACTTGCTGAAGAAATTCCTCACTTCATCCACCCCTCTGCCCAGCAGCCCAATGGGGTGTTTCCTTCCTCTCCAGTGTGTGGTAATGGGGGGTGTGGCAGGGCCCACCTGACACTCAGTAGTAGGGAGGAGCATGGTATGCTATCTTTGGGGGGGGGGGCACATACTTGGTTGGGCCTGCTCCATCTCTAAAAGGTTTACTATCATTTTCTGAACAATCACCCCATGATCAAATCTTAAGTACCCTTTTGCCTTACAAGTTTCTTCCATTGTATCAGGTCTCCCAGGTAATCCAGCCTGTCCTCCTCTTTGTATCCACTATAAAGCTATTCAACTTAATATTCCTGTCCTTTATTTCTGAATTAAAACTTCTATCTCCAACTCTTGACCATTTCTTTAAAATGTTAATTTGAAGAAAGGCTTGAATGTGTCTTTTATACTTTCCTATAAGTTAAGAGTGTCTCTCTAAACCTTGGAATATTGTATTGGTCATTCTGTCTCTGGTCAGTGATCTGAGGCATGGCCACAAGTGTCTCCCCCCCTCCCCCCCATCTCTTTCTCTCTCTGTTTCTCTCTAAAATCTGGGAGACATTGTCTCAGTTCTATGATGTGACAATGTTCCACATTTCTCTCTCAATAAATATATTTCATTTTAAAGATGGTTTTTCTCTGTCTTTTTGAATAGTGGTTAAAGAGGGAACACCTTGATATTTCAAGGTCCCCTTAAACTTCCACTTCACATATTAAGAGATCTCAGTGTAATGGGGAGACAACAGGGAAAAAATTCTGTACCAACAAGACAGACAGAATAAAATGGAGATAATCAAAAGAGGAAAGGCATGAAGGGATATGAGGAAAGGCTTCTTGTAGAAGGTAGGATTTCAGGAAGGTCTCTGGGAGAAGTTAACATTTGAGCTTGCCCTTGAAGGATGCAGTTTTTCAAGAGGTAGGAAGGATAAGGGAGGCATTTCAGGCAGAGGGAAAGTGATATGCAAAGACTATTAGATGGTGTGGAAAGAAAAAAACCCAGAGAAGAATTGTGTATACTAAATAAGAAAACAAGCCTTTCCTGGGAGGGAGGTTCTGAAAGGCCAAGTTGAACCAGCTAAGTCAGAAAAGCCCTCTCCCACCTCGGACGGTTCTCAACTCACATTTTATGGTAATTGTGACTCAAAAGATGGGAACCCTACTGCCAGCTTAAAACAAAAGGTCAGAATGAAGTTTCAGTTGGGGTTTTTAAGGTTGCTAAATAAGATTCATGTAAATGTGGGCTCACACAACCTATTTTGAAATGACTTCACTTAGAAACAAACCACAGGAAAGAAGACTCCTCTCTTTTTTAGTATGGCCAATGGTAAACAAAAGGGCCTCCTATTTTGTTTTGTCTTATAAAAAAAGACCTTCCCACTCTAGGTTTAGTCAATAATAAACCAGGCACTACCACTGTTAGTTTGGCCTCAATAAATTCCCTCTAATGATTTAGCTATGTATTTAATCTTTAGAAATTAAGTTTACTTCCTAATTAGATTAAATCTTTCATTCCAGGGAGACTGATTAGGTCCTCCTACAAGAGTACTGAGGACTTTGAACAAGGGCACTATTACCTATATTAGTCCCTTAAAATTTTTTTTAAACCCTTTTGTTTTAGAATCAGTACTACATATTAGTTCTAAGGCAGAAAAGCAACAAAAGCTAGGCAACTGGGGTTAAATGACTTACCCAGGGTTACAATACACAGCTAGAAAGTGTCTGAGGTCAAATTTGAACACAGGACCTGCAATCTCCAGTTCTGTCTCTATCTATTGAGTCACCTAGCTGACTGCCCTAATAATTCTTTTTTTTTTTTAAACCCTTACCTTTCCTCTTGGAGTCAATACTGTGTATTGGCTCCAAGGTAGAAGAGTGGTAAGGGCTAGGCAATGGGGGTGAAGTGACTTGCCCAGGGTCACACAGCTGGGAAGTGTTTGAGGCCAGATTTAAACTTAGGACCTCCCGTCTCTAGGCTGGGCTCTCAATCCACTGAACCACCCAGCTGCCCCCCTGCCCTAATAATTCTTAACTTTCAAGAATGTCTGAAGTCTCAGTGCTCCATGCTTTCATGAGGATAAGCAGTCAATTTACCTAGACCATATAGTAAGTTTTAGAGACCAGACTGTATAGTAAGTAATTAATTAGGGTAAGTACTTACCTTAAATTAAGAAAAAGCAATCCAAGAGGAGGCTGGTAAAAAGGAAATGGACTCATTTTTTGGATGACATTGAATGACAACTAAGGAATTTAGGTTGTTATTCCAAAGACAATAGAGAACCTGAAAAGCCTTCATTCATTCACTTACTCATCCATTCATTTAAGAAACATTTATCAAGCACCCTTAATGTTCTCTGTCAGGTATTGTGGTTTGTGGCCAAACAAAACAAAACAAAAAAAGAAAACGAAACTGTTCCTGCCCTCAGGGAGTTTCCGTTTTAATAGAGGGAAACAAAATATACACAATATATACAAAGTAACTTCTATGTAGGGAAGGGAACGTTCTCTGTGACATGCTCCTATGTCCTTTCCTGGTCAAACAATCTCTGTTCTAAAGACTTCGTTGTTCTATGTTCTGCAATGTTGTAAGTTTTGTTAATTCTATGATGTAAGTTTTGGTAATCGATCAAACAAGGAGTCTTTATTAAATGCTTCTAATTCGATATGCACCACGCTAGGTATAAGCGCTGTCCTCAAGGGGCTTCCCTCCTCTAAGTGTACCCATATGAATATCAGGGGAACAGGGAGGCTTCAGGTTGGATTGTGTTTGAGCTGAGCTTTGAAGAGAATTGGAGGTTCTAAGAGGTAAATGTAAGGAGGGAATGTCTAACTGGCAAGAGGGACAGCCTGTGCAAAGGCTGAGAGATAGGAGATGCAGTGTCACCTGTTAGGAACAATTGGATCTCCAGTTTGTCTGTATCCAAGAGTGAATGAAAGGAAGTGGAAAGGTAGGTTGGAACCAGGTTGGGAAGGGCTTTAAAAAGCAAACAGGAGTTTGTATTTGTCACCTCATGGTGAGAGGGAACTATAGGATTTATTGAGGAGAGTGGTAACATGTTAGAACTGTCAACGTGGAATCTAGAAGTCCCCGGTTTATTTATTTGGGAGGCAGAAACCCTTGGGTTATAGCGCAGTAGGTAGCGTGTCAGTCTCCAGAGCCAAAGGTCCCGAGTTCGATCCTTGAAAGGGGGATGTGGTACAATGAGGGAGAGACTTCTAAGGCAAAAGGAGGCATCTGATGGGATTAGCCATCCCCACTCAGAATTTATTCAAGGTCTATTGTTAGCCTGAGACCAGTGAAGTAGGACCTTCCCTCAGGGAGAAACTGGTTTCTGCCTCCCAACTAAATTAGACTGGGGGGCTTCTAGATTTCAGGGGGGACTGGGGGGCTTCTAGATTTCAGGTTGACAGAACCTACTCTTTAAGATAACTATTTGAGCAGCTGTGTCGAGGGGAGTCTGGAGTTCAGGAAACTAATGAGGAGTCTACCAGGCAAGAAGCAACTAGCATGGGACAGCTAGGTAGCACCATGGTTAGAGCCCCAGGCCTGGAGTTGCAGGACCTGGGTTCAAATTTGACCTTACACACATCCTAAGTGTGTGTGAACCTGGGCAAGTCATTTAAACCCTATTACAGGGTTGGCGAACCTTTTCCCAGTTTGAGTGCCCAGAGGGAAAATTCAAGCTATCAGTGAATCCCCCACCCCCATTATTGGAGAGAGTTGAGGGAGAAAGTTCTAGCTTTGGGTGGAGCATGCAAAAAAAAAATGTCCTTAGGCTTTGGGAGGAGGGGGAACAGAATGGAGCAGTCCTGCCTCCCCACCTCCCCACGGTGCAGGTGTGCCACAGCTTTGCCAGTGAGACTATCTAACCCTTGCCACTCTGCTGTCTTAGAATTAATAATAAGACTGAAGATAAGGATTTTAAAATAAATGAAAAAAAATTCTTAAGCGGTGATAAGCACTTGAACTAGGGTGATAACCACAACCTATGGAAAAAAGAATGTGAATCCACATTCAAGAAATGGTGTATGTAGAGAGCCAAGCCTGGAGACTGGAGATCCTAGGTTCAAACATTGCCTCAGATACTTCCTAGCTGTGTGACCTTGGACACTTAACCCCAACTGGCTAGCCCTTGTCCCTCTTCTGTCTTAGAACAGATACAATATGGATTCTAAGACAGAAGGCAAGGGTTTAAAAAAAATGGCAAGGCACTGAAACAAGATGACAGGGGTATTTGGGTGGCCAGAGCTGAGAGGTCCTGGACTCAAATCTGGCCTCAGACACTTCCTAGCTGTGTGACCCTGGGCAAGTCACTAACCCACTACCACTGATTTCTGCCTTGGAATCAATAGACAGTTTTGATTCTAAGATGGAAAGTAAGAGTTTAAAAAGAAAAACAAAAAAGGAAACTAGAGGGTACTGGATAAAAGTAAGGAGACAAGGATGACATGAAAGTTGTGAACCCTCCCTGGAAATAGGAAAGTGCAGAAAAGCAGTGTTAGGTTTGGGGAGAAAGAATGATGTGTCTGGAGTTAGTATTTTAACATTTCAGAAGTATATTTGAACTTGGTGCTGGCTCCCATGAGGACAGAAGTTGGGAGAACTAGTTAACAAAAAATCCTATGAAGCTCTGAGTGATAAAAGCTCATCTTCTACTCCCTTCTTGCTCAAAACTTCCCAGTCACTGATTTAATCTCTTGGGCCATAGAAAAGCTGGTGTCCTGGTCTTGTCCAGCCCAAGAAGGAAAGATCATTTATTTAGGCTGGGATGGAGCCTATTATCCCATTATTCCTGATTGTCCCAAGAGGTAATTTATAGCAATGTATAGAGGTGCTAGTAGTAGTAGTAGTTGTGGTAGTAGTAATAGTAACTAATGTTACTTAGAGGCCTACATAGATTATCTAGTTTATTATTTACAGGTATGTAGTGAGAAGAGCCTAATTCTTTCCAGGAGGAAATGAGTTCTAGTCCCAGCTGGGCCACTGATTTGGTGTGTAACTTTGGGGAATCTTCTTCCTTTTCTGAGCTTCAGTTTCCCAGAAGTTTTATTTCCACTGAAAGGTTTCACATGCTTAGCCCATATCATTCTAATTTTTGGAGCTGATATCTTAAGGGCCCCTTCTAATGCCTGCAATCTATTGTCCCACCCTGATCTCTCTGTCTATTAAGGCTCAGGGGAATAATTTCCTCCTTGAAGCCTTCCCTTACCCTCTCATCATCTCCTCAAGTAAAGGCAGTTTGGTGCCAAAAGAAAAATAGGAGATGCAGAAGGGCACCCAAACAAATAGAGCAATTTAACGAGTGTCTTGTTATATCACACACACGTTATACACATGTATAATACTTCCTCATTTATATGTGGAATTTAGTTGCTCTCAATTCCATGATTAGTTTGTTCTCAAGTTTCTTAGCATAAGGGACTGACCTGCTTCCTTTTTAATTATCTCAATCTCCTTTCTTTGCATTACATTTATTGGTGCATACGTATTTCTTCTCTCCATAGGAGCACAGAATCAGAGTCTCCCACGTGGGAAGGATTTCAGAGGCTACCTAGTCTGATTTATACTTTAAAAACAAAACAAAACAAAAAAAAACCCTTACCGTACCATCTTAAAATTGCTACTAATAATCAGTTCCAAGGAAGAAGAGTGGTAAGGGCCAGACAGTTGTGGTTAAGTGACTTGCCCAGGGTCACACAGCTGGGAAGTGTCTGAGGCCAGATTTGAACCAGAACCTCTTGTCTCCAGGCCTGGCTTTTGATCCACTGAGTCACCTGGTTGCCCTAGTCCAATCTATACTTTATCCATCTCAATACAGGTTCATTTGGTCACTGCTTGAAGACTTCCTTTGAGGCGTCACTCACTGTCCAATAAAGGCCATTCCACTTTGGAGTGGCTCTAATTATTGTTATTGTTATTAATAACAAGAAGTTGACACATATAGCATTTATATGGCATCGTGGGGTTTGAAAAACACTTTACATATATTATCTCATTTATCCTTCACAATAACCTTGTGTAGTAGGTGCTGCTATTACCCGCATTTTCCAGATAAGGAGGTTATTAAATATCACATAGAACTAATAGATATCTAAGGCAAGATTTGAAAGATCAGGTCTTCCTGACATGAAGTGAAGTCCAGTGATCTATCATGCCATTCCTTTTTTGCTTGGGCATCCCTATCTTGACCAAGCTGGAAGTATGGTGGCCTTTCAGGACAGGAATCCCTTAATCAGTGCTTTGATCTGCTGACTGGCAGGAAAGCTTTCAAGGACTCCACTTCCAAACTGGGATCACCATACTGGTGCTGGATTTCATGCAGATGCCAGATTGGTTGTAGCCCTATTGCAGCTCAGACCTCCTGAGCTCATGTGATCCATTAGCTTCAGCCTCCTCAGGAACAAGGACTACAGTGTGCTATTACTCCCAGTCTCTATTTTTTTTTTTAAACAGCGAGTTTCAGTGTGCCCCCTGCCCTTGCAACTTCTGTCAATTTTTCTATTTCTGCTCTTTGGGGACAAACAGAACTCCTTGCCCTTAAGACACTTGAATACAGCTATCATGTCCCCAGTAAATCTTCTCTTTCCCAAGTTAAACCTCCCCATTTCTTTTCACAGCACTGAACTGGAGCATCTTCCCTTTCTGGTGGCCATTCTCTTGATATTCACCATTTACCAGCTTATTTATCAATGTCCTCCCTAGAATCTAGTGTCCAGACTTGAACCCAATGCTCTCGACTGTTCTGTGACATCAAGGTATTGGTCATGTCAGAAGATAACCTTGGCTTCAGAGTTCTAAGATTGGGCTTTAAATCTTCACTTGGCCATTTTCTCTGTCACCCTAAAAAGAAGTATCAGAGGTAATGGAGAGATGCAGGGTGGACTCAAGTAGGCTTCAACATATTTCCAATAATCACCCCTGTGCAAGAAGTGCCAAGGAGGCAAAAGGATTGAAAAAGAAGATGGGTAGTTCATGTGGCAAGAGAGTAGATTGACTAATGGATGACATAAGTGTTGCATTGAAGAAATAAAAATAAACCTAAATACCTAATAATCTAAAAATACAAGAAATGTAAATATACCTAAAGGAAGGTCTTTAGAATGTTGGGTCAATAGGAGAACATGGACAAGAATTGTGCAGGTTGAGAAAACCATGACTGAAGGAAAAGAATGCCTATATTGATGAAATCTCAGATCTATTCTAATATTGAGTATGTGACTTTGGAGATACTCGATGTTTCCTCATCCCTAAAAGAGGAATAATATAATAAACAAATATTTAATATTTTATTATTATAAACATAAAATGTAATTAAAAAGAGGAATAAAATAATATAAGGAATAATAATAATAATATGTTCCCTACCAACTTCATAGTATTGCTTTGAAATTGCAAAGTCTTTAAGTACTACATAAACACGAGATATCATAATTATTGGTTTTTCCTAGTCAGTCAATAAACATTTTTTAAGTACCTACTGTGTGCCAGGTACAGTGTTAATAAGTACTGGGGATACTGAGGAAGACAGAAATCAATCCTTACTATCAAATAGTTCTGTCTAATGGGGAAGAAAAGACACCATACAAATAAGTATGTACAAACAGGCTATATTCAGAATAAATTGGTAATGATTAACAAAAGGGAAGGTGCTAGGGGCCCAGCTCCAGACCTCTTCAGACACAGTTTTTAACCTGCTATAAACATTCATAGTATGTGAGACCTGGAGCTGCAATGTGCACATGGAACTATTTTTGGAAATTGGGTTCCACCCAGTGTTTAGGAGGAACATGTCTTTCCTGTGGCCTTTCCTGGATCTCATCCCAACTCCAATGGGGACACACTATATTTGTGAAGCAGCTTTTGATCTGGATTTCAATTCCTTGTTTACAAATGAAGAAACAGAGGTCCTGAGATTCTAGTTAAATGATTTGTTTCAGGTCATTTAGATAATACACAGTGGTGGTGGGATTTGAACCCAGGTCTTCTCATTCCAAATTCAGGTCTGTTGCATTTATTCTATTATTGTTTATACATAGTGTATTGTTTCCCTCAATTATTATGAACTCTTCGAGAGCTTGTGGTTCAATCTTGTCTGACACTTTTTGACCATATTTAGGGTTTTCTTGGCAAAGATATTGGAGTGGTTTGCCATTTCCTTCTCCAACTCATTTGGCAGAAGAAACTGAGGCAAATGGGGGTAAGTGATTTGTTCAGGGTCACAAAGCTAGTAAGCATATAAAACCAGGTTAGAATTCAGGAAGATGAGTCTTCCTGATTCCAGCCCCGGTGCTCTATCTACTGCATCACCTTCAGAGCACGGACTATCTTTTGCCTTTCTCTATATCTCCAATACTTAGCACAGTGCTGGACATAGAGTAGGTGTTTACTGAATGCCCAACTGATTGAAGCCTTGTTTCAGCCCTGGATTATACACTTTGGAAGTACTGTCCTCCTTTTGGCTCTCTTCAGATTAGAGACTCCTTTCAGAACCAGAACTGGAGGACACCCAGGCCAGGCTGGTGTCATTCCTCTCCAGAATATATTTCAGACTTACTCTAGCTTGCCCAGAGGCTGGGTACTTTTGTCTGAGACCCCCCTCCTACCGTTCTCAGCTTCCCTCAAAGGGTAGTCTTTCTCCATTAGAATGTAAGCTCTTTCTGGGCTAGGACTGTCTTTTTTTCTCCCTGTATTTGCATTCTCAGCACTTAGCCCAGTGCTTTAAATGCTTAATAAATGCTTGTCAACTAACTCACTCTTTTCACTTTACCCTACAGCTTTCCAGGGAGTTGCTATTTGTATTGACCAAGAGAATCCCACACTGAGGAAATTACAGATTCTGGAAATATCAAGGCATAGAAATCTACCTCCATCTGGTCATCTCTACTCAAAAGCTTCAATGTCTTCTCTATTCCTTCTGAAGTGAAATCACTTTGAACTGATATTCAAGGCTTTCCACAATCTGGTACCACCCTCCCTTTCCAGTCTTATTTCATATTACTCCTACATGTATTTTATAGTCCTGTCAAACTGGTCTACACTCACCAAACCCTGAGCATGTCCTGGGTTTTCCGGCCTTTGTGCCTTTGCTCATGCAGTTCCCAAAGCCTAGAACAATGTTCCCACTGGGCTCTCCTTTTCCCCACCTCCTCCCAAAACTTTTCAAATCCCAGGGCTACTTTAAGACCATATTAAAATGCTGCTTCCTGCTTGAAGTCCCTCTTCACCACACCCTGTCCCTGACTTTGAAGAGATCTTTCTACTGCTAGGACCCTGAACAGAATTTTGTTTGTACTTTTTTTTTTAATGCAGTTAATATATTATAGGCATAGTAGTTATTTTCCTAGGTCACCCAGGTAGACTATAAGCTTCATGGGGCAGGCAGAGTCTCTCATTTAGGGTCTGTCTCTGCAGTAGAGTCCAACAGTGTTCTACACTCAGTAAATGATTAATAAGTGTTCGTGTTCAGTTGAACTGCAAGAAAGAAGAGGGAACTTGGCAGAGGGGAAAG
Organism: Monodelphis domestica; assembly: GCF_027887165.1. NCBI lineage: Eukaryota > Metazoa > Chordata > Mammalia > Didelphimorphia > Didelphidae > Monodelphis > Monodelphis domestica. The sequence goes on from NC_077229.1 coordinate 76,882,023, forward strand.
GGCATTGAACTGATAGTCAATAAAACTGGGTTAAGTCCTGACAGGCCTCTTCCTGGATATGTAACTTTCTCTCTCTTCCCTCTTCCTCTATGACATTTATATTCTATATACCTTGGGTAATTTCCCTTCATCTAAATTTCCTGATCTGTAAAATTAGTCAGTTGGATTAGGTCCCTTTCAGCTCTGATATTTGGTATCTTAAAGTCCCTCTCAGCTCTGACATTCCTTGTCCTTAGGGCCCTTCCAGGTCTGATATCCTGTGTTCTAAGGAATTTCCCAGGTCTGATGTCCTATATTCTAAAGGCTAAGCTCTGCCATTCTCTGTTCTAAGGGTCCTTCCAGCTCTGCCATTCTCTGTTCTAAGCTCCCTCCCAGCTCTGACATTCTGTGTTCTAAGTGTCCTCCCAGCTCTGACCTTCTCTGTTCTAAGCTCCCTCCCAGCTCTGACATTCTCTGTTCTAAGCTCCCTCCCAGCTCTGTCATTCTCTGTTCTAAGCTCCCTCCCAGCTCTGACATTCTGGGTTCTAAGCTCCCTCCCAGCTCTGACATTCTCTGTTCTAAGCTCCCTCCCAGCTCTGTCATTCTCTGTTCTAAGCTCCCTCCCAGCTCTGACATTCTCTGTTCTAAGTGTCCTCCCAGCTCTGACATTCTCTGTTCTAAAGTGTCTCCCAGCTCTGACATTCTCTGTTCTAAGCTCCCTCCCAGCTGACATTCTCTGTTCTAAGTGTCCTTCCAGCTCTGACATTCTCTGTTCTAAGCTCCCTCCCAGCTGACATTCTCTGTTCTAAGTGTCCTTCCAGCTCTGACATTCTCTGTTCTAAGCTCCCTCCCAGCTCTGACATTCTCTGTTCTAAGTGTCCTCCCAGCTCTGACATTCTCTGTTCTAAGCTCCCTCCCAGCTGACATTCTCTGTTCTAAGTGTCCTTCCAGCTCTGACATTCTCTGTTCTAAGATCTCTCCCAGCTCTGATATTCTCTGTTCTAAGCTCCCTCCCAGCTCTGACATTCTCTGTTCTAAGTGTCCTCCCGGCTCTGACATTCTCTATTCTAAAGTGTCTCCCAGCTCTGACATTCTCTGTTCTAAGCTCCCTCCCAGCTGACATTCTCTGTTCTAAGTGTCCTTCCAGCTCTGACATTCTCTGTTCTAAGCTCCCTCCCAGCTCTGACATTCTCTGTTCTAAGATCTCTCCCAGCTCTGATATTCTCTGTTCTAAGCTCCCTCCCAGCTCTGACATTCTCTGTTCTAAGTGTCCTCCCGGCTCTGACATTCTCTGTTCTAAGTGTCCTTCCAGCTCTGACATTCTCTGTTCTAAGCTCCCTCCCAGCTGACATTCTCTGTTCTAAGATCTCTCCCAGCTCTGACATTCTCTGTTCTAAGCTCCCTCCCAGCTCTGACATTCTCTGTTCTAAGATCTCTCCCAGCTCTGACCTTCTCTGTTCTAAGTGTCCTCCCAGCTCTGACATTCTCTGTTCTAAGCTCCCTCCCAGCTGACATTCTCTGTTCTAAGTGTCCTTCCAGCTCTGACATTCTCTGTTCTAAGCTCCCTCCCAGCTGACATTCTCTGTTCTAAGTGTCCTTCCAGCTCTGACATTCTCTGTTCTAAGCTCCCTCCCAGCTCTGACATTCTCTGTTCTAAGCTCCCTCCCAGCTCTGTCATTCTCTGTTCTAAGGACTCTCCCAGCTCTGACATTCTCTGTTCTAAGTGTCCTTCCAGCTCTGACATTCTCTGTTCTAAGCTCCCTCCCAGCTCTGACATTCTCTGTTCTAAGATCTCTCCCAGCTCTGACATTCTCTGTTCTAAGATCTCTCCCAGCTCTGACCTTCTCTGTTCTAAGTGTCCTTCCAGCTCTGACATTCTCTGTTCTAAGCTCCCTCCCAGCTCTGACATTCTCTGTTCTAAGATCTCTCCCAGCTCTGACCTTCTCTGTTCTAAGTGTCCTTCCAGCTCTGACATTCTCTGTTCTAAGCTCCCTCCCAGCTCTGACATTCTCTGTTCTAAGATCTCTCCCAGCTCTGACATTCTCTGTTCTAAGCTCCCTCCCAGCTCTGACATTCTCTGTTCTAAGCTCCCTCCCAGCTCTGATATTCTCTGTTCTAAGCTCCCTCCCAGCTCTGACATTCTCTGTTCTAAGTGTCCTCCCGGCTCTGACATTCTCTGTTCTAAAGTGTCTCCCAGCTCTGACATTCTCTGTTCTAAGCTCCCTCCCAGCTGACATTCTCTGTTCTAAGTGTCCTTCCAGCTCTGACATTCTCTGTTCTAAGCTCCCTCCCAGCTCTGACATTCTCTGTTCTAAGATCTCTCCCAGCTCTGACCTTCTCTGTTCTAAGTGTCCTCCCAGCTCTGACATTCTCTGTTCTAAAGTGTCTCCCAGCTCTGACATTCTCTGTTCTAAGCTCCCTCCCAGCTGACATTCTCTGTTCTAAGTGTCCTCCCAGCTCTGACATTCTCTGTTCTAAAGTGTCTCCCAGCTCTGACATTCTCTGTTCTAAGCTCCCTCCCAGCTCTGACATTCTCTGTTCTAAGATCTCTCCCAGCTCTGACATTCTCTGTTCTAAGCTCCCTCCCAGCTCTGACATTCTCTGTTCTAAGCTCCCTCCCAGCTCTGATATTCTCTGTTCTAAGCTCCCTCCCAGCTCTGCCATTCTCTATTTTAAGGACCTTTCCAGTTTTGACATCCTAAGCTCTTTTTTTTTTGTTTGTTTAAACCCTTATCTTCTGTCTTAGTATCTATTCTAGGGCAGAGGACAGGAAGGGCTACAATTGGGGTTGAGCAACTTGCCCTGTCACACAGCTGGGAAGTAGCTGAGGCCACATTTGAATCCAGGTCTTCTTGACTGCAGGTCTGGTACCCTATCTGCCCTGACATCCTATGTTCTAAGGGCCCTCTCAGCTCTGATGTTTTCTATTATGAGGGGCTTCCTAGCTGCAAAGTCCTGTGTTATAAGGGCCCCTCCAGTTCTGATGTTCACTGTTCTAAAGTCCTTTCCAGTTTGGACATCCTTTGTCCTAAGGGCCCTCCTAGCTCTAGCCTTCCAAGTTTCAAGGGTCCTTCCAACTTTGTGTTCAATGTGTACTAATGTGTTCTAAATTCCCTTCCATCTCTGACATTCTCGGTTCTAAGTGTTGTTGGTTCCCCACCACCCACCTTCCAACACTGGTCCCTTACAATTCTGACATTTTCTATGAATTGACTGGAGGCTGGGAAACCAGCTTAGCTCCTTGTTTTGTGGACTGGATAAGTAAGGGCTGTTTAATAAATACCTGCTGGAATAGAATTGCTACCTACCTATGTGGGTGTGGCTGAAGAAGCCCGTGTTCCAGCACCAGGGCCAGCCCATAGAGTTGCTTTGTATTTTTATCTGTGGCTAGATAGAGCTATTTGCTGTTTTCTGTCCCTCCCTTGGCTCCAAAGCTGGCCAAAGGATCCACCCTCTCCCTAGTTTGTTCAAGCTGGGCCAGGTTAGGCAAGTCTAATGACTCCTATAGGAGGCAGATTTCATTTCAGGATAAAGAAAAACTCCCATTATCCAGCAGTGGGACTTTTTCTAGACATAGTGGGCTCCCTGACTGAACAGAGTTCTTAAGGGGGCAGCTGGGTAGCTCAGTGGATTGAGAGTCAGGCCTAGAGATGGGATATCCTAGGTTCAAATCTGGCCTCAGACACTTCCTAGCTGTGTGATCCTGGGCAAGTCACTTGACCCCCATTGCCTAGCCCTTACCACTCTTCTGCCTTGGAACCAATACACAGTATTGATTCTAAGACAGAAGGTAAGGGTTTAAAAAAAAAAGGGGTTTATTTTATTTCATAAAAAAAAAAAACCTTTTATATTCCAAAGAGATACAAAAGTTTGTAAAAAAAATATTCATAGCTGTGCTCTTTGTGGTGGCAACAAATTGGAAAATGAGAGGATGCCCTCCAAGTGGGGAATGGCTGAACAAATTGTGGTATATGACAGTGATGGAATACTGTTGAACTATAAGGAATGATGAACTAACTGCTTGATTTCTATAGGAACTTTAATAACCTTCATGAACTGATGTGGAATGAATTGAGCAGAACCAGGAAAACATTGTACACAGTAGCTGAAACATTATAGGACGATCAAGTGTAATAGACTGCTACTAATAGCAGTGCAGGGATCCAGGACAATCCTGAGGGACTTATGAGAAAGAATGCTATCCACATATAGAGCTGTGGGAGTAGAAACACAGAAAAAAAACAAACAAATATCACTTGTTAATATGGTAGAGGTTTGGGGTTTTTGTTTTAAAAATTATTCTATTACAAAAATGGAATATGAAAATAGGTATTGAAAGATAATACATGTATAACCCAGTGGATTTGCTTGTCAGCTCTGGGAGGGAGAGAACATGAATCATGTAACTATGGAAAAATACTTAAAAATGTTGTTAAGGGCTAGGCAATTGGTATTAAGTGACTTGTCTAGGGTCACACAGCTAGGAAGTGCCTGAGGACAGATTTGAACCCAGAACCCAGTCTTTCTGTCTCCAGGCTGGGCACTCCAACCACCTAGTTTCCCCAGTAAGTGGGATGGATCTTCCTAACCAAGTCCTGGCTCTTGAGGAGCTCAAAATCTAATGGGAAAGAACATGCAAAAGCTTTTGTACAAATATATTTGTAAAGGAGAAGTTGCATGTTGTCATAGATGTAAGGCAATAATAATTAAGGAAGACTGGAAAAAATTTCTTGTAGAAGGGGAGATAGGTTAGCTGAGACATGAAGGAAGGCAGGGAAGTCAGGAGGCAGAGGTGAGGAGGGAAAAAATTCCAGCATAGGGGATTGCCAGGGAAAATTTCTGGAGTAGAAAGATGGAGTGTTTTATTTGAGGAACAGGAAAGAGGCCAGTGACTCTGGATGGCAGAGTGGGGGAGGGAAAGGGGGAGAGTTTGGAGTTGGGCGGGGAGGTTGTAAGAAGAATGGGCAGGCTTTGAAAGGCTTTGAAAACCAGAGATTTTACATTTGTTCCTATGTGTCTATATCAAGGGAATCACTTGATTTTGTTGAGTTAGAAAAGTCTTTGGGAAGATTACTTGATAGCGAAATGGAAGATGGACTGGAATGGGGAGAGACTTGTCCTAGGCCAGCTCCATGGCATGCTATTGCAACAGTCCAAGTGTGGGGTGATGAGAACATCCACGAGAGGGGTGACATCAGAGAAGAGAAACAGGGCATTTCAGAGACCCTGCAAAGGTAAAACCGACAGGCTTTGGCAGCAGATTGAATTGGAGGGAAGGGGAAATCCGTGAAGAGTTGAAGATTTTACCCAAGTTAGGTTTCTGAGGAAGATTGTTGGTGTTCTTGATTATAATAGGGAAATTTGGAAGGGAGGATGGTTTAGGGGGTGAGATAAAAGTTCAATCTGAGACATGCTGAGTTTAAGATGCAATAGACAGCTGGAGATGTGAGGCTGGAGATCAATGGAGAGGTTAGGTCTGGGTAAGAGATATAAAAATTAGGGGCAGCTAGGTAGCAGATGGGATAGAGCTCCATGGATGGAGTTGGGAGGACCTGGGTTCAAATGTGACCTTCAGATACTTCCTAAGTGACCTTAGGCAAGTCACTTTACCCTTATTGCCTCACTGTTCTGTTTTAAAATTGATACTAAGAGAGAAGGTAAGGGTTGAAAAAAAAAAGATATTTGAAAATCATTAGCATGGAGATAAGTGAATCCATAGATTAATGACAGGCCTTGAACTCAGATCTTTCTGACTGTAAACCCATAATAGTAGTTATAGATCAGTGGTTCTTAACCTTTCTAATGCTGTGACCCCACAATACAGTTCCTCATGTTGCGGTGACCCCAAACCAAAAAATTATTTTGGTGGCTACTTCAAAACTAGTAGTAATTTTGCTATAGTTATGATTCGGAATGTAAATACCTGATATGCATTATGGATTCTCATTGCTACAAATTGAGAGGTTGAGAACCGCTGTTATAGATTGTTTTAAGCTTGCCTTTCTTCTCATTTTACAAATAAGGAAAACTGATGCTTCAAAAGGCTTTGATGGCATCATGAATCAGGTTGAATTCCCTGGACAGAGATAGACGGGTGCATTGGGATTGTCTTTTTTTTTAAACCCTTACTTTCCATCTTGGAATCAATACCGTGATTTGGTTCCAAGGTAGAGGAACAGTAAGGGTTAGGCAATGGGGGTGAAGGGACTTGCCCAGGGTCACACAGCTAGGAAGTATCTGAGGTACCTGAACTCAGGACCTGTCTCGGTCTGGCACTCCACTGCCCCAGCCCCACTCTCCCTATCTTCCAATTGCTACAGTTTCTTTGACTTTATAATCTCTCACCCCCTACCTGGTATGTGTAGATTTCAGTACAGACGCATCTCAGTAGGACCACTGTGCACAGGACTCTAGGGATAGATGTTTTGTGCCTGGGTGACTGAAAGGTTTTCCTGGGACACAGAGCTTGACACCAACTAGTTTCCTGGTCTACCATTCTTGAGGATGGCTGCTTAAAATAGATGGCCTTAGACTGGCCCTGTTATATAATCCTGCTTTACTCTGCTGCCTAATGGACACTACCACAGAGCTGCTGCTGCCTTAAGGCCTTCGGGAAATTCCTCTGGCTCAGCCAGACTTGCCAAACAGATGCTGGGCACGAGACCTGTGTAGTGTATCAAAGGCATTGTCCCTCCATAGAGCAGAATTAGAACCAAAGGGTGGAAATAGAGTCCTAAGTAAGAACTTTTGTGCTAGAGGTAAGTTCCAAAAAACTCTATAAAAGACAAACAGTAATGAAGCATGCTCTCAGTGAAGTAGGAGCTGAGTATGGGAGGGAGGGAGGCAGAGTTCCTGGGATAGTTAGGTTAAATATAATATAATATAAGGTTGCTGATAAGCCATGTGAATTAGGCTTGGGGCTTTCCCAGTTAGTCAATTGGTATCCTTCCTGAAACTAAAAATTCTTGCTAGTAGGTGCTGTTTAGTTATATCCACATTAATGAAGGACTATTAATCATTTTGATCAGTGCCTTTAGCGCTGGCACCTTGAGCCAAAGCCTTGATCACACATTGCCTTAGAGCAGGGGTCCCCAAACTTTTTACACAGGGGGCCAGTTCGCCGTCCCTCAGACCTTTGGAGGGCCGGATTATAAACTATGAACAAATCTGTATACCACTGTCTGGGATAGTGGAGGCTGCAGCGCTGGCTGTGATGGGCCTGTCACACCTTTCACAGACCCATCACTGCCACCACTATACTGGGCAGCAGTATACACAGTGCGGACTCCCCAGATCACCGCTCACCATGCTGACGTCTTTCATTGTGCAGCCACATAATTCTTTGTGCGGCCCCTCATTCTTCAGTTTCTCTCAGAACAAGGCGCCATGCAAGGGATTATGTCACTGGACATAGTACTATATGTGAGTGGCACTACTGCATCCTGTGCTCCTCTCACAGACCACCAATGAAGGAGGTGCCCCTTGGGGAAGTGAGGTGGGGGCTGGATAAATGGCCTCAGGGGGCCACATGTGGCCTGCAGGCTATAGTTTGGGGACCCCTGCCTTAGGGTATGACTCTTAAAACCGTGATAACTAAATCTAGGAGAGGGTCCTAACAATCAAAGATGTTCAATTAGGGATCCAGTTGCCTTGTCAGGCAGGGAACTTCTCATAAGTGTGTTTAAATAGAGGTTTGATAGCCTTGTTGGGATGTTTTAGGGAGGATTCCTTCTTGGGGTAGGACAGTGGACTAGATGGTCTTTTAAGGTCATGAAGAGATGGCATTATGGTGTACACTAGATTTGGAGTAAAAGAACTTGAAGCTTAATCCTCCTCTGTGATCTTAGGTAGGGCACATCTCATTTCTGAGAGCCTCAGTTTTCTCGGAGTCTTTATGGTCTTTTCTCAACTGTAAATTCTAAGATAGCTTTTTATCTCTAAGGTAACAGGATTTCCTGAGTGAGGGGTTGGAGGTTTAGATAGGTGAGTAATAAATAATATCCTGCATCAGGGTCTGCCCTGAGCAAAATCATGAAATAAATTTTTCCACTTTCACTGTTCTGACCCATCTAATCTACTCTCCCCAAAATACACAAACTAGAAGAAAATATCCAGCATTTGGCACATAACCCCCCCCCCCCCCCAAATGTTAAACTGAAGGAACAAAAAACTCAAGATCTAGCCTCACTCCATAAATTGAATTAAATTTAAATACTTATTAAAGTGTCAATTAAGGTGTAGAGGACAGAAAAACAGTACTACCTCCTTTTACCTATGGAGAAACTGATTTTCAGAGACATGATTTTGTCTCAAGTCACCCAGCCAGTCATTGATCAGCCTAAAGATTAGAATCCAAGTTTCCAGCCTGAGGAGCCAGTATTTTCCCCCATTACTTTACCGTGAGTCATCAATTTTTGACCTTATCAGGTTCCTCAGACTTTGGTAAAGTCCTTCAAATCCTGCTCTGCTCCCATTCCAGTAAGGAGATAGAGAAGTATGCAGGCTCAGTTTCTTCCTCCCTCAATGTCATGGAAGACGGTGGTGCTGGGGAGTAGTAAGGAAGGAAATAAAGTTTCTGATGGACACCCTAAGATTGTTTCCTTCTTTACAAATATTTCCTCGACACCCCCATTACGGGGATCCAGGAAGCACATGGCAGGAGGTGCTATTAACATTCTTAATCGGGCTACTCCTCTTCTCCCTCTGCTCGGTTCTGATCCACTGGGCTCTGGGGCGCCTAGCTAAAGCCACCAGCATGGTGTAAGACTTAAACCCCTAGGATTACTGGGGTTTGAATCTCGTCCCTGTAACCCTTTTCGACCTTGAACAATTCACTTCCTCTCGGGTGACCTCAGTTTCCCCATTTGTGGACGGAGGCTCGCAAACGCCTTTTTCAAGTCCTAGCAGGAAAGAGTGTGTCAAAGCTTTCATCATCCGCCCCCATCTTTTGCAAGCGTCTGAGGAGGAGCAGCTCCACAGCTCGTGCAGGCATCCCTGAGGCTGGCCGCGGGAGGGGAAGGGGAGGGCAGCTAAGGACAGGAAGGGAGAGCCTAAAGGGGCGGGGGAGGAGAGGACGGCGGAGGGAGGGCGGGCCCTCCGGGGCCGTGCGTGCCGTTCGGCTCCACCTCCTCGCTCTCCGGCCCTCCCCCCCTCGCGTCGGAGGAGTGGTTTCGCCCAGCCCCTGGCTCATTGTGCTCGCCTCACGCCGGCCAAGATGGCGGCGGCGCTGGAGACCCGGGGGCTGTAACTACAAAAGAGCCAGCGAGCCAGCGTGGGAAGGTGGGAGGGAGAGAGAACGAGAGGGAGAGAAAAAGAGAGAGAGAGAGAGAGAGAACCTGCGGCTTTGCTGCCGCCGCCGCTGCTGGTCGTGACTTCTGGGCCTCCGCCTTCCTCTTCTGTTGCTGCCTCTGCTGCTGCTGCTGCTGCTGCCGCTGCCGCCGCCGCTCGTGCCCCTCCTCCCTCGTTGCCCGCCCGCCCCCAGCCGCCTCCCTCGGCCAACCGTCCCCGCGGTCGCCAGCCCGCCCGCCGGCCCCGCTGCGCCCGCCCCGCGCCCGCGCCCACTAGTATGGTGCAGCGGCGGTCGCGCTCGCGATCATGGGTGAGAAGCTGGAACTGAGGCTCAAGTCGCCCGTGGGAGCCGAGCCCGCCGTGTACCCGTGGCCCTTGCCTGTCTATGTGAGTATCCGCGCCCCGTCCCCGCTTTGCCCCGAGTGTGCGTGTGAGCATGTCTCTCGTCTGACCCTGTGGGGCTAGAGGGTGCTTGTGCCCTAGCACCACTGGGGCCTGCGCCTGGATGGGTGCTCCCAGACCCCTGGCTCCAACCCCTAAGGCGCTTTCCTTCCCGGCCCTGGCTTGGGCTGCTCCCCTCCCCATTGCTCTGTTTCCAGGCACCCCTCTCTGCGTCCTCAAACGCCGGGGCTCGGGGCTACCCCTTACGATTCTCTTATCCCCCACCCAGGCTCCAGACCACCTTCTCCCTAAACTTGCAGGCTTCTGCCAAGCCCTTAGCGTCAGTTACCCTTCTTGTCCCACAGCGAGCCGCCCTTCTCTCACCCGCCCCCCTCCATTGCTTTCAACCCTCCTTGTCTCCCCTCAAATTTCTAGGCTCCTGCCAAGCCCCTTGCTCCGGCTATGCCCTTGAGCACCCTCCCGAAAAATTTTCCCCAATCCCCCCCCCCCCAAAAAAAACTTCTGACTATGCCCCTTGGCTTAGAGTACCACTCTCTGAAGATTCCCTAAACCCCTTCGATTCGATTCAATCCAATCAATCAGTAAACACTTATTTTACCTACTATGTGCCAGGCACTCTGCTAAGTCAACCTTCTTGGGTTGACCTCTCCTAGTTCCCGTTCTGTAATTGCCCGTTCATCTTCCTCCCACCCCCCACCCCCAACCCCTTATAATTCTGTATATACCCCTCCTGAATTTTTTAACACAGACACTTCCCCTAAAGCCCTTAGGCTCCTGGCAAGCCCTTCATGGGATTACCACTCTTTTGCCCCTTTGGGTCTTTCTAAAATTCCATACACGTTCCTACCCCCCCCCCCCCCCCCCCGTTTCTTTTGCACCCTTTTCTTCCATAGCCCTCTCTTGCTGTTTACCTCCTTCTGGGCTCCTCCACCCCCCAAATTCCCTAGACACTCATCGGTTTCTGCCCTGTCCCAGGCAAGCCCCCCCCCCCATTCTTCCCTTGCACGTCTTCCACGCCCAGAACATTTCCCACTCTCACTCCCCTCCTTCCCTTGCCTTCCCTTGCCTTCCCTTGCCTTCCCTTGCCTTCCCTTGCCTTCCCTTCCCTTCCCTTCCCTTCCCTTCCCTTCCCTTCCCTTCCCTTCCTTTCCCTTCCCTTGCCTTCCCTTGCCTTCCTTTGCCTTCCTTTGCCTTCCCTTGCCTTCCCTTGCCTTCCCTTCCCTTCCCTTGCCTTCCCTTGCCTTCCCTTGCCTTCCCTTCCCTTCCCTTCCCTTCCCTTCCCTTCCCTTCCCTTCCCTTCCCTTCCCTTCCCTTCCCTTCCCTTCCCTTCCCTTCCCTTCCCTTCCCTTCCCTTCCCTTCCCTTCCAATAATCCATACTAATTACCAACTCCCCTTCTACAACGCTCCAGTCTATTCTAGACAGGTCTCTTTCTGCCTGTCTTCTGCCTACACCCCCCTTGTACTCCCAGTGTGTTGGTGGGTTTACTTGGTTGTTTGGCTAACCCTCTCTCTGAAATATATAATGGAAGTGTGGAGGGTGGGGGACTATCCTAGATGAGTGAGGGCCCCAGACTTGCCAATCAATTTTACACTGTACCTGGGAGCCCAGGCGGTCTGTGAGATTGGGCAGTTGAAGTTATTTTTATATTCCCCCCCCCCCCCTTCTGCTCCTCCTCTCTCCTCCCTCCCCTTCAGTCATGTGGGCATGATTCCTTTTTAAAAAGAAAAATGCAGAAGCAGTAGGGGAATTTGGTTTCTAAAATGGCTCATCAGTCTTGACAGATAAGCTATGTGTTGGGGAGGAGGAGGGAAAGAACACTGACTAATGAAAGGGGGAAAAGTTTAAAAAAATTTTTCCTCGAAGATCTCACAATTCTCCAAAGCTAAAATGTGGGTTTCTGAAACTTTCTAAGATGATGCATTTGTCAGTGGAGGTCAGTATTCTGAGTGGTTCATGGAGGCAGTCAGTCCAGCAGTGCAAGCCTGTTAGTGTTTTTTTCCTATCTACCATCTCTTGGGAAATCTGAGCAGTGTTTATGTGTAAAAATTTCCCCCTTAATTCGTGTTTTACCTACCTCTGTTTCTTTTTAATATTCATTATATAGAAACTCAATTTTATCTTCCAGTTGAGGGGATTTAAGATGGTTCTCATTTTCATCTGTTTTTTAAAACCTTACAAGCTTATTCTTTAGGGGAAATATACAACCTTTTCTCTACATTTGTTTATTTTAGAAGGTGACTTGTTGGCTTGTGTTGCCTACATCTGAATTGTAGGACCTCATTGGTGACACCTTCTGTCCCATGACGGCATCTTTGCTTAAACTGGAAAAGCCCCCCACAAAGTGGAAATTTACAAATGGCTTACAAACCATATAAAATCCACTACAATCCTTGGTGCAGTGGCTCCTCTACCCTTAGTATGGAAATATTTCATTATGTTTCTTGGACTCTATAGACTGAATTGAGTATATTGTAGAGAGCAAGTAAAATAGCAACAATTGATAACAATTTTGGTTGCATTTTACTTTGAAACTTTTGTCCTGGGGGTGGGGAGTGGAGCTTGATCTAAAAAATTCCCTGATAGGCTATATATATCTCATTTGGAATTGAAAAATATATTTGTATATGTCAATGAGTTATTGGAAACATCTTGCTTGGAGGTAGTGTAGCAATTTGCCTTTGGCTCAGAGTTCTTGGGTACTTCATTTTGTGCAACTGTGGTTTCTCAAAGCCTTGCCAGTACAGTAGGACTTTCTATTTTTGATCATCCTGTTTCCAGAGAGATGTTGAGCCTTCCAGCACTCAAGCAGTTAATACAGCTTTTCCTGTAGGGCAGCTCTGGGTGTGTTTGGGTCTCTGTGTATACAGTATAGACAGAGGGGGAAGGGAAATCTTTCATTTGATTTGTAGAAAAGGAAAAGGTTTTTTAACCTTGTCACCTAATCTAGATTATATAGACCAATATTTCCTAGGAAATAATATTGGTTACCTTCAAGTGCATATGTTAGTTGTGGGTAAATTGCTTTTCAGAAAAGGGTAAAATAAATGATATTTGTTAAATATAAGAGATTTCCATGCCATTCTTTATGCTTGCATTTCTCTTTGCTAGTTTTTTTGGGGGCAGGGGGAGATTCTATTTATAAATTTAAAAAAACATCCTGTTATTTGGATGAATTTGCTTTGCTTGAGTTGCATTTTTTCCAAAGATGAAATGTCATCTGGAGATAGTGACATTTTCTTTCCAGCAGCTTGGTTGAAGAGACGATATGCCTTTTTTTTTTTAAATTGTGAGGGGGAAAGGGTATTTGCAGCTTAACTGTGGTGTAGTCAATTCCTTTTTGGCTTCTAGGATATTTTAGAATTCCTGTTTGAACATTGCTATCCCCTAGCTTTCTAATATTGGGCTGTCCTGAACTACAGACTTTTTTCCCTCGCTGGCCCAGGCTTCATTTGGCAGGAGGGGTATGTGTGTTGCTGTCCTTGCAGAGCTGTTTGACGTCAGCAGTGCATTTCTTAGTTTCACTGCACATTTAACTTTGGGTTTCTAGGTGGTAGGAGGACAGAGAAAGATTCTAATTTTGTATGCTCTTCTCTTTTCCACCAAATGGATTCTTAGCTTCAGTATTAAATCTCAAGTGGCATATTTCTTTTAATTTTTTTTAGGCTTGCCTATTCCCTTTTGGGTACCTGCTTTTGGAGACTGAAACATTTTCTATGGAAAATGGGTGATGATTCTTACGGAAAAATGTATTTTGTATGCTAATCTAATGAAATTCTTATGCAAGTACCAAGTCAAAGAAAGTATGATTCTTGAAATGTTATGGAATTAAGTAGAATTAAAGTTGGAGTGGCAACATATTTTAATTTTTAGGAGCAAACAAAACATAGTTATCCATATTTGGATTTAGGCTTAACTCTGCTACTAATTTGTGTAGCAAATTAGTGGCTTTAGGTAGGTTACCTCTGGGACTCAGTTTCCTTATGTCTATAAAGTCAGAAGGCTAGATTCGTTTGACTTTGAAGATTCTTCTGTTTCTCATTCCAAACTCTGAACTGATAACTCCTTAGAAATGGAGGTCTCAATTAAAAGGAGGTCAATACAAAAAGTTAGATTAAAATTAAATGAGGATAGTCAAATAGGATAACAATTTACCTTGCTATCCTTTAGGCTGTATTCCATACTCTTTGTTTTTTCTTTGGTAAGTAGGGCTAGGGACACTTCCAAGATACCCCTAACCTATTTAAATTTGATTGAAAACAACTCTTTCTGCTTCACTGGCATACATATGCTTGTCAGAATTTGGAAAGAACCTAAGAAGATGATGTGAAACATATATTTCCCTTCAAGACTAATTAAGGCTGTGGGAGGGGATGCAAGGGTGTTTCAGATATAGCCTCCCACTGGCTTATATACAAAACTGAAAGTATGACTTTTTCCCCCGCCTTCTGCTTCCTTCAAAGGGAAAGGCCATGATTTTCTAATGAATACATGGTGAGCAGTTGTGTCCTTAACGTGCTGTGTTGAATAGAGCATGGTGAGTAATCTCTCCCTGTGACTCAGAAAATATTTTCTGATGCTGACCTCCATTTTTATGAGTGCCCTCCTTAATCAGAGCTCAAATGGGTTTATTCATACAGAAGTAGACATTAACTCTTTGACTTCCTTTGATGGACAATAATTGCCTTTAAGAAAGAAAGCTAAATATGTGAAACTTGAGGTTTAGAAGTTAGTATCACAAATAGGATTAAAGCTTTTCTTATCATTTAACTATCACATGCCCCCCAAAACTACTTTTAAGGACCATATAGATGATAAAATTCTGTGTTAATCAATCAATAAAGTCATTAAGCGGTTGGAGATTGGAAGTCTGCAAGAGAATTTGGGACAGGATAAGAAGATTTGAGAATCATTAACATAGAGCTGGTAATTAAATCCATGGGAGCTGATGTGTTGAGAATAATAATGTGGTTGAATGCAGTAAGGCAGGTTTAGTAGGAAGAGAACACTGGCCCTGGGTTTTAGTCCCTTTCCTGCCCCCTACATTGTAATGTGATCTTTAGGGTAAGTCATTTGTCTCTGGCCTTCAGTTTCCTCATTTATTTAAATCAGCATTGGATGGACTAGGTCAGCACTACCTTTCAGTCATTCTACCTACAGAACAGGTTCTTGCCTTCATCCTTTTCTTAAGACATAATTATCTAGTTCTTATCCTTTTAAGGTATGTCTAGCTCTCTCTAGTTTTAAAAGCCAAACAAACCACTACTTTGTCTCCACCCTCCTGCTTTATCTGATGTACTTTTTCTTTTCTCATTCATAGCTAAGCTGCTTGAAAGGTGTAATCTATACTTTTCCTCCCCACCAGGATTTCAGAGTTGGAAAGGACTTCAATGGTCATCTTATTTAGCCCATACTTGAAAAGGAATCCTCACTGGGTGTTAAGAAATAGACATCCAGTTTGTGCTTGGATGCCTCCAGGGTGTAGGAACTGACTCTCCTTCCTCTCTTACCAAGCCTAATTTATCTCCTTGCAATTTATACTCATTGTTGTTTTGTTACCCTGTGGAGCAAGTCAGATTATTCTTACAGAAGAAAGACATCAGCCCTACCTCATATTTTCCTTATGTTAACAGTCCCAGGTACTGCAACTTACTCTATACAATGGCAGGGGCTGAGTAAAAGAGACTGACACTTTTTCATTCCAGTGGCGCCTCTTTCAGTGCTTCCCAAATTACATTTGCTTATTTGGCTACTGTATTATTCACACTACTCCAGCACATGGACTTTGCAGTCTGCTAATGCCCCAGAACTATTGGACAAAGTGCTATAACAAGCCCTCTCTCAGAAAATGCTGATGCCTAAGTGACCAGAGGCTCCTGTTAGATCATCCAGTAGTGATATCTCTTTAATATTTCTGTACCTTTTTCCTGTCTTTATCATGAAAGGCTTCTATGTTTTCAAAAATAGATATTCAATTTGACCTCTTCTGCTACACCTTCCCTTTCCATTTTTTCCTCTGACAATCTTTGCCTTTTCACTATTCTGCTTTTGATTCTATATTTGTCTTTTCCTTCCTCCTTTGAAGTCCTGACCACTTCCATGGGGCATATAGTTTATCTCTGAGTAAATGAAACCCAGATCTTCATTTCTTTCTTTTGTCTTATAGTGCATGCTGTTAACTCCTTAAAACAAGACCCACCTTAAAAATGAACTCATTTTCTTATCTTTGGACTCCACAGTATTCCTGTGTGGATTGGCTTTTCCAAGTCTCCAGCTCAGTAAAATAATTTTTTGGTAATTGGTATGGCAGAGTAGAATTGCCATTTTAATTATATTGGCTCTGCCCACCCATGAACAGTTAATATTTTTTCAGTTATTCAAATCTGACTTTATTTGTGTAAAAACTGTTTTATAATGATTTATAATTTATAGTGAGAGCCCCAAACCAGTGCATATCTGGATTCAGGTCCCTCATACTTCTCCTTGTAGAAACTTCCCTGCTGCCCTTGAGGGCTGGTAGGGCCACCAAGGGTCAAGCCTTCACTGAGGGGAGATCTCCATTTTGTCTCCCTCAAGTAATTCAGGGACTCCTGGAGGGAGTAGTGAGGGAAGCCATTTTCATCAACCCTTTCCTCACTGCCTTCAGCCTTCATTTCCCCATGTAAGGAGTGAGAGTCCGTCCCCCCCCCCCCCAAATTACACTGAGAATGAGGAATCAACATTAGGGGATCTAGTGGGTGCCATTGAAAATTAGGAAGAAGGGAGACTTTTTTTTTTTTTATTAAAAAACCCTTACCTTCCGTCTTGGAGTCAATACTGTGTATTGGCTCCAAGGCAGAAGAGTGGTAAGGGTAGGCAATGGGGGTCAAGTGACTTGCCCAGGGTCACACAGCCAGGAAGTGTCTGAGGCCAGATTTGAACCTAGGACCTCCCGTCTCTAGGCCTGGTTCTCAATCCACTGAGCTACCCAGCTGCCCCCAAGAAGGAAGAATTTTTTGAGGAAAGATAACTTGTGTTTTGACCCTTTCATTTAAAAAAGTACAGGGTTGGGGGCAGCTGGGTAGCTCAGTGGATTGAGAACCAGGCCTAGAGACGGGAGGTCTTAGGTTCAAATCCGGCCTCAGACACTTCCTAGCTGTGTGACCCTGGGCAAGTCACTTGACCCCCATTGCCTACCCTTACCACTCTTCTGCCTTGGAGCCAATACACAGTATTGACTCCAAGATGGAAGGTAAGGGTTAAAAAAAAAAAGTACAGGGTTGTTGTTAGACACTGGGGCCATGTGAATCAATATGGACAGTGCCTTCCCCCAAGGAGTTGGCTTATAGGAGGCTTACTATGTAAACTAAGAAGAAGTAAAATAGAAGGGAGAAGGCAGTAGAAGCAACAGACTCATCTAGACAAAAGGCACTGGGGAAAAAATAAAGATGAGGATTATTTCATCTGAGGGATTAAGGAAGGGTTATGGATGAAGGTGCCACCTGAGTGGAACTTTGGAGTAAATAGGAATTTGATTGAGATGGGAAAAAGTTTTGAGACTTTGATGGTCTATCAGAATGTTGGGGGGGGGGCAGTCAGGTGGCAGCTTGGAGCTCAGATAGGTAGACATGCACAGTCATAAGGCTGCAAAGGTATGTTATTGGGGCAAGGTTATGGAAGGCCTTAAGGGCTAGTACCCTAAGGAATCATATCTTTTTTTCTTTAGAGCCAAAAGAAGATTTCTGAAGGAGGATTGATCTGGCCAGATGTGTTTGGGAAAATGTGTGGAGGATAGAGAGGAGGAGGAGGGGGGAAGAATTTTGGGAGAGGAGTGGACCTAAAAAAAGAACCATCTGAATTAGTCAACAAGCATTTTGATAATCTAATGTGCCAGTCATTGTGCTAAACTCTGGAGATGCTTGAGAGGTAGGAATTTATTTATTTTAGAATACACTATTTTTAACTTTCTTAGAGGAATTTAAATGGTTTGTTTTTTGTTGGACTTCTACAAACTATGTGCTAATAATTAAATTAGTGAATAGAGAGTACACCTTGGGGGCAAGAGCAACTAAGATTCCAATCCAGCCTCAGGCATTTAATAGCTGTCAAACCTTGGGATAGAGCCTACCCCTCTAGCCTTATTTTTTTAATCTATAAAACAAGAATAATCTTTGCAGTACTTATCTCATGAATTTGTGGGACTCAAATTCAATAACTATGGGAAGTGTTTTGCATATCTTAAAACAGTATAAAAATATCTTTATATGACCTAGGGCCATACTTTTTTTTTCTGGAACACTTAGAAATATCTGTGCATAGAAATGACAAATAATGACTTAATGCCAATGTTTGGTCATAAAGGTGTTTTTTTCCCCCAATTAAATTTTTTTTTCAGTAATATGTAGAAACAGTTTTTGACAATTGTTTTTAAACATTTTACAATTCAGATTTCTCCCCTCCCTGAGGCAGTGAATAGTCCCATATAAGGTTATTTCCACACAATATTTCTTGTTATGATAGAAGACACATATCTATCGCACATACAACAGAAAATCTCATGAAGGAAATATAATGGAAGATGGCACATTTTGATCTGCCTTTAGATTCCAATAGTTTCTTCTTTGGCTGTGGATAACATTTAATCATGGAGGCCCTTGTGGGTTATCTTGGAGACTTGTTTTGCTGATAATGGTTTAGTACCTCACAGTAGATCATACATCATACATTATTATTGTTACTGTACATTGTTCTCCTGGTTCTGCTCACTTCACTTTGTGTCAGTTTAGATAAATAAGCCTTTTCAGGTTTTTTTGAACTCATCCTTTCTTATGGGGCAATAGTATTCCATTATAACCATATAACACAATTTGTTCATCTATTCCCCAAGTGACGGACAACCCCTCAGTTTCTAATTCTTTGCCACTACAAAGAGAGCTGCCAGAAGTATTTTGCTACAGGTAGGTCCTTTCCCCTTATCTTTTATCTCTTTGGGATATAGACCCACTAGTGGTATTGCTGGATCAAAGGATATGTATAGGTGTGTGGCCCTTTGTGCCTGGTTCCATATTGCTCTCCAAAGTGGTTGTATTAAGTCACAGTTCAACAGTGTTAGTGTCCCAATTTTTCCACATCCCCTCCAACAGGTATCATTTTCTTTTTTGGTCATATTAGCCATTCTCAGTAGGTTTTAACTCAGAGTTATTTTAATTTTAATTTCTCTAATCAGTAGGTGGTTTGGAGCCATATGATTGGATAGTTTTAATTTTAGACCACTAGATTTAGAATTTGAAATCAGCTTAAAATGCCACTGACTGCATTTTTTGCAGTATTGAATTAATTTTTCCTTCCTAAATATTTTGATAATTTTTGACAAGGCTTCAGATACTGAGAAACATCCTGTGGGTCATAAATATATGCAATAGTATTTCTCAGAGTTGGAAAAACCTTAGAAGTCATCTAATCTAATCAGGATCTGAGGAAGCTCCAATGAATGATCATATTTACCTTCTACTTAAAAGATCTTCAGAGATGCACTGGTAGATAATTCCATCTATCTACTCATCTCATTCCTTTGGGGTATGTTAGGAAGTTTTTTCTTAATTCTGGCTAAAATCTGCCTTTTTCTAATTTTTGTCATTGTTCCTAGTTTTACCCTTTGGGACCAAGCAAGATGAATTTAGTTTTCCTGATTTAGAATAGATTTTCAAGGTGGAGGGAGAAATGATAACTACCTTCAAGTAAACTTTTTCCTCTTGATATTTCATAGGTTCCAATTCAATTAGCAACCTCAGAGTTGCTTTATCCAAATATACCACCGAATCTGAATCTTGGTGACTATTATTTTCTGCCTTTTTTTTTCAAATATAATTTAACAAATAAGATTTCCATAGACAAAGAGGTTTGTATATGAATTTGCATCTGTACCATACTGGTTACTTTAAAAAAAAAAAGCATATCATTCAGCATATTATTTTCAAAGCTGACTTATTTGTGTTTCTTTTCTCTTGAATGCATTTTATTTATTAAAAAAAATTTTTTTAACCCATAACTTTTGCCTTAGACTCAATACTATATATTGGTTCCGAGGCAGAAGAGAGCAGTAAGGGCTAGGCAATGGGGGTTAAGTGACTTTTCCAGGGTCACACAGCTAGGAAGTGCCTGAGGTCAGATTTGAATCCTGTCTCTAGGCCTGGCTCTCAATCCACTGAGCTACCCAGCTGCCCCCATGAATGTATTTTAAAAGTGTTTCAAGGGTCCTATTTTAGGCATTACTATTGCAAGCCCACTCTTCTCATCCTTTCTCTTTACTTAAAAAAAAAAAAGATGAAAACCCTTGTAACATAGGCATAGCTAAACAAATATCTACATAGCCATATCTGAAAGTGTATGACTCTTATACTTTCTATATATCGCTCCTCATGAAGTAGGTAGCATGCTTCATCATGGTCCTCTGGTCATTGCATTTATCAAGGTTTGAGGATTTATTTTTCTCTACTTCCTACTACTCTACCCCTATGGAACAAAAAAAAATAGAAAAGAAAACCCTTATAATCTATATGTAGACCAACAAAACTAATTCATAATCTGGCTATGTCCAAACTGTTCCCTATGACTATCACCTCTATTAGTCAAGTATAATTTTTATTTTATTTATTTTCAAAGTTCATTTATTTATTTAATTAATTTGGAATATTTTTCCATGGTTACATGAATCATGTTCTTTCCCTCCCCTCCTTCCACTCCACTCCCATAGCCAAAGAGCAATTCCACTGGGTTTTACATGTGTCTCAAGTATCATTTTTAAAAGCACCAGCTTGTGTGCCAGGCATTGTATTACATTCTAGGGATACAAAAAAAGGCAAAAGACAGACTCTGCTTTCAGGGAGCTGAATGTAATGGGGGCTCCTTATATGTGAACAAGATCTAGACAAATTAAATTGACTATCAGAGGGAAGGCACTAAGATTAAGGAGGACTAGGAAAGATTTCTCACAAAAACATGGGACCTTAGCTTAGATTTGAAGGAAGCCATGAGGATGAGATGAGGAAGGAGAGAATTCCAGGCATGAGGAATAGTCAGAAAAAATGCCCAGAATTAGAGATGAAGTGCCAGCCAAGTGTGAGGAACATTGGGTTGACCACTGCCAGTGTCACTGGCAAATGCCATGAGAGTAAAGTTTAAAAAGACTGGAAAGATAGCACAGTGGATGGAGCTCCTGGCCTGGAGTGGGGAGGACCTGTATTCATATCTAGCCTCAGATACTTCCTAGCTCCATGACCCTGGGCAAGTTACTTAATTCCAATTGCCTAGTCCTTGATGCCTTTCTGCCTTGGAACCAATACTTGGTATCAATTCTAAGACAGAAGGTAAGGGTTTTAAAAATTAAAAGAATACTTGAAAAGTAGGAACAGGCCAGGTTACAAAAGACATTTGAAATCCAAACAGGTATTCTATTTGATCCTGGAGATAATAGGGAGCCACTAGAAGTGAATAATTATGCAGTCAGGTCTTCATTTTAGGAAAATCACTTTGATAGCAGACTGGAGGATGGGCATGTGTAGGGAGACTTGAGATAGGGAGACTAACTCCAAGGCTGTATTAACAGACCACATATGAGTGATGAAGGCGGGGGGGGGGGGGGGGGAATAGTATATTTGAGAGATATTATGAAGGTAGAAAAGACAGGACTTGATAATTTTTTTTAAAATTTAATTAATTTAGAATATTTTTTCCATGGTTACATGATTCATGTTCTTTCCTTCCCCCCCTCCCTCCCACCTCCCATAGCCAATGTGCAATTCAACTGGGTTTTATAAGTTTGATAACTAATTAAATAATGATAAAAAATGAAAGAAAATTTTATCATAAAATTTCATCCTGAGTGATTAGGAGGATGGTGATAACCTCAATAATAATTGAAGTTAGGAAGAGGTGAGGATTTGAGGCAGGAAGATAATAATAAATTCAATTTTGGACATGTTGAGTTTAGATGTTTTAAGGGACATTCAGGTTAAAATGTCTAAAAGGCAGTTGGGGGTGTGAGCTGTGGAGTCAGGAGAGAGTTTAGAGTTGGATAAGTCAATTTGAGAATTGTCAATATGTGATAAGTAAAAGAATAAAAAGCAATGAGAGAACCAAACAGAATAATATTAGAGGGAGAAGAGAAGAGGATCCAAGACTGAGCCTTGTGGGACACCTCTGGTTAGCAGGAGTGACCTGGATGACGATATACCGAAGGGGACCAAAGGAGTAGACAGATAGATGGGAGAACCAGGAGAGAGCAGTGTCACAAAAACTTGTAGAGAACAACATGAAGGAGAAAAGGGTGATTAACAATGTAAGAAGATGCAGAGAAGTTGAGAAGAATGAGGATTGAGAAAAGGTCATTGAATTTGTCAACAGAGATCCTGGTTAACTTTGGAGAGAGTAGTTTCAGTGGAAGGATGAGTTCAGAAGCCAGATTTCAAAGTTAAGAAGAGTGATAAAAAGGGAGTGGAGGAACCATAGACAGCTTTTTCAAGGACGTTAACCACAATAGGAAGGAAAGATAAAAGTTAATAGTGAGAATGGATAGGCCAAGCTGGCGTTTCTCACATATGGGTGAGACATGGGCATGTTGTAGGCAGAAGGTAAGCAGCTTCTAGATAAGGAGAGTTTGAAGATGTGAGAAAGTAGATATGATAGAGGTAGTAATCTACTGCAGATGACAGTATGGAGTAGGATCACATGTGCATGTAGAATTAGCCTTGGCAAGAATAAGGGATACTTCCTCATTTGAAACATGAATGAAGGAGGTTTTAGAGAAGACATCTGGGTGATATGAGGTGAAGAGGAAGGAAGAAGAGGGACATGCTTTATCATGGGTCCTCTAGAAGGTAATCAGGTTTTAAGTCTTTCAAAGTGGTTTTCCTCATTGAATTTGATGTATTTCTTCTTCATGAAACTATTCACCAGTCCTTTGTTAAGTACCTGTAACTCCTACTTGTCCCTCAATCTTCTTAAACTTGTGCATCTCAAATATGAAAAATAATGCTATTCTTTTTTTCCTCTTAACCTAGTGTATTCATTTTACCTTCTCATTCCCCCTTAGCAGTATCCATCTACCCCCCTGGTTCTTTTTCTTTAACTCTCTAGATGCCCTCTGATAAGGTCCTTCTGTGGAAATGGAAATCATTAGAAAAAATGTGATTGATCACATAATGTGATAGGGCAATGATTGGGGTTTGATCACTCTACTGCAGATATGAATATCATGGAAATAGGTTTTAAGCAATGATACATGTGGAACTGCTTGTTGGATTCAGGAGTGGGGAGGAAAGAGGTGGGGGAGAATCATGAATACATGTAACCATGGAAAAATATTCTGAATTTTTAAAAAAGGGAAAATAAGGTTCTTAAGGAACACTTGTCTCTTCTATTAGATTGTTAGCATTTTATCATCAAATAGGCCCTACTAATTTCTTTCTGAGGTTCTTTTTACTCCTCTGTGTACATTGTAGAGTTTCTGATATTTATAACTGAAATAATGATGGTCCTCTTTCATTAAAGGTCCATTTTTTTCCCCACCCTGGGCCAGATCTACTTTAATTATTTTTGGTTGTAAAGCCACATCTTTTGCTTGTTAGAGTTTTGTATTCCAGAGCCCCCTGGTTTACTGGAGAAGATGCCAGGTTTGGTATGATCTCAGTTGTGTTTGCTTCCTTGTTTGGTAATTGACTTGCTTTTCTGGCTTTCTTGCAGTATATTTTCTTTGACCTGGAAACTCTGGGTTTTGACTATGACAATCCTGGCACTCTTTGACTTTTTGGAGTTTCTTTTCAGAAAAACAATCAATGTATTCTCTTTATAGCTGTGGTAGATCTGATTTAATAATGATTTCTTGAAATAGAATGTCTTGTAATCAATTTTTTCAAGGAGTCAGATGATTGCAAAATTATCTTTCCTTGATCCATTTTCCAGGTCATTGTTTTTTATATCACATCCTTTATTTTGTTGTATTTTTTCCAATCTTTTGTTTTTGTTTTAGAATTTCTTGCTTTCTCATGCAGTCTTTGATATGTACTTAATCTAAACTAAAATCAAGAAATTCTCTCTTTTAAACCCTTACCTTCTGCCTTAGAATCAGTATAAGGCAGAAGAGTGGTAAGGGCTGGATAATGGGGGTTAAGTGATGTGCCCAGGATCACAGAGCTAGGAAGAGTCTGAGGCATTTAGACCTGGCTCAATCCATTGAGCCACCTAGATGCCCCAAGAAATTCCATCTCTCTTAAAAAACAATCAATTAATTAATTAAAATAGTATTTTTCCATGGTTATAAGATTCATGCTCTCTCTCTCTTCCTCTTCCCTCCTCCTTTCCAGAGCTGACAAACATTTCTGCTGGGTTATACATGTATTACCACTCAGAACCTCTTTCCATATTATTCATTTTTGTAACAGTAATCTTTTAAAACCTAAACCCATATAGACAAGTGATAAATCTTGTTTTCTTCAGCATTACTTCTCTAACCATTCTTTCTCTTTATGTGGATAGCATTCTTTCTAATAAATCCTTCAGGATTGTCCTGGATCATTGCATTGCTATTAATAACAAAATCTGTTACATTTGATTTTTCCTCAATATTTCAGTTATTGTATGTTTTCCTGGTTCTGCTCATTTTATTCCACATGGGTTCATGTAGGCCTTTCCAGTTTTCATAGAAATCAAGCAGTTTTTCATTCCTTATAGGACAATAGTATTCCATCACCATTATATACCACAATTTCCCCCAATTGAGAGACAACCTCTTATTTTATTTTTTGTTACCATAAAATGCGCAGTTATAAATAAATAAGAAGTTCCATCTCTTAAGCCATGTTTGACACTTTCTTGTTTAGGTACTTTTCTTTCCAGGTTTTTCTTCAGGAACTTTTATCTCTTTGTTCACCTTTTGTTCCATCTTTTTGTTTTTTTTTTAATTAAAAATTTTTTTAAACATTATTTTATTTGGTCATTTCCAAACACTATTCATTGGAAACATCATTTTCTCCCCCCCAACCCCCCATAGCCGACATACGATTCCACTGGGTATCACATGTGTTCTTGATTCGAACCCATTTCCATGTTGTTGGTATCTGCATTAGAGTGTTCATTTAGAGTCTCCCCTCAGCCCCTGTAGTCAAGCAGTTGCTTTTCCTCGGTGTTTTTACTCCCACAGTTTATCCTCTGCTTGTGGATAGTGTTTTTTAGATCCCTGCAGATTGTTCAGGGACATTGCATTGTCCCTAATGGAGAAGTCCATTACCTTCGATTGTACCAGGGTGTATCAGTCTCTGTGTACAATGTTTTCCTGGTTCTGCTCCTTTCACTCTGCATCACTTTGTTCCATCTTTTTCTGAATTAGAATTCAAGGTTCTGATTTTGCCCCTTGTTCTTCTTTTGGGTAAGGCTCTCCATAAGTCTCTTATCGGTCTTCACCTCCCAGGGTAAATCTGCTCTGTGTGCTGATTGGTTTTAGGCCTTTCTCCTCATTACCCTCTCTCCTTTTCCTCTTTCTTGAGACTCTTAGGGTCTTTTCTGGGTCTTCTGTAACATCTCAAGACAGAGTACTAGGGACTCTGGTTAGTGCCTTGGTTGTCAATTGTCAATTTGAGATTCTTCCTAAGACTTTCACCCATCTGACCATTTGGGGGCTTTTTCATGAGAATTTCTTGCTTTTTTTGTTACAGAGAGAACCTTGTAGGACTACTAGTGTCAATGACTGGTCTCTGGTTGTACTTGCAAGCTGTTTTAAAATTTTGGATTCTTTATATATATTTAAAATTTTTTTTTTCAATTTTAGTTTTTCTTGCTTTGTATACAGGCTTGTTTGCCTGCTCTTGGTTGTCCTAGCTTTTTGGGCATCTTATTTCCTATTATGTTTGGGCTTATTATGGCAGACTTTTTGTGCAATTAGGGTAGATAAAATTAAAGTAATTCCTCATTGGATTTCTTTATTGGTATTTGGTTTGGAGTTGTTTTTATTTTTTTTTTTTTTGCTGGAGTGTACCTTTCTTAATTAGTTCTGTGCCTGGCTCTCAGCCTTTGTCTCTTTTTCTGCCCAAACTCCTGCCCTTAGACTGAGAGACTTGGAACATACACAGTTATTTTCTTGATAATGTTCCTTTTATGGCTTCAGTCCTCATCTCTTCAAAATATTCTTTTATGGCTCATGTCTCCTCAAATCTCTTCAAATTTCCCTGATCACCTGCTCACTCCATCATATCTACACCTTTGTTTTTGCCCTCACTCACATGTCTACCTTTTTTTTTTAAACCCTTACCTTCCATCTTGGAGTCAATACTGTGTATTGGCTCCAAGGCAGAAGAGTGGTAAGGGCTAGGCAATGGGGGTTAAGTGACTTGTCCAGGGTCACACAGCTGGGAAGTGTCTGAGGCCAGATTTGAACATAGGACGTCCCATCTCTAGGGCTCACTCACATGCCTACCATTTCAGTGATCAGTAGCTCTAAAATTCCTCCGTTAGTTTATATAGTTTATATTTTCTTAGGATTATGTCTCCTTTTCATTATTATTCTTGGTCCTTACTGTGATTTATAAACCCTGCCTTTGCCAGGCTGTCATGCTTTCTCTTTATATGCTCTTTTCTGTTCCTAATTTTGGTCTGAAAAAAAAAAATAATTGTCTTTCATCTTAGAATCAATATAGTATTGGTTCCAAGACAGAAGAGTGGTAAGGGCTAGGCAATAGGGGTTAAGTGACCTGCCCAGGATCACACAGCTAGAAAGTGTCTGAGGCTATATTTGAACCTAGGACCTCCCATCTCTAGGCCTGCCTCGACAACCACTTAGCAACCTAACTTCCTTTATTTTGTTGTGGAACATTTACATGTCCTAGAACTGTACTGGGTGAAATCTAACTTTTTTTTACTGTGTCTACTTCAGATTTATTATTTAGTCAAAACTAGGTCCTTACTGTATAATAATGTGATTGTTTTACTCCTATCTGATTCTTCATCCTATTCAATCCAGCAGTTTTTCCAACCCTTTTCTTTCTGTAACCCTCTCTTTGTACTACTTTATTCTCATCCTTGCCCATACACATAACCCAGTAGTAAGTGCCTGTTGGCTGACTTTGAGTGGTAAACCTTGCCTCTTTTATGTTACTGAGAAAATTTGAATCTCCTTTTTCCTTTCTCATCTCATAACCCCTTGGCACCATCCTCTATTACTTGTATCCACATACTTTACTATTGTTTCTGATGAAGATATAGACCTTCTCATCAGGTCTAATTGTATATATTAATGAATAAATGAAAAAGCATTTATCAAGTGCTTACTGTGTCCCAAGCACAGAGAGCTAAGTGCTAGAGATACAAAATAGAAAAGTGCGACAGCCCTTTTTTCTATAAGGTCACATTCTTTTTTTTTTTAGCATTTGAACTAAGTCTTTTTAAATTTTTTATATTTTTTCCCATTTGAATAAGTTTATTTAGTCAATTTAGAACATTATTCCTTGGTTACAATAAATCACATTATTTCCCTTCCTCCCCTCCACCCACTCTTCCCTAAGCTCACATTCTTAAAAGGAATAACATGAAGCCACAGGACTGATAGTAATGCCTAGTCATTTGAAAGGCACAACAGCAAGTATATGGCATGGTTGGGAACTCAGGGCCACCAGGAAGTGTTTATCACTTGGAACTTCCTGACTGAAGAGTATGCAAAGCATTTTTTCTGTGTGGGCAGGCTTGGTTGTCTCCCTGATGGGTACAGATTGCCAGTGCTTATAGATCCTAGTTACTTTGGATTATCTGGTCTTCTCCAGCAGATTTAATATTTTAAATTTAGTATTACTGTACAACACTATCCTGCTTACCCGAGTCTCCCTCTGATGCCTCCGCCTCCACCCCTCAGATATTCTTAAGTCTAGTCAAAAACATGGAGTTGTAGGCCTCTCTAGCACATCTTTTCTCTTTCAAGAGGTGGAACCACTCCTCTGGTCATTGGTTCATTTCATCACCCAGCATTTGGAACTTCATTTAAAAAGAAGTTCTTTATATTATTGTAGTCATTGTCTTAAGTTCTGCTTATTTTACTTTGCATCAGTTCATGTGAAACTTCCCAGGTCCCTCTAAATCTATCCCTTTTGTTGTAAGTCAGAAAGAATATATTGAGAAAATCTTTTTATTTTTTTAAAACCCTTACCTTTCATCTTAGAATCAATACAGTGTTCTAAGGCAGAAGGGTGGTAAGGGGAAGTGAGTGACTTTTCCAGGGTCACATAGCTAGGAAGTATCTGAGGTCAGATTTGAACTTAGGACCTCCTGTCTCTAGGCCTGGCTCTCAATCCACTGAGCTACCCAGCTACACCAGAAAGAATATATTGCATTTATATTTTAAGATTTGTTCTGCAATTTTCTAGTTTGTGAGCACCTGCCCCTTTAGATAAAAGTTTTTTATAGTTTTAAAATAGTATTTTAAAAATTTGTGATTGTATTTTTATTCTTTTCATATACTATTTTTTAAAAGATTTTAATTAATTGATTAATTAAGAGAATTTTTCCATGGTTACATGACCTATGCTCTTATCCTCCCCTCCCAACCCTCTCCCGTAGCCAACACACAGTTCCAAGGCCTATTTCCATATTATTGATATTTGCACTAGGGTGATCGTTTAGAGTTTGCGTCCCCAATCATATCCCCATTGACTCATGTGATCAAGCAGTTTTTCTGCTCCCACAGTTCTTTCTCTTGATATAGATAGTGTTCTTTTTCATAAGTCCCTCAGAATTGCTCTGGATCATTGCATTGCTGCTAGTAGAGAAGTCCATTACATTGGATTGTGCCACTGTGTATCCGTCTCTGTGTACAATGTTCTCCTGGTTCTGCTCCTTTCACTTTGCACCGGTTCCTGGAGGTTGTTCCAGTTCACATGGAATTCCTCCAGTTCATTATTCCTTTGAGCACAATAGTATTCCATCACCAACAGATACAATTTGTTTAGCCATTCCCCAATCAAAGGGCATCCCTTCATTTTCCAATTTTTTTTGCCACAACAAAGAAAGTGGCTATAAATATTTTTGTACAAGTCTTTTTCCTTATGCTCTCTTTGAGGTATAAACCTAGAAGTGATATGACTGGATCAGAGGACAGGCCATAATTTCAGATTGCCTAGATAAAAGTTTTTAATAAAATAAAAATGCTGATATATATTATTTGTCTACATGGGTCCTTTCCTTATGTCTTTGGTCCCTTTGGAATATATGCCTAGCTGAAGAAGATGATAGCTCTCTGTCATGTTATCAGAATCCTTAAGCGTTCAGGTCAGATTTGCTCCCTTCTATTCCTCTAGGTTAGGGTTTATTAAAAAAAAATGTCCTGGACAAGCTTGCCTGATCCACACAGTACAGTGGGACTGTTTCCCTTTTTTTCAAATACCTCTACAGGGCTCGTGCTACTTAGTGCATCCCAGTTTTCAGGTTCTTTTTTCCTATTATGATTTTATTGATAGTCTTTTATGTTTTAGATGGAAATTTGTTGTTTTTCCAATCTTAGACATCTCAACCGTGGGAAGAGTCTCAAGCATGGTTTTATAAACATTTTCTCATGAACATAGTTTTTTTCAGAGCATAATTTTTATAGCTTTTCCCCTCTTTTATTTGCTTCAAGTGGCTACACAGATCAGAGTTTGATGTTTAGTAGTTACAAAAGGAGAAAGTGTTCTCTTTCAGCAGGGAGTAGTTGCTATCTGTTGGCAGCCTTTGGCAAGATTGAGCTGTGTAGATGATTCACTGCTTAGTTGTTTTTCTCACCGAGACCTCTTCTCTGAACAGAAAACATTCCATGAGAAGGCAGAGTGAATCATAGCTATCAATGATAGAAAGCACTTATTAGATCATTGACTCATCTTTCTGACTGAGTAGAATTAATTGAAGCTGTGTCATCAACTTTTTGCCCTCCTGTTGCATTTCTATCTAACCCACTTGATGATTAAACTATTTTTTGACTTGGCATTATTCCCATTTCTTAATACTCACAAAAATTCCATCACTGGAATGGCTTTCCCCTAATAGCTGTTGAGAAAATTTTAAAGCAAAATTTAAAATTGCATAAAATTGTGGCCTGTTGGATAGGAAACACCTCTTCTAAAACTGGGAGGATCTTAAATATTGTTAAATATCTCAAGAAAGATGGCTTAAAAAAAAAACCCAGCAACAAATATGTATTGGTAATACATGTTAGGGAGATTGAGGGTGGAAGAATTGAGCTGAGATCTTGAGGGTATGGTCCTGGTGGAGGCCTTGAAGGCCCTTGAAGACAGCTGAGCTGCCAGTGGATTTAAGGATAGTAGACTACATAATGAGAAGGACCTACAGGGGTAGCAAGCATAGCCAGACTCAGAGAACTATATGTAGAATCAAACACCAGGAATAGGGCCCTTGTTTCAGTAGATAGAAGAAAGAAAACCCATTTCTAGGGTAGTCAAGTTTGTGAGGAGGGACCCCTAAAGTCAGAGGGCAAAGGGTTCTTTGTAGAGACCAAAAGATTTAAAAAATCTTTACTAGTTGGAGTTGAGGTGTATTTGAAGATTCATTGGTTAGTTTTTTTAAACTCTATAAATAGGAACTGTGTTTGGGTTATTTCTCAACTGTAAAAGATGATTCTCAATCTACTTTTCCAGCCCCAATCCCTCTGCTTACCTCCACTTTCTCATCTCCAACTGCCTTTTAGACGTCTCTTCAGACATCTTCCAGACATCTCTGGATGTTCAGTAGATATCTTAAACTCAGTATGTTCTAAACAGAACTAATTTTTTTCTCCCCCAAATATTTGACTCTCTTCCCTCTCCCTACTTCCCTACTATAGTGAAGTGGCAACATCATCCTCGGAGTCCCTCAGGCTCACAACATAAGAGTCATTTTGGATTCCTCACTGTCTCTACCCTTCCCCCTCATTCACACTGTTGCTAAGGCTTCTTGATGTTGTATCCTATTACCTCATGCCTGGACTACTGGTATAGCCTGCTTGGTGCACAGGAAGGGAGTGTGTGTGGGGGTGTCTCCTGCCTCAAACCTTTCCCCACTTCTTCCATCTTCCATTCAGCTATGAAAGTGATTTTTCTAAAACGTAGGTCCAGTTATATCACCACCTACTCAACAAATTTGACTGGCCTCTGTTTCTATTGCCTCCAGAATAAAATTCAAAATTGCTCTGTTTGGCATTCAAAGCCCTTCATACCCTATTCCTCCCCCCCCCCCCCCCCCACCTTTTCAGTCTTGTACCTTACTCTGGAATGAAAAACACTTCATATGCCTAGAATTTCTTCTTGTTACACTCACTTCCTTGACCTTTGAGTCCCCCTCCTGACTTCCTTTAAGTTTCAACTAAAATTTCACCTTCTACATGAAACTTTCCCAACTTCTCTTAATTTTAGGGAGCAGCGAGGAGGCTCAGTGGATTGAGCCAGGCCTAGAGATAGGAGGTCCTAGGTTCAAATTGACACTTCCCAGCTGGGTGACTCTGGGCAAGTCACTTGACCCCCATTGCCAAGCCCTTACCACTCTTCTGCCTTGGAGCCAATACCCAGTATTGATTCTAAGACAGAAGGTGAGGGTTTAAAAAAAAAGTGTTGGACAAGCCTTGTTTTCCTCATTTAAAAATGGGGATAATGGGGTATTTGTTGAAATTCACTTAATAAATTTTAGTAGTGTTTCTTAGACACCTTGAGGATGATCCTCTTTGGAGTATCATATTTTTCACAAAGTATTGTGCTTTTTGATGTCTTAAGGCAAGATACTATAGTTATCTGCCAAGATCTAATGTGGTGATGTCCCATTAAAGACAATGAATGTTACTTATACGGTTAATTTTTTTGAAGGACCGGGGCAAGGGTGGGGGGTGTGTTTGTGTGTCTGTGTATCTTGCATTTTTCAGCCTACTGGCTGAGTGTTGACTGTCCTAATGAGATACAGATAGCATCCTTAGCACAAAGGTATAATGGTTTGGCCATGTCCCAGATGCTGTTCCTGAAAGAAAAGCCTAAATATAGGGCCAAGGATGTGCTGAACCTAGTTAATGACCACTGCATTGGCATGCTTTATCACCTTCTCTTGTCATGGGGTCACCCTGCCAAAGTAGGGGCAGCCAGTGCTGCAATAGAGACGTGTTGACAGACACTGGCCATAACCCAAATTCAGCTTGGGAGTTGTCTTCCTCACTGTTCATGTCCTACTACAGTTTGGGTGAGGAGCCAAAAGCATAGCAAAGCCTGAATGGGAATCACCTTATGACCCTGATAAGTGGTTTTGCATCTCCTCACCAATATAGCTAGGTAGTAGCCATATTTAGGTTCTGACTTTTAGCCCTTTCTATGTGATTGGCTTCATGTTTGAATTCATTAGAAGTTTGGACAGGAGCCAGAGATAAACAAGGTCAAACCTGGAATGTGAGCCTAAATGTGAGTGCTGCTGCAGTGACCCACAGGCACTTTACAGTTCTTGGCCATTTGGAATAATTTCAGGTCCCAGATTTTAGCTGCTGTTTGCCAACATCATTCTTGGTGCTTGATAAATCCAAGAAAGGACTTGGGAACATATGGCTACATACATGCCTTTGGTAAACACTGCTGATGCCTAGGAGAGCAATCAAAACATTACAATTGCAGTATTCTGCAACTGATGGACAGTTGCTCAATTCTTTGGTGTAATTAAGAAATGAAGTGTCTTCGATCCAATTGAATTTTCCAGATGGAGATAATCTCCCTTCCCTCTTGTTCTATTTTTTAAGTTATAAGTCTAAGTGCTTTCTGCCTGCAGTATGTTGCTAGGCTAGGGGGAGGTAGGAGAGCATCTTTATAGAGAATTCTCATTTTGAAGACCAAGGACAGCATGAAATTCTGGCCCTGATGAATTACTTTGTGGCTTCATGTGAGTTACTTTACTTTGTGGGATTTTTTTTTAATTCAAAGAAAGATATTTTATTTTCCTAATTACATGTAATAACAATTTTCAATATAGGTTTTCTGAAATTATAAGATACAAGTTGTCTCCCTCCTTTCTTTCCCTCCTCTCTCTCCAAGATAGTTAGTAATTTGATCTGACTTATACATGTAATAAAATGCAAACAAAACACACTTCCATATTTGTCATTGTTGTAAAAGAATACTCATATAATACCATACCCCCAAATAAAACTGTAAATAGACTGTTATGGAAAATAGTATATACTGTGTGATAAGTAGGATGATTTCAGAAAGAACTGGAGAGATTTACCTGAACTGATGCAGAGTGAAATAAGCAGAACTAGAAGAACATTGGGTACAGTTACAGCAATATTGTACAATGATCAACTGTGAAAAATTGTTTACTCTCAGCAATTCAGTGATCTGGGACAATTCTGAAGAATTTCTGACAAAGAATTCTATCCACCTCCAGAGAAAGAACTGTTGGAGATGGAATGCAGATTTTATTTTGGGGTTTTGGTTTTATATGAATGTACTCTTCCAACAATGACCAATACTGAAATATGTTTTGCATGATAAGACATGTATGAACCAGATTAAATTGCTTATCAACTCTGAGTTGGGAAGGAAAAGGAAGAAGGGAGACAGTTTGGATCTATAATTGTGGAAAACATGTTGAATATTATTATTACACATAATTGGAAAAATAAAATAAGGTAGTGTGATTTGATCTGCATTTTACTCCAATAGTTCTTTCTTTGGAAGTGGATTTTGCTGGACTTTTAACAAGCATTAGGTATTAGGTGATTTCTAAGTTTTGACTTTATATGTCAAGTGTTTGTACAATACTTAGATAAGCTATTAAAAATAAAAAACCCTTACCTTCTGTCTTAGAATTAGTGCTTTGTATTGGTTCCAAGGCAGAAGAATGGTAAGGGCTAGGCAATGGTAAGTGACTTGCCCAGGGTCACACAGCTAGGAAGTGTCCAGATCTAGATTTGAATCCAAGATCTCCTGTCTCCAGGGCTGGCTCTCTGTCCACTGAACTACAACCTAGCTGTCCTTTAGATAAGCTATTAATCCTATGTCAAAGACCAGTAGGGGCTAATATAGCTGTTATTCTACAAAGTTATAGAAGGACATTAAACAAGTTCTGTGAAATTTGAGGGAGAAGAAAGGTGGTTTACCTACTTGTGGGTAGACTTTAAAGAGTAGGATAGGAATTCAAGAGGAGAGAGGGCTTCCTTTCCAGGCATAGGAGACACAACATATATATTTCACCTCTTTCCTTAAGAGGATTCTCAGCTGATCTAGCAGGGTAGACTGGACATGGAACTCTTAAGCTATGGTTTGAATTTCTAGTTCTATTGGGAGATATTTTGGTGTCAAAAGGCTGATCATCATTTAACCTTATCTACAAATGAAGAGAATATTTAGGAATCATAGGTTATTGAGGAAAGCCCAAAAGGATATATAAGCATATGCTGTTTGTTGTTAAAACAGAAAACCTTTGTTAGAAATGTTATCGTATTTTTTTTTTTTGGTCACAAGAGCTATTTATCATTAGTGGTTTCAAGGTGTGTTAAGTTGTTTTGACATTTTTTGCAGAAGTGTGGGGCGATGCTCAGGGTCACACAACTAGGAAGTGTCCAGAGCCAGATTTGAAGAAACCAGGACCTTCTATCTCCAGGGCTGACTGAATCACCTAGATGCCTCCCTATCTAAGACAGCAGCATATTTTACCTTTCCAAGGAAATACAAATACTTCTTCAAAAAAATACATACTCCAGGGGGGAATTAGGAAGAATCACATATCTATAATATCTAGGGTTTGAGAAATTTTTGAACCTAAGAGTGCCTTGAAAAATACATCTCCTCTCCCTACATTCTTTACATTAACTTATTCACTACAAGTAGATATGAAATTTTCCCAAGATTGACTTTGCCAAGGTCCAAGAACATGTTCTAGAAGGTGGAATTAGAACCCCAGATTCCCAAGACCCCTTATTCCATTTATGTTTCCCATTTGAATGTGTTACCTTCCTTCTTTAGTTCATGGTGTATACTTTTAGAGAATTCTGTCATTGCCTAAACCTCATCATAGCCTGTATCTCTGAAATGTAGATGTGTGGTTAATTTGAATTCTCAGAGAATAGGATGTTTGGGTTAATTGAATTATAGACTGGGTGTTCTGATAGTCACTGTGCAGTTTAAATTTTAAGACAGCACTGAGACTTGGGACAATCTATTTTTAAACCCTTCTTGAAAATTTTTGTAAAATGTCTTGGTCTGTTTTCTTGCCTTGCCAAATCAAAACAGTGAATTGGGCCAAACCCATCTTACTGGGCAAATTGCTTAACCTCTGTGCCTTAGTCACTTCCATTTATAAAATGTGGGTTTGGATTAGTTTAAGGTGGCTTAAAATAATTTGATTATATTTATTTCCAAGCATTTCTAAGTACCTTAAGGTTATAATTATAAAGGTTAGAAGTATTTTGCAATGACCATCTATGAATATAAAGGATGTGGGAGTATGAGTTCCATATACTAGTAACCTCTGAGGCCATTTGATTCAACCTAGATCTAAACCGACAGTCCTCTCTATAACATTCACAACAAAGGGGCCAATCTAGCTTTTCCTTGAAAGACCTTAGTGAGGATGCATCATTCATTCTGTTTTCAGATTCTTAGGCATTCCTTCCCTTTCTTTTCTCCTTCCTTTCCCTTACACTTAATAGATATCTATTATAGTAATTTAACAAATCTTTCTCCCTCCCCAATGCCCCAGTAATTCTTAGTTCTCCCTTTTTGTTCCAAGCAGAACAAACTAAATCCCTCTTCTGAATTTCATTCTCTAAAAAATACCAGGAGTCTATAATCATCTTATTCTTCTATAGGTGCCACATTCCTTGTTCTTTTTAACTTCTTAAGTCAGTGATGGTGAACCTTTTAGAGACTGAGTGCCCAACTGTAAACTGTGGAGAGAGGGAGGGGAGCACCCCTCTCCCATATCCCTCTGACTTTCTGTTAAAGAATTCTGGTGAATTCTGTGCTTGGGTGATGGTGGGTGTACCCATAGAGAGGGCTCTGAGTGCCCCCTCTGTCACACATGCCATAAGTTTACTATCACAGTCTTAGGTTATAACTTTTAGATTTCTCCCCATCCTCACTGGCTTCATGGATGTCCTTCAGTCTGTCTTTATCCTTATTTAAAAAAGTAAGTTTTACAAAATTATTAATGAGTAGAGAAGTATAAGTTAGGGAAAGAATTTGATTTGGGATTGAATAAGCTTCACTTGTGTTCTTGGACACACACATGGAGAGTATCTTTACCTTTGTATTATCATTTAACATAGTGCCTGGTATATACCAATTGACTAACAAATGCTTATTGACCATATGTTTGATTGATTGACTGAGTCCTGGTGATGAACTCCCCATCCTGAGGCAGATTGTTTCCTGCTCTGCAACTTGCAGATGGTTTTGGAGAGGTGCCTGAAATCCAGAAGTTAAGTGATTTGCTCAGTGCTCAACATATAGTAAGCATGTTGTTAGAGGAACTTGAACCAAGGTTTTCATGACTATCCACTATGCCATGTTTCCTCTCCAAAAAAAATTATTAAGCATCTTTGTTTTAAACAGCTGGAGATAAAAAGAAGCAATTTAAATCATAGTCCCAGCCCTCAAGGAGCCCATGTTTTTATATTACAGGAGAGAAATAGAGATAGATAGATAGATAGATAGATAGATAGATAGATAGATAGATAGATAGATAGATAGATAGATAGATATAGATTTGGTGCAAAACCAAAAGTAAGGTTTGAGGTGTGGGCACTAATATCTGGGGCAGGAAAAAAGGTGGATATTGGAGGAAGGTAGGTAGGGTTTGAATCTATGAGGTGAGGAGTGTGGGGGACAGAATAAAGGCACAGACACAGATTGAGGAAAGAAAAGTCATGTTTATCAAAGGTTGGACACATAGGTTGAAGCCTGAATTTTGAACCTCTTTAAAGGCCCAAAAGAGGAATTTGATTATAGAGTTGATAGGGAGCCATTGGTGTTTGAATATTGAAGTGACATGGGTAGACTTGCACTTTAGGAAAATCACTTGTAACTATTTATAACTACTTTTTTTTAAACCCTTACCTTTGTAAGGGGTAGAAATGTGAGGGGTTTTTATAAAAGGTTGGACTGGATTATTTAAAATAGGGGTGCCAGGAATTTGATTAATTCCAGCATGATTTTTTAGCAATTTATTTATAAAATATAGAAGGAGTGAAAGTAAGAAAATCAGAGAGAATAGGGTTAGATATCTAGCCTACACACTAAGTATTTTGCTCCGGCCCCTGGCTCAACCCAGGCAGTGCTAGTTAGTCCAAGCCGGAGGGGCCTCAGCCCTGAGCCTAGGACCCGGGGATGCAAGGAACCTCTCTCAAAAGGGCAGGTCTCTCCTGAGGCCAGTCCCTTCAGAAAATCCAGGAAAGGAGTCCGCCTTCTTTCCCTCACCACCTATAAGTCCAAAGGGAAGCAGTCTGAGATCTCAAGCCTGAGCTCCTCCAAAGTCAAGTGAAGACCCAAGAGAGAAAAGACTGCCTCAGGAAGTTCTTGGCATTTTAAAAGATCATTCCTTTTAGTCACTTCCTGTGACTTTCTTCTATCTATCTATCTATCTATCTATCTATCTATCTATCTATCTATCTATCTATATCTAAATCAATCAATCAATCAAATAATACACATTTGACCTGTATCAATTATACAGGTAAAGCTTTGCTTTAGTCGACTGATTCATCATCCACTAACACACATGTGGGTTGTAGACCTCTCCTACTCAAGCATGAGTGGAGTGTATAAGCCTTTGGTTATTAAATCTAAAAATGGGCAGGGGAGAGTTAATTTAATCTTCATACCTTCCATCCTAGAAACAATACTGTATATTGGTGCTAAGACAGAAGAGCAAAGGGATAGGCAAAGCTGTTAAGTGACTTGCTCAGGGTCACACAGCCAGGAAGTGTCTGAGACCAGATTTTGAACCTAGGACCTCCCATTTCTAGGCCTGACTCTCAATCCACTTAGCTACTCAGCTGACCCTTAAACCTCCTTATTCTTTACAGTCAATTTTAGATCTCTTCTGGAATCTTTTCAAGAATATTTTATTTAGCAAAATATAGTTTAGTGGTCACAAGAACATAGATATACTGTGAAAGAGACCTTAAGAGTTTACCCTCATTTTACATGAAAAACTTAAGACGAGAGTGTAAGCCACTTGTCCAAGGTCCATTTCACAGTGGGAGAATTCTTAGTATGAATCCAGATAATCTCATTGCAAACCCTGTACTCTCTCTCTTTAGTTTACTGCTTCTTCCCTTCTATTACCCCAAATCTCTCCTATGCTCTTTGAAGGTAAAGAATTGTGATAGTTGCATTTTTCCCTTTCCAGTGTCTAGCATGATATCTTGTACTCTTGTTGAGTTGTTTCAATAAAGTTCAGTTGTATCCAATTCTTTATGACCCCATTTTGGGGTTTACTAGGCAATGTGATTATTTTGAGAAGTAAGGATTTATGTTATGTACATTTAACGTGAGTGCCATTTAAATATTAAATTGATGATTTCTGAGTTTTGGATTAGATATGTAGAGTTGGTTTTCGGTTTTTGTATAGGTAAATTCATTTTGCAAAATCTCCCTCATTGCTCAGAGTTGAGATGTTGAATTCACTATCAAACCACAGCATGGTTATTTAGCATTAAAAGATTTGAAGTATTTTAAAATTTATCTTTGTGTTGTCCATGTGAGTTAAGTGAAGGAAGGTAGTAATTTGAAAATTCATTTGGAGAATAGCTGCACAAACTATGATAAGTAAATTTGTCGGAATACTATTGTACTGTTAAGAAATAATGAAAAGGATGGTTTCAGAAAACCTTAAAGTACTTGTATGAAGTGATGGAAAGGTGAAGTGAGCAGAATCAGAAGAAAAATCTATACAATTAAAACAATATATATTTTATATATACAATCAACTATGAAAACTTAGTAACTCTGATCAATACATGACCCACTACTATTCACCTCCATATAGAGAACTGAAAGATTGACTCATAGGGCAAAATGAAGCTTTATTTTCCTTTTCTCTTTAGGGTTTTTTTTTGGGGGGGGGTGCATTTTGGACTTTTTTTTTTTGCACTTTTTAGGTCTAGATTGTAATCCTGTTATACCTTCTTATCCTGTATGATTCTTTTCTATTCCTAATAGGATTATATACTTAGAATAGGAAGGAACCTTAGTGACTTTCTAGTTTTGTAGACTAATAAACTGAAAGAAGACTTTACTAGGGTCAGTCACATAAGTATTTGCAAAGTCAGGGATCAAAAAAGGCCTTCTGATTTTAAATCTAGCGCTCTTTCCAGAGCATCTGCTGCTGCTTCTTACTTTGCTCTTATTATTATATTGGGCCTTGAACTAAATAGAACTAAATAAAGCTTTTGCAATTTAATTCTTCTGAGATCACAATTTTCTATTATTTGTAACTATACTAATTGTTATCACCAGAATATTGATGAACCTTTGCAACCACGAATAGTTTTGTATTGTTGAAAGTCTCAATTTTCTAAATGCCATTTAGTTTGATCAATTTATCTTTTATTCAAATCTGGGCACCTAGATCCTTGTTTATCTGCAGTGCTCATTTTAAGTATATTTATGGATAGGCCCAATTCGACAGGATGTTTGTGGTCTGGGTATGATGTATTTTTATCTTTATTATTTTATAGATTGTTAGATTGATTTTTAATGTATTATTGTGAATTTCTTTGTGGATTTTTGGTTTTTGCAAGAAATAGCATGTCATCTGTGACTTCACATCAATAGGAAATTCTTGCCTTGTTTATCACATGAGGCAGCTAGGTGGTAGATAGACTGTTAGACTTATAGTTGGAAGACCTGAGTTTGAAATTTGACTCAGGCACTTACTGTGTGACTCTGGACAAGTAATTTAATCTCTCTTATTTGTAAAATGGGGGTAATTTTTTATGCATCTGTCTCTGGATTGATGTGTCAACCAAATGACATAACACATGACAACATAATTGCAAACTTTAAGTACTTTTAAAGGCTGGCTAGTTAAAATGATAATTATTATTAGGGCATGACACTGGCAAAACTCCTCATTTCGCATGAGATTCTGTATTCATAAATGGTAATACTAATAAAAGTGGATATTTCTATAGCACATTCTATGTTCCTATCAGGGTCTCTTTACAGTTACCTTATTTGATCCTCACAACAACTTTTGGAGGTAGATGCTATTGTTATCCCCATTTTACAGATGAGGAAACTGAGGTAAACAGGGGTTAAGTGACTTGGTCAAGGTCAAATAGCTAGTAAGTGGCAGAGGCTGGATTTGAACTCATAGTCTTTCTGACTCCAGACCATTATATAAATGAAGAAATTGACAAGAAAAGTCACTTGCCCTAGCAATAAATGGAAGAGTCATGATTAGAACCCAGGTTCACTGATTTAAAATCCATCATTCTTTTCACTATCTCACACTGCCTCAGCTAGGCCTGAGGTTTTTATATCATTTTATTTTAAATTTTATTAATTTATTTTTTAAAAGATATTTTTCCATGTTTACATGATTCCTTTTCTTTCCCTTCCCTCTTCCCTCTCCCCTCCCAGATCTGACAAGCAATTCTACTGGGTTGTACAAATGTTGCCAGTTGATACCTATTTCCATATTCATTTTTGCTATAGAGTGCTTTTTTAAAAGCCTAAACTCCAAATCACATATTCACATATCCATATGTATGTGTGTGTGTGTGATAAGTGATGTCATGCTCTTTACTCCCATATTTCTTTCTCTCAATGTGGATAGCATTCTTTTACATAAGTGTGTTCTCACTTGTTGCATTCCTACTAGTAGCAAAGTCCATTACATTGGATTTTTCCACAATGTTTTACTTTCTGTGTACAATATTCTCCTGGTTCTGCTCATTTCACTTTGCATCAGTTCATTGAGGTTCTCTCAGTTCATATGGAAAACCTCCAGATCATCATCAATTTTTTGCCACTTATAAGCAATACTATGTATTGCCTCCAAGGTAGAAGAGTGGTAAGTGGGAGTCAAGTGACTTGCCCAGGGTCACACAGCAGGGAAGTGTCTGAGGTCAGATTTGAATCCAGGACCTCCTCTCTCTAGTTCTGGCTCTCAATCCACTGAGCTACCAGGCTGCCCCCAAGGTTATGCATTCTTTTAAATCCCTTTATGCATAAATTGCTTTCCACAATGTCTGGATTAATTCCACAACTCCACCAGCAATGCATTAGTGTCTAAAGCATTTAGAGGTGGCACTTCCTTCATTGTTTTAATTTTCATTTCTCTAATTATAAGAGATTTAGAACACTTTTCCATGTGTTTATTGATAGTTTTGATTTCTTTATCTGAAAACTGTCTTCATGTCTCTTGATCATTTGTCAATTTAGGAATGGCTTGAATTTTTGTGCAATTGACTTAATTCCTTATGAATTTGGGAAATGAGACCATTGTCAGGTTTTTGTTATAAAGATTTTTTCCCAATTTGTTGCTTCCCTTCTAATTTTGGTTGCATTTTTTTTTGTTTTTAATTTTTATTTAGAATATTTTTCCATGATTCCATGATTCAGGATTTCCCCCCTTTCCTCCCCCTCCCAAAGCTAACAAGGAGTTCCAATGGGTTATACATGTGTCATTGTTCAAAACTCAATTCCATATTCATATTTGTAGTAGAGTGATCTTTTAACATTAAAACCTCGATCATGTCCCTATTGAACTATGTGATCAAACCTATGTTTTTCTTTTGCTTTTCTATTTCCACAGTTCTTTCTCTGGATGTGGATAGTGTCATAAGTCCCTCAGAGTTGTCACATTGCTGCTAGTAGAGAAGTCCATTACATTCGATTGTGCCACAGTGTATCCATCTCTGTGTACAATGTTCTGGTTCTGCTCCTCTCACTCTGCATCAATTCCTGGAGGTTGTTCCAGTTCACATGGAATCCCTCCAGTTCATTATTTCCTTGAGCACAAGAGTATTCCATCTCCAACAGATACCACAATTTGTCTAGCCATTTCCCAATCGAAGGACAATCCCTTATTTTCCGATTTTTTTGCTAGCACAAAGAGTGAGGCTATGAATATTTTTTGTACAGATTTTTTCCCTTATATTTTTGTGGTACAAAGCCATCAGTGGTATGGCTGGATCAAAGGGCAGGGAGTCATTTAAAGCCCTTTGTACATAGTTCCAAATTGCCCTCCAAAATGGTTGGATCAATTCACAACTCAACCAAAAGTGAATTAGTGTCCTGATTTTTCCACATTTCCTCCAACCTTTATCACTTTCCTTTGCTGCTTGCTGTATTGGCCAGTCTGCTAGGTGTGAGGTGGTACCTCAGAGTTGTCTTAATTTGCATTTCTTTAATCAGGAGGGATTTAGAACAGTTTTTCATGTGCTTATTGATAGTTTTCATTGTGTGAAAATTGCCCATTCATGTCCTTTGGCATTGGTTTTGAGTGCATAGAAACTTTATAATTTAATAAAAATCATTTATTTTACATTTTGCAGTCCTGCTTGGTCTTAAATCTATCATCCGATAGATCTGACAAATTATTCTATGTTCACCTAATTTGTTTATGATTTCCCTCTTTATATTTAAGTCATTTATAGACTTGGTATAGGATGTAAGATGTTGATCTAAGCCTAATCTCCCCCATACTGTTTTTCAATTCTCCCAGCAGTTTTTGTCTGATTGTGGTTTCTTGTCCCAAAAACTGTGATCTTTGGGTTTATTGAACACTATCTTGCTGCTGTCATTTACTCCAAGTCTATTCCATTGATTTACCCTTCTAACTCTTAAGCCAGTACCATATAGTTTAATGATCATTGCTTTATAGTATAGCTTGAGATCTGGTAAAGCTAGACCTTCATCCTTCACATTTTTTTGCATTAATTCCCTTGATATTTTTCATGTTCTGTTTGTCCAAATGAACTTTGTAATAATTTTTTCTAATTCTGTAAAAAAGTGTTTTGGTAGTTGGATAGGTATAGCACTGAATAAGTAAATTAATTTAGGTAGGATGGCATGAGGTTTTAAGTTCTGGACTGGGGTGGTGCAAATCAAACAAGCATCCTGAACCCTTGGTAATTAATAGATTTGCATCTGAATGGAGAGGAAGAACTTAAAGAGGAACCTTAAGATTTGTCTTAGGTACTTGAGAGATGTTTAATGGATTTCCAGAAATCATAATTGTTTTGAGGATAGGAGAGGGATGATTGAATGACGGTATATTACAGAAATGTAATAATAAAGGAACCACTTGGAAATATCAAGGGTGAATACATTTGGTACTCAAGCTTGAGTGACAAAGCTTGGTAAGCTACAAAGGCAGAAATGAAATGTAAAGAAATAGGGATAGGGGGGCAGCTGGGTCTCTCAGTGGATTGAGAGCCAGACCTAAATCTGGCCTCAGACACTTCTCAGCTGTGTGACCCTGAGCTAGCCACTTAACCCCCAATGCCCAGCCCTTACTGCTTTTCTGTATTGATTCCAAGGAGAAAGGTGAGGGTTAAAAAAAAAGGAAATGGGAGTACAGACTTGGAATCTTGGTGAAATTTGGAATTAATGTGTTGGGAAGAGAAAGAAGTAGAGAAGGAACTAATTATAAGTGACAGAAAAAGGGAGTGATACAGTTACAAGAAAAGTTAAAAGGGAAGGTCTTCAGACATTAAGTTCTGATATAGGTAAGGAGAATAAAGAGCAAAAGAAACCATTTGATTTTGCTGGGGCACAAGATAGATGAAAATTGTTGATAGTAGTTATAGTCATTATAACTTAACATCACATTAGTGGGGTGGGCAATAGATTTCCCTCATGCTTTTTTTTTTTAACCCTCACCGTCCATCTTAGAATCAATACTGAGCATCAGTTCCAAGGCAGAAGAGCAGTAAAGGCTAGGCATTGAAGGTTATAGTGACTTGCTCAGGGTTACATAGCTGAGAAGTATCTGAGGTCACATTTGAACCAAGTACCTCCTATCTCTAGGCCTGATTCTCAGTCCACTGAACCACCCAGCTGCCCTGCCCCCCCAATGCTTTTTTTCTTTTAATTTACTTTATAGACCATCAATCTCATCATATAAGATGGCTGAATAAAATGATCTTTCTTTTTTTTCCCCCCTCCTAGGACAAACACCATGATGCTGCTCATGAAATCATTGAGACCATTCGGTAAGGCTTTAGTATCCTATCTGTTGGAATGTTGTCTGTTTTTCTCCCATGTCAGGATGCTAATGGAGAGGAATCTAGTGATGAATTTTTTATAACCCTAAACTCTGCTTACCCTTTGTTCTTACTCATAGATAGCCAATTCATTTTGTGTTTGACTTAATTTCATACTGGTGTAGAGAGAGATACTTTAAAAAAGTTAACTTAATCTAAATTTGTAGGTACCTCCATTTAAACAATTTTAGTTCCTTATGGGTTCTGCTCCTCCCCCATCATCTTCCTGACTATCCTTACTCCTGCTTTTAAAGTTTTTTTCCCTTCCTTTTACTATTTCTAATATTTAAGTCCCTCTATTTGTTGAACATTCTAGTGGGCTTTTTCAGAACTAGAGTAGTGGAGTTCGGAAGATCCAAAGGTATGTTGGACCTTATGTTACCAGACATAGGTCCAATGCCCACTTTCTAACATGGATGTGACCATAGTTAAAGTTATTGTGGATTGTCAACATTGTCAGTCAACTGGAATGTACCTTAGCAGATATTGTATTATAAAAAGTTGGGAAGAAGTGGGGAAATGGTCAGAATTAAGAAAAGATCTGGAGAGAGTAGTGTTACTTTTCAACAGTCATCAGTTTTCCACATTCACCTGTCCCCTCCTCCCCTCTCGTTCCTCCCTTTACCTTCCGTCAATTCTGTGTATCAGTTCTAAGGCAGAAGAGTGGTAAGGGCTAGGCAAATAGGGGTTAAGTGACTTGCCCAGGGTCACACAGCTAGGAAGTGTCTGAGGCCAGATTTCAACCCAGGACCTTCCATCTCTGTGCCTGGCTCTCACTGAGCCACCTGGCTTACCCCCCCCCCCCCTTTTTTTTTTTAATTTAATGACATGGCCTTTTTATTTAGGGCTTTTTGTGCTATATGGTTTTAATATAAGCCTAATTTCTCTCACACTGTACTGCTATGATTGCTTCTTGGCCTTATTTAAGTAATCTATTTGATTAAGCAGAACTTTTTCTTT
Organism: Monodelphis domestica; assembly: GCF_027887165.1. Lineage (NCBI taxonomy): Eukaryota > Metazoa > Chordata > Mammalia > Didelphimorphia > Didelphidae > Monodelphis > Monodelphis domestica. The sequence goes on from NC_077229.1 coordinate 76,926,879, forward strand.
TTTGATCACTATGAATTAGTTTTAGTTATTGCTTTGTAACACAGCTTGAGATAGCACTTTTTCAGTCTTTTTGGTTCCTTTTATATCCTTTCATGGATTTTTCAACTGATAAACTGAAGGTGACAATTAACTACATTATATCCAGATGAAGCTTAATAGCAAGATAGTGTGCACAGAGAGGGGATGTGGGCTTCAGAATGACCACTGTTGAATGTTTATGAAGGGAGAAACCTGCTTACTGCACTGTGGCGTGGTTTCTTGGAACTGAAAACTCCCTAATGTTCCTTCCTCACCAGTTCTTACATGCTGAAAGTCTTTTTTACTGTTACTGAAATGCCATGTACTAATGCCTTTTGTCCTACCAGAAATTGTAGACATTCTGTGATCATGAATCCTTTGCTTTATTTAGCACATCAAGTGAATCTGTTGTTTGTATAAACAATAGCAAGGGGGAGTGATTGGGGTGAAAAGAAATTATAATCCAGCCTTCTATACTCCAATGAAATCAGTAACTAGCTCGGAAGCCTTGATTTGTGTTGTCTATTGTCATGTTGTGGATAACAATTCTTGTACCTTCATACTTTCATGTGGGTCACCTTATTTTATCTACCCTACAAAAACAGTGAGAAGTGATAGATATATATCTTCCTTTTGTAGTTAAGTAAACTAAGGCATATTAAATCGAACAAGTTAATATAACTGTGTGTTGCTGGGTTTGAAACACATCTTAGGACTTAATAGTGTTTTTCCCCAGTACATCATGCTGTGAGCTTGATGAAATCATTTTCCCCTTTTCCCTCATGTAAAATGAAGGCATTAGATGAGTTCCAACATTCTTAATTGTAAAATGGACTGGTAATTTCATTAGTATAGGGAGCTCTCAGGTGAGGAAACTTAATACTATTATAGATCACTATAGTCTTAAAAGAGTTTCCTAGAGTATAGAGAAAGGTTAAGTGTTTAGGTTCCTACATTTCATATGTGGCAGAAGTAGGTTTTTGAACATTGGTCTGTCTTCTTGGTTTTTAGGTTATCTTTTATAGATATTCTGGAGTCTGATACCTGTCTAATTTAGCTCATGTAGTTCTGAATAAACTGTTTTATACTGTTATATATAACTGCTATATATTCTGTTAAATTTTTTTGAGGGGGGAAGAAAAGGAGGAAGCTAGAATTGTTGGCAGTAAAGTATTGAATTTTTTTCACCTGGAGGCTTTTTAGAATCCTTGTTTTCAGATACTTTCCCTCCATATGTAGATAAATCACTTTTGACTCCTCTGAACCTTCTGGCTAATTTTTTTTCCCTTTTAAACATTATTTTATTTGGTCATTTACAAACATTATTCATTGGGGGATAAAAAGATCATTTTCTTTTCCTCCCCCCCTCCTACCACCCCTCCCATAGCTGATGCTATGGGCAAAATGGCAAAATGGTAATGCCCTCCAAAGGATGGAAAGTGTCAGTAAAACTTGGAAGGTCAGAAGTTAATAACTGCAAGCAAAATAGTGCTTGAACTACTGTGTTAAATTTACTATATATTTAAACAATACTCATTTTCTCTTCCCTGTGTAGGGAAACGTTCATAGTTGTCAAACTCATAATAAAATAAAAAAGAAGTTTTATAGTAATATTTAAGATTTAGAATTCTTTATAGGTATTTTTAAAAACATATTTTGTAAATTGGTGTTATAAATTTTTTTATTGCACCATCATTCTACCAATATCTGGGGGCTGGCCTAAAAATCATTAGGACATAGTTTTGAGATAATTACAACAAATTAATATTTACATAGTAGAAAGAATTAGTTTTGTGTCCTTCGAAATCAGAAATCTCATAGGTTAAAAACTGATGTATTTCCTATCAATGAAATGCATGTTTTTCAAAAATCTCAGAATCTTGATTTGATATTTAAAAGGGCAAATCCCCTTTGATTGACTAGTCAATTGGTTCTTTAGGCCAATTTATTTACTACTACTACTTTACAAAAATAAGCACTCCTTTCCAGTTGATACCCATACTCTTTTACAAAATCTCTTCTCGAAACAGTTATTGTCTATTGACAGAGTAGAGAACTATGTATGTCTTGTTGAGTGACTGGAATTTATGGCTGCTTCAATCATCTTAAAATTTACATGACTACTCAGTTTCTCCATTTCTTGCCATTCCTTATGTCCCATTATTTTATTCATATGCCATGATTGGCTCAGACATTTAGTCATCACTGGACACATTGTTTCCTGCCTTTTTTCACAAATAATGCTGCTAGGAACATTCATTTTTTAAAAATTGCGCCCCCCCCCCCATTACATGTAAAAAAAATTTTAAACTTTTGTTATTTTTTTATTTTTGAGTTACAAATTTCCTCCCTTTCTTATATGGGACAGTAAGCAACATGAAAGAGATTATACGTGTTCAATTATGTAAAACATTTTTCCATATTAATTTTGTGGAAGAAAATTTGAACAGGCAGAAAAAAAAAGAAAAATAATATGCTTTGGTACATATTTAGACTCCATCAAGTCTTTCTGTGGAGAGCAATGGCAGTTTTTGTCCTGAGTCCTTTTGTGACTGTCTTGGAACATTGTGTTGCTTAAGAATAGCCAAGTCATTCACGTGCTATTACAAGTTTCTTGGTTCTGCTCACTTCACTCTGCATCAGTTCACATAAGTCTTTCCAGGTTTTTAGGAATGTTATTATACACATCTGTTCTGTTTTCAATAATCTCATGATATAGACCCCATACTTGAATCTCAGGCTATCATTTCCTATTAGCCACTATTGGTTATGATAACTTTTGGGCACCTTCTAATGAATTCTTTGAGTATGTTCAATTTATAAATTGTTATAAATAACTCATATTTGCACTGATAATTAATGTCAGTAGACAATGGTGCCTAAAGATAACACGAACATATTAGCTCTGTATGATTTTTCCTGACTTGGACAATAAAGAATTGCAAATGCTTCCTTAGTCATATGTCCTGTTCACTTAAGCTCTTGGTCTAAAAAAACAATATTATTTTTTTTTTCCGATAAAAAAAAAAAACGGAGCCAGAAAGATAGGTAGCCCAGTGGATAGAGAGCCAGGCTTGGAAACCAGAGGTCTTGGATTCAAACGTGGCCTCCCAGCTGTGTGACCCTGGGCAAGTCACTTAACCCCAATTGCCTAGCCTTTATTGCTTTTCTGCCTGAGAACTGATACTTAGTATTGATTGGAAGACAGATAAGGATTTTTCTTAAATGTAGCAAATCACTTAAACTGAATTTTTTTCCTTTCTTCACCCTTCCATTTCTATGTGTAGCTCTTTAGAGCTATCTTTATTTCCATAAGTATACCTTTATTAGGGTTCCTTTTGTTTGTCTTTGTCTCAATATTAGAATAAGAGATTGAGTTTCTTGGGTTTATATTTTTCTTGGGTTATAATTTTCAAGTCTTACTAATCAATTTTGAGCTCATTTGGAAAATTTTTTTCCCCTCCATTGTTCTGTCTACCACCAGTGCCTTGACACATAGTAGACCCTCAAATGTTGCATTGGACAGTCATCTTACCTCTCCTTAAGTCTTTCAATGTCAGTACATTCTCTGCTTTGTGATAATAATAATCCATTTAGGTTTTCTTATTTATTGTGTGGAATGCTTGTCCTTGTCTTTCCATTGGCTGATATTGAGCTCTGTTGGTTTCCAATAAGTAGCCTAGCTAAATAGAATCTCATCTCCAGAAATGTAGCTGTTATTTTTTTATTCATTCATTCATTCATTCATTCACTCAAACCCTCACCTTCTGTCTTAGAATCAATACTGTGTATTGGTTCTAAGGCAAAAGAATGGTAGGGCTAGACAATGGATGTTCTTAAAGTGACTTGCCCAGGGTCACACAGCTAGGAAGTGTCTGAGGTCAGACTTGAACTTAGGACCTCCCCTCTCCAGATCTGGCTCTCAATTCACTGAGCCACCTAGTTTGCCCCCCCAGAAATGTAGCTTTTAGGTGCTATAGCAATATATGTATCAAATTTGCTAAGCAAGAAATATTATTATGATATACTGTGAGATGAACACAGTACGCCCATGCCAGTAATCCTACAGGTATTTATTTTAAGTAGTTTTCATCCTTATGGTTTCTTTTTGTTTTTTTTTTCTTTTAAAATTTATTATTTTAAAAAGTTTTGAATTCCAAATTCCCTCCCATTCTTTTGTCATCCATTGAGCTCACATTTTCTTAATAATAGATGTTATATTATCATCTGTTTTAGAATCAATACCGAGTATCATTTCAAAGTCAGGGGTGGTAGGGGCAAGCAATTGTGGCCAGTGACTTGCCCAGGGTCACACAGTGAGGATGTATCTGAGGTTAGATTTAAACCCAATATCTCCCAGCTTCAGGCTTGGTTCTCTATCCACTCAGCTACCTAGCTGCCACAATAATAGATTTTTATTACTATGTTTTGTGTTACCTAGATTTTCCTCTGTCTATCGCTTCAACTTTCAGATAACCCTCCATAATAATAGTTTGTTTTTTAAATATTGTTTTTTAAGCCCTTGCTTTCTGTGTTAGTATCAACTCTCAAGAAAAAGGGGCAAGGGCTATACAAATAGGGTTAAGTGACTTGCATAGCTAGGAAGTGTCTGAGACCAAATTTGAACACAGTTCCTCCCATCTCCAGACCTATCCACTTGGTGGTGCTCTATCCACTTATTTGTCTTTTAAAAAAGACATAGAAATGGCAAACAAAGCCCAACCAAGCTCAGTCACATGATAGATTGTATAGGTCTTTGATGGCAAACCCATGGCACTTGTGTCAAGGTGGGGGGGGGGTGGGCTGTTCCCCTCTCCTTCATGGGCCTGAGGACATTCCTCACTTCCCCAGCCCCTCTGTCCAGCAGCCAGTGGGAAGGGGGAGCTGACATACTAAGTGAGGGGTGTGGCACAGACAGGCAGCCTGTGGAGTCTGTTGTGAAGGTGATCCTGATGGGGTTGGAGAGGAGCTAGGTGTGAGGGGAGCAGAGCTCACAGCGTGGAGCAGAGCTGGAGGGGAGCACAGCCCATGGGCAGCCACTAACCCTAACCTCCCCTGTCCCTCTGCCCAGCGACCCAATGAGAGCACATCCTCCCTGGTCTGGGTATTGGGAGGACGAGAGTTGGGGGTGGTGGGACCCTACACTCCATCTCTAAAAGGCTTGCCATCACTGTTATAGATTGTCAGTCATTTTGCTGTCCTTTACCCTCCCTCTCCAAGGCATGACATATGTATAATGTGTGCTGTGCTTACTCTGCCTTCTTTTATACTTCAGATGGGTCTGTGAAGAAATACCGGATCTCAAGCTTGCCATGGAAAATTATGTTTTAATTGACTATGATACCAAAAGGTAAGTTGCATGTTCTATGTTTTTCAGTACCTATTGAGGATGGGCTGGAGACTTTGTGATTCGTTATCTGTAATTGGTTCCAGGGAAGATTTTGTTACCTTTTATAATTGGCTTTGGGTCTGCAACATTCTTTGGGTTGGAAATAGGTAAAAGAAAGATTGGCAAAGGCTGTCAGATTAAGAATATAATTGGAATTGGCCCGGAGTGAGCTATTATATATTGGAATTACTCACCCAGCAACAATGATCAGCATCTCCAAATGGGTGGTGGCCAAAGGTAGGGTTTGATATGGCTCTGAGTATTCTGTTTACCTCAAGTAATTAGGGGCTCTTACTTGAAAGCAGTATACTGGAAATAGGCAAGGATTCCATCTTCCTTGCTTAATTCAGTCTTAGAAGTAAATTCCACTTGCATTTGATAAGCAGCTGCTTTTGTCCTGCTGCTATTGCAATCACCACCAGGTGCAAGAATACCTAAAAATGTAAGAACACTTAACATTTCACATGTCTAAAGTAATTTATGTGGACTGCTAGGTGCTTCAGTTTATAGGGAGTCAAGCCTGGATTTTGGAGGACTTGAGTTCAAATGTGGAATCAACTACTACTTACCCATGAGACCCTGTGACACAACCTTATTTGTCTAGCCCTTACTGCTTTTCTACCTTGTAATCAATACTTAGTATTGATTCTAAGACAATAAGTGAGAGTTTAAAAAAATGAAGAGCTTTATCGTTTCCAGATGAACTTTCTCACAACAACCTTGGGAAGAGGATCATAAATTTATAATAGGTAGCATTTATATGATACTCATGAGTTCACCACAGTTACGATTTAAATTATCTCAAGAGACTGATTTTTAGGTAAGAATATACGTTTATTGGTTAAATCAGGTTTTTTGATTAATCCAGCATCATGGGTAATATAGTGATATATGTCTCCATGGTTGTCTTTCATGACCAGGGACAACCTGAGCTGTCAGGCAGCTTCATAAGTGGATTTTTAGGAGCTCATTATTCAGCCTCTCCCTTGACCATTCCAAGCCCAAGATATCTTTTAATTGGTGATAACTAATTTAGAGATGATCTGTCTGCCTGCCCCTCAGTTCTTCCCCAAACAAATGGATAGTCATGTCCACAGGAAAAGGACCAATTTCTCCTTCATTTATTTATCAAATTCTGTTAAAAAGGAAGACATTCTTTGGGATTCCCAAGGACAAAGAAAATGTATAAAGAAGCAATTTAGATGGTAAATCTGACACAGATCCCAGACATAGGGATTCATAGTAATTCTTCCTAATGTGTAAGTTCTCTTACAATGCCCCCTCTGCTTCTTAGAGAAACTAAATCTCAAATTTTCCTAATAAATCACCCAAATATGATTAACTATGTTATATGGAGGGCCTAACTATGATGCTTGGTTGATCCTTGGTTGACAGGATGTCAAAAATGATTGATAGACATATTGATAAGGAGTCATTAAGGGGGCACGCCTTTTGGTATAAGTGTTATAAACAAACAAAATAATGGCATATAGGAGAGATATGAATAGGATAGGTGGCCCAGTTGTCACATTCCAGTCTATTTTGTCCAAGAATTCATGATGCAACAGTCTGAGTTCTGGGATCCTCTGCTATTACTATCATCTTGGGCAATTTGAAGTCATGCAGATCTTAAGAGTAGGTCCTCTGGCAGATCTGCTTTCTCCTGTTCTAGGGTCATTGAAAACCTTTTTCTCTAATCCTGCTTGAAAAGTAGATCTTAGTACAATTTAACATAGTTACTAAAATTTTGTATTGCCAATAGTTAGATCAGATGGTAAGAGCTAAATTAAAACTTAGGATTCTAATTTTATTAATATAAATGATATCCAGTTATGGACTTCTACACTAAAGAATATACATTTCCTTTTTTTACTTCTATCTAAACCAAATAGCCACTTTGGAAAACTTCCAGTAACAACCTGAAAGGAAGAAAGTTGATATATATCCTCCTCCCCCCTTTTTTTTAAGCTTGACATCAGAACATGCTCAGTGCCTTAGAAATAAGTAGAAATATACTTGAAACACATATATGTACATATAAAATTAACTGATCCGTTTAACTTTCAAAACTTCTACTTCAATTATCTTTCTATTAGTTGTATTATTTATTATTATTTGTTTTTATTTATTTTATTATTCTCCAATTTTAATTTTCCTTATATTTATTATTCCCCAAGTTTCACAATTAGTCTATGGAGTAGGATCTCTATATTTTATTATCTACATGTTATAGATGAAGAAACAGAGGGACAGATGTTATGAAGGGATGTGTCCATTGGTCCTGTAGAATCATCAACTAGTTTTCCTGACTCCTAGTCCGGCATCACTCTCTCTTCTTGCTCAAAATCTAGGATTTAGAGTTGGCAGGGAATTTTGAGAGATCATCTAGTCCAGCCTCTTCTCATCAGTGACAGGTTAGGAAATGAATGCCTATAGAGGGAGTCACATACAGGAGAGATATGGATTAGTCAGGAAAATCTGATCCCCCAAGCTATGGAACATTTATATTATCTGGGATTTAGACAAGAGTACCTTCACAGGACCACACATACTCAGTTGTTATGCAGTTTTGTCTAGAGGATAATTCACAAAGTACAAGGTAGATTGAAATAGATATAACTAAATGTTAACATTCAGTAATATTTGGAAAAAGCCAAGACAAAGGGTTAATCCATAACACATACTTGGTAAGCCTGAGGTATGAAATGTTTTGGGTGAATTTAAGGCCTAGGACAGTGATGGTGAACCTTTTAGAGACAATGCCCAAACTGCAACCCTCACACTGCATGTAAATTGCCCCCAGGTGGGAGGGAGAAAATACTCCAATTGGGCTGCTGGACAGAGGAGTGGGTGACAAGAGATATCCTCAGGAGCACTTGGAGAGGGGAAGGGAATAGCTCCCTCCAGCATGTGTTCCACCTCCAGCATGTGTTCCATAGGTTCACCAAATGGGCCTAAGGGGTCCCAAAATTTACCTCTGCTGTCTCTGGCATTCATGGAGGTCAGGTTACCCTGAGGTCAGGGTAACATTCTGGGTTTAAATAATCTTGTTAGATCTAAATATATAACATTTAATATATATATATATATATATATATAAAATAGTACAATGATTTTTCTGAATTTATTGAATATATATGTTCATATATATTTATATATATATAATATATATATATTATAGCTATGGCTTATTCAACTTGCAGAAAGGTATTTTATGTGGAAAGATATACATGGCAAATATTTATTGTGAGCCTGCTGCTTTCAGAGCTTTGTGCTGAGAGAGATCCAAAGTTTATAGAAGAAATGAACTTCTTACCTTAATTGAGCTCAGGGACACACATGCAATATTATCTTGGTCAACAAACATTTATTAAAGGTTGGCTAGGTGACTCAGTAGAGAGCCAGAATTGGTGTTTGGCGGACCTGGCTTCATATCTGGCTTCCAACACTTCTTGACTATGTGACTGTGGATTAGTCACTTAACCCCAATTGCTCAGCCCTTACCACTCTTCTGCCTTGGAACTAATACTTAGGATCAATTCTAAGACAGAAGATAAGAGTTAAAACAAACACACACAAACATTTAATAACAGTGCTTAGTATGTGGTGGGTACTGTGCTAACTAAATGCTTGCTAGGGATAAAAAGAAGAGTAAAAACTGGGTTTCTGCCCTCAAGGAGTTCACATTGTTTATGGAGATAATATGCCAAACAACTATACTCGTAGAGGGTTGACACAACATAGATCAGAAGCCGTTTTTGAAGTGAAAGGCATCAACAGCAGGGGGATTTGGAAGAGAATTCCTGAAAGGTGAAGTTTGAATTTGATAGTGTGAGAGGAAGGGGAGAGTAGGTATAGAGTTGGTATCACAGATGGTCTTTAGTGGTGGGTTGTTTTTGGATTAGGAAGGGCAAAAAAAGACAGCCTTGTTAAAATGAGGGCTTGCAGTTTTTTCCCCCACCATCCCCTCTTCAGCATTAGATGAACAGGTGGAGGGGGACAGTGCAAGTAATACAGAATTGGGGTTTGTTATGGCATGACTAGGGATAAAATGGGGGGGAACACAAGGGTTTTTGAGTGTGAATTTTGAGAATGCTTTGTCAAGTCTGAAGGTCCTGATTGTTATCTAGTCATAACAGTTGTCCTTGAAGGCCCATGGAAGTGCTTGGGTATTTCCTGTAATTTTAAGACAGAAGAAACATTTTACATAGAGAATGAAAATGGGAGGCAACTGTCTCTGGAATGTCTTTATGGAACAAAACAAAATAAAAGTTTCTTGTCGTAAAGTAAGGAAACCAAACTATTTGTTTCACCAGCTTCTGAGCATGTGTGAAATTGATATGGGATTATCTAAACCAAACCCAAGAGTGCTCCATCTGCAAAATGTAAAGTGAACTAAGTCTTTAATTCCTTGACTGTGGTGACACCTTAGGTGAACCTGGAATAGACCAGACTGATTCCACATCCAGGTTTTATTTAACTGTATTCTTGCTTCACTTTTATCTTCTGAAAAGAACTCATTGTTCTTTGCTTGCTGTTTGTGACTCATCAAACCACTTGATAACTCTATGGCACTTCACTTTATTCTTCATCAGGTCAGTTTGTTTTCTGACACTGAAACCTTTTCTTCTTAGTTTTCTTCCTCTTCCTTCATCTTTTTTTTTTAAACTCTCACCTTCCGTCTTGGACTTCCAAGGCAGAAGAGTGGTAAGGGCTAGGCAATGGGGGAAGTGTCTGAGGTCAAATTTGAACCTAGGACCTCTCGTCTCTAGGCCTGGCTCTCAATCCACTGGGCTCTCAATCCACTGAGCTACCCAGCTGCCCCCTCTTCCTTCATATTAAAAGAATTAATTTAGACTTTTAAAAATCTTTCTCCCAGGACTCCCCCCCCCCCCCCAAAGCCTGAGTAAGATACAAGAAAATCACTGTGCTTTCTGTCTTGAATAATTTAAACATTTAAGAAATTTAGATTTTGTCTGTCTGTCTTATTTTTGACCTGCCTAGTATTTCGAAATCTTAGTATTTAACTAGGTTTTACATTAGAAATTTTTTTCAATTATGATTCAGATTCTTTCCTTCTTTTCCTCCCCTCTACCTTCCTTGATGGGGTAATTGGTTTAAAATAGGCTATACCAGTGCTATCATACAGTATATATTTCCATATTCCTTATGCCATGAAAGAAGACACAGATTGCACATACAATAAATTAAAAACATGGCGAGAAATAAAATGAAAGATGGCATGTTTTAATCTGCAATCAGACTAATAGTTTCTCCTTTAACAATATAATTTTTTATCATGAGTCCCTTGGGATTAGCTTATATGTGTGTGTGATTTTTTTTTTTCTTACAGAAATGGAAGCAAAGCCAGGGTTGGAGGTTTGTGGAGGGGAGGGAGACATGTCTTCTCATGTATCTCTTCTTTGGGGCCACACTTGTTCTTCCTAATTTAGCTGCATGCAATTTTTAGTATGAGTGATTCTTTCCCTTTGCTTTGTGAGAGTCTTTGCTAGGCCACTGTTTATTCTAGATCCATGGTTTGTGTTTCCATTTGTATTAGGTTTTTACCCTCTGAGATACTATTTGAGGTTGCCATGACTTTGTATAGTTTATTGCAACCTGCCCTTACAGCATCTTAAAGGCAAAAGACAATCTCTGCTCTCAAGGAGCTTACTATATAATAGGGGAGAGAGCAAATAAACAAAAATGTACAAGCAAGCTACATTCAGGATAAATAGGAAATTAATTATGGGGAGAAAATGCTAGAATTAAGAGGATTTGGTAAAGGTAGAAAGTAGATTTTATCTGGACTTTCAAAGATGGAGATGAGGAAAGAGCAGGGAAGCCAGACAACAATGCCAGGAGCCTGTCTTGTTTGAGGAGCTATCTTGGAGGAGACCACTATCTTTGGATTGAAGAGCACATGGAGGGGTTTAGTGGGTGGTATAAGGTGTAAGAAGACTGGGAGAGGAGCTATGGGCTAGGTTATGAATTCCAACCTGAGGATTTGTCATTTGGTTCTGAAGGTGATAGGAAGCCACTGGGATTTGTTGAGTATGAAAATGACATGGTTGATGCTTTAGGAAAATCACTTTAGCAGCTGAATGGAGGATGGACTGGACTTGGGATAGAGACTTGTGACAGCTAGAGCTATCAGTAAGCTAATAGAATAGCAAGGATGAATTGATAAAGTTCTCTAGAGAAGTGACAATATCTGAGAAGAGAAAAGGAGCTTGTTGAAGATAGAAGTCACAGATCCTGAAGGCAACAGATTGGATATGGGAGTGAAGAGATAGTGCGCAGTTAAGTTACTACCTAGGTAGTAAGGCCCTGAGAAGGATAGTTTTGCTCTTAATAGTAATTGGGAAATTTAGATTAAGGAAGGGTTTAGGGGGAAAGAATGAATTTGGTTTTGGGTATGAGTTCAAGATCATCTAGTTGAGATGTCTGAAAGGCATTTAGAAATTCAATTCTGGAGATCAGCAGAAAAGCTTTATTTACCAATATACAGATATCTTTGTTTTCCCTTCCTTGGTATTTTAAAAAATACTTACACATTCTGGTGTGTATGGAGTGTTTGTTATTAGTGACTTCCTTGAGGTATTTGCCTAGCCAGGTAATCTCTGGATCAGAGAGCATGAACATTTTAGCTACTTTATTTGAATAATTTTAAATTGTTTAGGATAGGACTCCCTTTTTGATAAAAAACCTCTGGGAAAACTAGAATGGCATCTGGCAGAAATTAGGCATAGACCAAAATATATCATCATATTGTATAATAAATTCAAAATGGATCTGTGGCCTGAATATTTAAGACCATATTGTATAGAAGACAAGCAGACCATCTCCTTTTCAAAGCTATGGATGGATAGATGAATTCTTAACCAAACATGTATAGAAGCAATTATAAAAGATGTAAATAAAAATATAATTGTTGTTTTTCAGTTGTGTCTTGACTCTTTGCGACATCATTTGGGGTTTTCTTGTCAAAGATACTGGAGTGGTTTTTCATTTCCTTCTCCAGTTCGTCTTACAAATAAGGAAACTGAGGCAAACAGCATTAAGTGACTTATCCAGAGTCACACAGCTAGTAAGTTTCTGAGGCCAGATTTGAATCTTCCTGATTCCTGGCCCAACACTTTTATCTACCTAGCTACCCCAAATAATAATTGTTAGCCCTTAAGATGCTTTTCAAACCCTAAAAGGAGCCCAAGAACAACAATCTTCATAAAGCTGATGTTTGACCCAAAAAAATGTGAAAAGGGGGAAAATGTCATAAAAGGAATAATAATACATAATAATAGCTACATATATATAACTTGTTCAGGTTGCTAAGAGCTTGACATATTGTCTCATTTGATCTTCACACTGGGACATAGGTCCTATTATCAGGACCATTTTATAGATGGGAAGAGGCTTGAGACAAATGGCAATAGGGCCAACTTTTGAACTGTGATCCTTTGCTCTCTCCACTGTGCATGTACCTTGTATGCCTTTATCATAAAAGATACTTTTGATTACTGTCTGTACAGAAACTTTTCAATTTTATGAAAAGTCTTTGTATCAAATTTTTCAGATAAGATTTGGTATTCAAAATAGATAACTAACCTGTCAGCCAAAAGCCAGAGGATAGGAACAGTTCCAAAGTAAGAGTTGCAAACTCTTAATTATTTGAAGGAATCTTCCAGATCTCTAATTATTGATTTAGTTTCTCTTAAGTAATTTGTTTCCTACAGTGTAAAAAGATATGAGAGGGACAGCAGACAGTGATAACAAGATTGCAATCAAATTAGCCTATAACTTGGATTGTGTTTTTTGGATGGTTGGACCCAAGATCTGTGATTAAGAATTATTATTATAATTATTATAAGAATAAGAGCAATTCCCCTGTTGAACTTATGTCTGCATTTTTTTAGGCCAGTGCCTCTTCTGTACCTTCTGTACTTTGTAGTTAGAGAGTTGCCTGAGTCTCTGAGATTTTAAGTAACTTGCCTGTGGTCCCACAGCTGATTTGTGGCAGAGGCAAATCCTGAAGTACCTGTTCATTTATTGAGGGCTTGCTTGGAGCCACTTCTTGTGTGTTAGCTGTTCATCAGCTGGATTAGTCCTTTGCCAGATCCTATCTTTTTATCCATATATTGGAAATCAAACCTCTTTGGCTGCCAGGGAAAGGAAGGGAGTCTTCATAACCAGAAGACTAAAAGTGACTCTTACAGGACTGAGTTCCTTTGAGAGAACCTGAGCCCACCTTGCCATTACTGTAGGCCATTCATTGTAGGCCTGAAGATGATAGAGATGTCTGCTCTGTGGAGTAAAGGTGTAAAGAGCAAAAGATGAAATAACTGAGACAAATGTGATTTGATCTTCTGAGCATATCAATTCATTAAGCAGTGAAAGCCAAATTGGAAACAACCAGTTTCTTGGTGGACCCCAAATACAGAGGAAGACAAGACTTCTATATAGTAAAAATGATTAGTCAAATAAGGCCAATTAATTAAAAGGAAAAATATAACATTAGGTAATTGGATTTTTTTATTGGATGAAAGATTTGGGACTTTCCAAGTTGGGTGTAGAGTGAACAAGTACAATTTCCTGAGTCTAGGGAAAGAAGTTTCCAAAACAAATGTAAATAATCAAAGTGTTATGGGAGAGCTTTGAGATGAAAACCCTGGATTTGGGCAGGTTACACTTTGCAAGAATGCAAGACTCTAAAACTTAGCTTCTAAATAAAAAGAATGTATTAATTTGAAAGTGATGTTGGGAGATGGGTAGACAGTGTGAAGGTAGAGCACTGCCTCCTAGAGGAGATGCATTCTGGGCTTTATATACTCTTGACAATAGGCCGATGATGGCATGTTACTGGGTCTCTGGAACCTGAGATGAGTCATGTGGTTATGTCCTTCCTATACCTCAAAGCCAAAAGGGGGTGAACTTCCAGTTTAGAGGATAATAAGATATCTGTGATATAAAATAGATGCTTACCAGGAGCAAATTGGGATGTCCCTCTCTGTGCTCAGTTACCCAGCTCAGTGGATTGAGAGCCAGGCCTAGAGATGGAAGGTCCTAGGTTCAAATAAGTCCTCAGACACTTCCCAGCTGTGTGACCCTGTGCAAGTCACTTGACCCCTATTGCCTAGTCCTTACCACTCACTCTTCTGCCTTGGAGCCAATGCACAGTATTGACTCCAAGACAAAAGGTAAGGGTTTTATTTAAAAAAAGAGAGAGAAGAAAGAATGGAGAACCCAGAGGGGCTCAAAGTCACTTTCTCTAACACTGCAGGAATGCAAGGGAAAAATGAGTCTTTTATGAACACTCTGACCTGGCACACAATCTGGAGTTTTGGGGTGTCTAGGAGAAGCCTGTATATCAAAAGGTACATGGAAAATTAGAATTTATTAATTCTTATGGGAATCAAATAAGATATGGGTTGCTTGAGAGGTACAATTATGAGAAAACGCCTTACATCAGTTTTAGGATCTGACATGTTTCTGGTCAGCATGACCTAGCCCCTTGGTTAAGGGTCTCTACACAGTAGGTACATGTGGTCCAGTTTCACAGCCACGCAGGGCTAGGTTTAAACAAAGCAATAAGGTTTTCTCTCAATTTCCACAATTGAATAAACTTTTCTTGCAAGACAGTATTTGGACTTGGAATAGAAAGGAAACTAAGTTAGGCTAGCTCCAGAATTGAGTAACAAGCGATTCACTGTGGTTCACTCAATTTCCACAATTAACTACTTGCTGTCCTAATTCCCCTCAATTCCTTTACTATGGGGAGAGAGTTGGACTAGTAGTCTTACTTACTCTGTCATTTTGTTAAATACTCATATGATGTATCTTCTGGTAGAATATACTTTCCTTCCATAGGAAATGTTTCCTTTTGTCTTTGTATCTTCAGAGCCTAGCAGTGTGGTTTGCCCAAATGTGGAATTTAATTGAACTTTTGCCAGCTCTCCTCACATAGTGCCTTTTGAGTTCTGGTTTTACCTTGAAAGGGATAATAAGAGATCACATTTAAGGTGCTCTTTAATCAGTGCATTGTTGAAGAAACCCAAGATGATATTTTTTTCTTTTCTGAGGAGTAGTTAGACTTATTAGCCAATGATACGTGCTTTTCTTGTAATTTTACTTAATTGTATTATTTCAGAAGGACCTGCCCATTACTTCTTTGAAGTTGGGGGGAAGGGAGAAGAAGATTGGCCTTTGAAAATGGATGAACCCTTTTTGTTTTTTTTGGCTTAAAATCCTGGATCATTCATAGGCCCTACTAACCTTGATTCTGTGTTTTTCCTGAGCAGTGCTGGTTGTTAATGGTTTCTTTTGAATTGTTAAGTGATGATGAAACTTCCCTTTTTTCAGCTTTGAAAGCATGCAGAGACTTTGTGACAAATACAACCGAGCCATTGATAGCATTCATCAACTGGTAAGTATTGACTTTTGTTAAACTCCTGGTTTTGTTCTAGTTGGGAATTTCAAGTTCAGCAATATTGAAATACTTTTCATAATGGGCTCTCAGCATCAATTCCTCCTGTTCATTCATTCTGGGATACTGATGGTACTTTTCTTTAGCAAAGAGTCTTGGTAAGAATTTAATTGCTCTCCTCTAATGGAAATAAAATTTAGCCACCATGTCTTTAGTCTTTCTGTGGAGTGACCAAGTTGACTAATTGTGAGACTTAAGAAATTTTATTAGAATATGTAACTTCCAAACTATTTGTTCATGGATGTAGGTTAAAGGTTCCTTAAATACTTAGGGGAAGCCAGCATCTTTAAGCTGGAAATGACTAGTGTCATTGCTTGAATATAGAGAAATGATTTATGTAGGATATTGTGGAGAATTTTTAGAATTGATTTCACATTAATAGTTATCTCATCTATCCTCATAATAAACACACAAACACATAAGCTCTTTTTCTCTCTTCCTCTCTGTTAATTCTATAAAAGCACTAGAGCATTTTAATGTTTTCAAAGCACTTTTCCTACTTTCATTCATTCATTTATTTGTCCATTCATTCACTTATTTATTTATTCGTTCATTTGTTTATTCATCCATTTATTTATTTATTCATTCATTCATTTATTTATTTTTAAATAACCCTCACCTTCCACCTTCGAGTCAATACTGTGTATTGGCTCCAAGGCAGAAGAGTGGTAAGGGCTAGGCAATGGGGGACTTGCCCAGGGTCACACAGCTGGGATGTGTCTGAGGCCACATTTGAACCTAGGACCTCCTGTCTCTAGGCCTGACTCTCAATCCACTGAGACTTTAACTACTTTTATAAGATAATTATTGTAAGTAGTATCCTGACTTTATATCCCCATTACTGACAGGGCCTCTTTGAAGATGCTAAAGATGCCAAAGTTTCTTAATTTGAGTTGTTTTAAAATTTTTTTAAATTGTCCTAACTCTTGTCTTTGAGACAGTATAGTATGTATAGCTTTCTGAGCTAAGAAATTTGTTTATTTGCTTACGTGATACAATTTGAAACCATGAAATAGGAAGACCATTGGATAATGCTGTCTGTGACATTCATCCCATAAGCAAGTCTCTCAAATCTCTGGATCTCATTTTCTTCATCTGTAAATATGAATACATTTTTTTAATGCAAGTATTGTTGTTGTAAGGAAAGTGACTTCTATAGATGAGAATTGTTTTCTCAAATGATAAAAAGTTTATATTTTAGGAGATTTATTAATGAACTTTAGAAATAAAGGAATAAAGAGGATACAAAATAAAGACCACGTGGCAGTGGCTAATCAGCCATTTCAACACACACACACACACACACACACACACACACACACACACACACACACACACACCCTTAAACCATCCTTGCCTTCAAGTGCAAGAGGGAGAAAGTAGGACTGCCCACTCAATTTATTTCCTGTCTATAGGAAGTCCATAATGACAGGAAGTCAGTGGGTACCTGGGGAAATGTAATTCTTTTTTAGGGTAACAGATTTTCAACTTTACAACTAGTGTTACATCTTAGCAGCCTTCTGAAAACTTGATCTTACTATAATTTCATGTAGATAGATTGCTATAAATAAAAATTTAGCTTACAAAAATACACAATGAAAGGGCACTTATTGTAAAATAGAAAAGACCTTTTTTAGAGCTAGGAATACAAAATTTTAAAAAAAGGAGCTATCCAGAAAGGTTTTCTGTATAGTATTTGAGGTGAGACTTGAAAGAAGTTGAGGTTGAAGTGAGGAGGAAGTTTGTTCTGGCTAGGAGGTCAGCCAGTGCAAAATCCTAGAGGTGGGAAGCTATTGTCAGGCCACCTGTTAGTATGGAATGAGGAATAAAAATGCAAGAAAATTGAATTAGTGTGAAGTAATGATAGGAAGTTATTTCAGCTTCCTAAGTAAAGATGTGACATGAGAAATCTTGAAAAACTGGTTGGAGTTTGGATCAAAGGATAGAGGGACTTGAGAGAGGATAGAAAATCATTGATATGGTAAGGTTGAGAAATAACAGGTATTGTTTGTTGGTAGCCATGTAAGTAAAGAGAAGGGTACATGTAAGAGATATTGTGCTGAAAGGTGTTGAATGTATTGTAGGATCAGTGAAAATTTAAGAACATTTACATTGTTGGGAAGAGGTGGGATGAAAGATAATTAGTATAATTTTGAAGCTGTAAGGACATATGGTTTGAAATGTCCACTAGACCATTGGTGTGACTGTAGATTGGACGAGACTAGGGCTGGATATACAATATGAATCTGTGATTCATATGCATTGAAGTGATAATTGGTCCCATGTGAGCTGATGAGATTAACAAGAGGGAAAAGAAAAGAAGGTCCACAATGAAGGCTTGGAGAATGTATAAGTATCTCTTCTCCATAGATTCTGCCAACATTATTATAAAATACTTGACATTACTTGTAGTGAAATTTAAAGTTGATGTGTCAGTTAGGAAAACATCTGAAATGTGGGGGTTGGGAGGGGAGGGGTAATGAATAAGCAGAATTAAAATTTTTTTTATTATTTGAGAAATCCATTATTATATCATCAACTTGTCATAACCTGGTAACCAATCTTTTGCATGTTGTATCCTTAAATTGAAAGATTTGCCAAAGTATTCATTTGGATAAGATATCTGAAAAAAATTCAGGGTCATTGCTATTCCTTATGAGTGGCTAGTAGGATTTCATCTTTGAGAAATCTGAAATGTACAAATTAACTATGAAATGTACAAATTAACTGTCACAATTTGAGTTACTGTAGCACAGTGGAAAAAATAGTGGCTTTTGAATTCAACCTTGCTTTGAATTCAGGTTCTCATTTCTTCTTATGGTCTCATTTTCTTTTTCTGTAAGACGGAGGAGTTAGACTATAATGTCTCTGAGTCCCCTTATAGTCTTAAATTATATGCTCTTATATTATTTGGAATAGGACATGAAATCTATAAATGGGTGCCGTTGGCCTATAGGAACACTGAGTTGGTCGAACTTTTAGGCTTTTAAGATTCCTTTAAAGTCATTTTTGACTGATGCTACTCTACTTTTTTTTAAGATACTTTAATGATTGTTAGAATTTTGTGGGTGAATCTCTTGACAGTTTTCTATTCGTTTACAACTCAAAACTGAGAGCATCTTTTCCCATATCCCTTTATCCAACTTACTCCTTTAGAAAAGTATTGAATGTGAATTATTACTTTTGACTTGATCCAATTTTCTATTACTGTTTTTCTGCTATTCTCCCTCTAATTCCTTTTAGTGGAAAGGAACAACCCAGCCCATGAAATTGAACACTCGGCCATCCAATGGGCTTCTTCGACATATCTTGCAACAAGTATATAACCACTCAGTCACAGATCCAGAGAAACTCAACAACTATGAGCCCTTTTCTCCAGAGGTGTATGGAGAAACTTCATTCGACTTAGTTGCCCAAATGATTGATGAGATTAAAATGACCGAGGATGATTTGTTTGTTGATTTGGGCAGTGGTGAGTATGTATCAGTAAATGTTTGGTGATTGTCATGTTAACCAAAAAGTTTGGGGTGTTACATACTAATTATATACTAAGGGGAGAAGCTTCATGGTCATGTAAAGTATAATGGAAGCACTAGGATGCTCATAGGAGGAACAGATTAAGCTGACCACAGGACCAATTTTGTCACCCACATTAAAGTCACAACACAGCTAATCATTAAACTAGCCAGAAAAGCCAAGGAGGAGGGGCTGACAGGTAAAAAAGAAAGCTCTGCTTGAGAAAATGTTGGTTTGTTCAAGTTACTCAACAAACATGTTATTCCATGTATTGTGCCATGTTCTAGGGATACAAAAGCATGTTTGATTCTGGTATCTAGAGCAGGAATTAGTCTTGGAGAGCCATCAATTCTATTCTAAAACCTTGGTTTTATAGCTGACTTTTATAAGCTGAGGGGATAAAGGCCTATGCACAATTATAATACTGTTGATGAAAAGATAAAGTTTAGAGAGAAAGCCTAATGTTTTGGCCCTTGAAGACTGATCAAAAGGCCTTGTGTGGTGTTTTCCTCACATGACTTTACCTTTATCTTCTTTATAATTTTTCTTTATCTACCTTTATAATTCTTCTAAAGTGGCAGAGATATTGCTGGCATGACAGGCACCAAATCATAAATGTGTGCACCACTTTTGTACAACCAAGTTTGTTGCCTATCAGATTAAAAGAATTAAGACTCCTGATTTCCATTTAAAGTTTTCCAAGTATAAAGTATTATTGACTGTTCAATTATTTCCTCTCTAATTACCTTAACTTATAGACTTTTATCTAAGATTCCTTTTCCTTGTTCTAAAGTGACAACTTTTTAGAATAGCTGAAGTTTTGAGGCCCCTGAGATTTGATCTAAAGTATTTGTGGCAAGCATAAGGAATGTATCTCTAGTGATGAATGATCTTTGAGTAAAAGGGTCTCTAGCACAGAGATTTACTTTTTCCATGTTGAACAAGTTAAGATAGGGTAGTGATGGTGAACCTTTCAGAGACTGTGTGCCCTGCCCTTTGTCAGCCTTACCCCAGACAGTGGAGGGAAAAAAGGAGGGGAGCAGACCTAGCACTCTGCTTAGGGGCAGAGAAGAGCAGTGCTATGGTGGGGAGAGGAAAGGGAGCAGCTCTGCTTGTGTCCCTCTGCTTTTCTAGTAACTAATTCTGGCAAGCAGGGGTGTGTGTTCCCACAGAGAGGTCTCTGTGTGCCATCTTTGGAACAGGTGCCATAGGTTTGCCATCTCAGATAGAGTGGGTGTGGGTGTGGGTGTGGGTGTTCGTTCATTGTTAATAAATGCAAAGCTTGAAAAATTGTTATAATGGAATTTATGTGGTAGTGGAGAAATTAGTTTTATTTTTCCTTAGATCCTTCCTGTTTAAGGTCTTTTTCTAAGTGTATTATTTTGCATATGTAATCTAGTATACAACATAATCCATTGAAGAAGCAGCTTAAAATAATAGTCATAAAGATAGTTTTACCATACCATTCTTCAAAATAAAACTTTTAAGGCACTCCCAGCTTTTAGCACTTTTTTGAGGCAACAAAATGGGTTAGTACATTTCCCAATTCATGCTTCCTTGGGATTTTTTTTGGTAGGAAGGAGAGGATATATTTTAAATGCAGATCTCCTGCCTGGATAATAGGAACTTATTTCTACTTTGGCAATATAGATAGTCATATTCAATATAGTGCACTTTTTCTTTAATGTTCTTTTTTTTCTTTTTTGGGGGGGAAAAATGGAAATACCTAAGCATTTGAGTTGGGGAATCCCTTATTTGGTGGTAATATTGCTAATACTTGCTTTTTATTGGGGATGTTATGTAGTAAATAGAATGATGCTTAAACAAGTAATAGAATTTTTTAAAAATTGTCTTTATTCCAATAACAAATTTATTCATAAGTTTTCCATTGTTATGATTCATGTTGTCTCCCTCCCCTCTCCCAGAGTTGACAAGCACTTCTACTAGATTATACATGTATTATCATTCAAAACATATTTCTCAAGTAATTTGAGTTCCAGAAAGCTCAAGAAATCTAGTCCACTTTTCTTTCCTGACTGTACAATTTCGAAACAGGAAACTGAGATCCAGAGAAGTTGACTTCAGTTTCTGACTAAAATTCTAGTGTTCTTTTTCTTACTCTTTGTTGCCTCATCCACTGAATGTTTCATTCCATTGCTTTAAACATAAAAAAAGGTCTCGTTGATTTTTATTTCCTGGTGACCTTCTCATTATCTTCCCCACTACGTGCCTCTCCTTGATAGTTCAGGTTTACCTGGAAAGGGGCCTTAAAGGCCATCCTGTTCAGCCTCTTTAATTTTACAAATGAGGAGTCTGAGGCTGGGAGATGTTGAATGACTTGCCTATCTTCTAGCAGCCTACTTAAGTGTCACAAAGGTTATTTTGTTTTAGTTCTTCTAGTACTTTAATCATTTATCAAATCGCATCTCTTGGAATAATTAAGTATGAACAAGCAAATAACGAACACACTGATCACCATGTTTATATATATTCTTTTTTTAAAAATTTTACTGTCTATTTTAGAATCAATTCTGTATATTGATTCCATGGCAGAAAAATGGTAAAGCCTAATCAGTTGGGATTAAGTGACTAGCTCAGGGTCACTCAGCTAGGAAGTATCCAAGGTCATATTTGAATCCAAGACCTCCTATATCCACTGAGCTACCTAGGGCCCCCACGCTCCCCATCACCCCCCCCCCTCCCCCATGTATTTTTTTATTTTGCTTTTTTAGGTCTCTTTACCCATAGCTCTTTGAAGTTATACTTGTTTACTGTATTGATCAGAGTTCTAATAATGGCATTGAGCTTCTTTTCCTTACATTATTTATCATCTTTATATAAATTAGTATCCAGACTTTGCTCATTTCACTACATAGCTTGTTTTTAAAGTTGATATTTAATGATTTTTATATTGTAAAGCCTGAGTTTCATGGTTAGATAAGGAGTCAAATGCCATATTTGGGTTACTTAGGATTTAGGGGAATTGAGGAAAGGTCTGATCATCCAAATATACTAATATTATTACAATATAACAGTTTTTTATAAATTGAGAAGTTGAATTGATATGTGGGTTTGCCCAGAGTTCTGGGAAGTCTGATTTACAGGATAATTACTTGAATTATAGAACCCTTTTCATATACATGTATAGGGAGGGTTATTTTATCAGCATAGTATAGTCATTTTGGGGATGGAACATTGTAATTATTATAGATCAGGATCATCATACCATGATTTAGAATGAAAAAATTAAATGTCATCTAAAGCCAGTTGAACAATTAAGGGCAATTCTAGATAGGCAGAATGTTATTTACCATACCCCCCTTCTTTAAAAATTCTTTCCAGGGGGCAGCTGGGTGGCTTAGTGGATTGAGAGCCAGATCTGGAGAGGGAAGGTTCTAGGCTCAAATTTGGCCTCAGACACTTCCTAATTGTGTGACCCTGGGCAAGTCATTTAACCCCCATTGCCTAGCCCTTACCACTCTTCTGCCTTAGAACCAATACATAGTATTAATTCTAAGTCAGAAGGTAAGGGTTTTAAAAAAATTCACTCCAGTCTAAATCTCAATGGAGTTCAGACCTAATTTAGATATATACTTAATAGTGACCTTGAAGGTATTTCAAGTCTGGTGTATTGACATTTGCCATATTTATGCAACAAAATGAAATCTTTTATTTTCATAGAATTTAGCAATTGGGCAAACAATTTTAGGGACTTAAAATTACCAAATGTGTCTTTCAACCTATTATTTTCTTTCCCCCTTCCCTTTCTCTCTGCAGCAATGTTGTGTTCTCTCTTCTGAGCTCAGACCATCAGGCCTCTTTGGTAGTTGCTTCCATCTAGAAGTATGATCTTACTACATTTTATGTAGTATCTGAAAGCCCTGGTCCTTAGCCCTTTTAAGTTAGTCCAAGGGGAGAATGTGCCTTCTTATGGCTGTTCTTGGTGGCCATTTTAATTTCTCAGGCTTCAGTTTTAATTATATGCTGTGGTTCTTTCTATGTACCTTGTGGTCATTGTATATAATATTTTCTTGGCTCTGCTTATTTAATTCTGCATCAGTTCATGTCATACTTCTCACTTTCTTTGCATTCATTATTCATTGTTTCACAGCATAGTAATTTTCCTTTACTTTCTTGCACCACCATTTGTTTAGCTATCCTCCAATCTATCAGCATCTACTTCATTTATTTATTCTTACATTCATTTATTTAATTTAAAACCTTTATCTTATGTCTTGGAGTCAATACAAAATATTAGTTCCAATGCAGAAAGGCTAGGCAACAGGCGTTGGATGACTTGCCCAGCCAGAGTTACACAACTATGAATTATCAGAGATTTGAAACCAGGTCCTCCCAAATCCAAGCTTGGTGCTCTGGCCATTGTGTTGGAATCTAGACCTGGCTCTTTCCACTGAGCCACATAATTTCTCCCTCTCTCTAGTTTTAATTAGTATAGCCTTTATGTTTTTACTCATTATTGCTATAGAAACTTTCAGAGGGGTAATCTCCTCCCTGAGCAGTTTTGCACCATCTTTGCAATTTACAGACTATTTACAGAGATATTTGAGACAAATATTTTTTTGCCCCCTCGGTTGACCATTTCCACTGTTCATCCTATTTGCATCAATTCTGTTTGTGAAAGCTTTTCAATATCATGACATTTAAAAATTGACTTTTTCTTTTATAAATGCCTTATTTTACACCATCTACATATGCCTTTCTTCCTTATTTATTTTTAATGATATGATGTTTCATGTTCTGGACGTTTTGACTCTTATTATGGAACATGGCCTAAGTCTGTGTTGGCAGACCCATGACACCTATGCCCCTTCATGCTCGAGGGGGCTACTCTGTTCCCCTTCTCCACAGTGCCTGAGGACATTTTTCACATGCCCCAATCCTCTGCCCAGGAGCCCAATGTGATCACTTCTCCCCTGTCTGCAGTAATACTGGGAGTTCACAGGCAACTTGAAGGTGCAGTTTTGGCACAGGTCTCGAATTACTGAATATAGTTTCTGATCCTTCATTGTCTACTCCATTTAATTGAATTTTTAATTATTTTTGTTTAATATATCTTTAAGTTTGTGAGTGTTATTGCTTTCTTTTCTTTTTCTTTTCTTTTCTCTTGATAATCTAGATCTATTTTCCCTCAAAATTAAATTCATTTTGTCTAGTTCAGTGAAGTATACATATAGGATTTTGGTGTAGAACTTTAAAATCTGTGAATTAACTTGGTGCCAGTTTTGTTTTTTATTATATTGGTAGAGCCCAGTCATGAAACCTGAACATTCTTCCAATAAGTTATTCTTTATTTAAAATTAATCTTGGAGAAAGAAGAAAAGATATTACTAGATCTTTCTAACTACCATAGTCCGGACATACTTCTTCAGGTCCTGATTTCCAACCAGTCCTGGCCCATTCCAACCAAGTGGTGGCAAGGTAGCTCAGCTAACCACATGATTGGGCCAGAAAAATTAAGACAAGGCAACGAGCAGGCTTGCCCTCAGGAAGAAAATGGAGCAAAAAGACCCAGAGTTCCACTTCCCCTGACTCTTTTATCACCCATGATGTTTTATACTTGGTTTTTGATTGGACAGTTAGGGTGGGGAGGTGGTACCATTCTGGAAGTTAGAAACTGCACTGTCTTGTGGGTTCTACCTTAATGCACATGTGCTATTTATACTTTTATGTTAATTTCACACAAATTGTACATATTCCCAGGTAGAGTTTCCCTTAGTTGACACTGATATTTTAAGTTTTTATTTAATGGGAATATAGCCTTGGTGTTCATCAGATTCCTTTACTAGTCACATCCTCCAGTAAATGCTTTTTCAGCTTCCACAAGGTTGCAAGTTTTTCCTAATGTCACTTCCATTGTTCATCCCTTTCTGATAAGTTATAAGATTTGTATAGAGTCACCTCGGAACTGCCCAAATAGATTTTTCTCACTTACACAGCTTAACTTTATCTTACTAATCTTTCTCTCTCAAGGAGTGGGACAAGTGGTTTTGCAAGTGGCCGCAGCTACAAACTGCAAGCATCACTATGGTGTGGAGAAAGCAGACATCCCAGCGAAGTATGCTGAGGTGAGAAAAATCCTTTCTGTACTGGAAATTCCTGATGGGCTTATTGTCTTTGTTTTATTTTGAGGCAGATGCAACAATTTGTTGTTTCCAAGCCACATCTGCTTGTGATCAGCCCAGGTAAAGAATTGCCCTGAATCTCATTGTCATTGCTCTGTTGTTGGCCATTGTGAGTGGTCAAGGCAAACTAAGGTAGCTCTTTTAGTTGTGATTCTAGGGCATGTAGGTGACTCAGTGGATAGAAGGCTAGAGTTAGGATGACTAAGTTCACATTTGACCTCAGATACTTTTACTAACTGTGTGATCCTCAGTAAGTCACTTCACCCTGTTTGCCTCAGTTGTCAAATGAGCTGGAGAAGGTAATTACATTCTAGGGTCCTTGCCAAGAAAACCACATGGACAGTATTATTACAGGGACACTAAACCATGACTGAGTGACTGAGCAACAACAAAGTTCTGGCTCTTAAATGCTTTTTTTTTAAAAATAAAAAAAAAGGACAATCCCAGCATGCTTCTTTTTTTTTTTTATTATGTTAAAGTGGCATAGCATCTGCTGTCAGTGTGATGAAGGAAGATACTGAACCTTGGAAAAACACATGGGGTTTGCCCAAGACCACGTTGCTAAGAGGAGCCAGAACTGAGACTGGTTCCTAGCATTCCTTAACCCAAATTCTGTGTACTTTTTAGGAGGTTACCACTCCCTGGTTTGATTAGAACTCTGCTCACCATGGGTAATTGCTTAAGGGAATTAATTTATTCTTAGATGAAAGGTATGTCTGTCACTTCAATGAAAAGCTAATGTCAGTTCTTCCCTAAATAACCTGAATTTAGAGGGGAAAAACAAGGAAGCTTAAAGTATACATCCTGCATCCACACTCCATGTTGCCATCTCACCTTGTACTAGTTTGAGGCACCCAAATGTTGTAAGGATATAGTATTTTAATTTTTTTCCCTTTTTATTGTCATGCAAAACACACTGCCATATTGATTATTGTTGTAAGAGCACACTTTTACATAACCAAAACTCCAAAATGAAACTTAAGATACATTGATATGAAAGAAAACTCCAACAATTCTTTCTCTGGAGATGTATAGCATTTCTCATTATAAATCTTTAGGATTGTTCCAAATCATTTAATTGCTGAACACAGCCACATTTTCAGATAATCATCACTGAATATTGCTTTTATTGTATACAATGTTCTCCTAGTTCTGCTTATTTTGCTCTTCATCAGTTCCCAAACAACTTTCCATGTTTTTTTGAAATCATCTTGCTTACTATTTCTTATAGCACAATAGTATTCCATCACCAACATATACCACAGTTTGTTCAGCCATTCCCCAATTAATGGAAATCCCCTCAATTTCTAGTTCTTTGCCACCACAAAAAGAACAACTATATATATTTTTGTATATGTCCTTTCCCCTTTTTTATTATCTCTTTGGGAACCAGATCCAATAGTGGCATTATCAGATCAAGGAGTATGCACAATTTTATTGCCTTTTAGGCATAGTTCCAAATTGCCCTCTAGAATGATTTTATCAGTTCACAACTCCACTAACAATGCATTATTGTCCCAATTTTGCCACACCCCCTCTAGCATTTACCACTTACTTTTATTGCCATATTGACCAATCTGAAAAGTATGAGGTGCTACCAGAGCTTTTTGATTTGCATTTCTCTAATCCAGTGATCTCTACATTGTAAACATTTATTTATATGATTATTTATGGCTTTGATTTCTTATCTGCAAATTGTTTGTTCTTATCATTTGACCATTTGTCAATTGGGGAATGGCTTGTATTCATATAAATTTGATATTTATAATAAAAAGGATGTAGTAATTTAGAAAAGCCTGTTTAGGACCTAAGGGTCTTTCATTGAATCACTGGAAAGTAAAAGTAATTTGTTATCTACTAGGGGCCTTAATTTTAGTTGTTCTTTATGTATATATAGATAAGATTATGTACATTTTACATATATGTATTCAGATAGAGACTCTACCAGATTCATAGCATGGCTGCCAGATAAATCATCCTCTCCTATATCAATATTGTATCTTCTAACTTGCAAATAGGTTAAAAAAGAGAGTTCAGGTAGTTAGTAACCCCTACCTTGGATCTGTGGAACAAACCTTGCTCCAGTCTGTACTTTCAAGCATAATGCTAAGTCAAATAAGACAGTTAGTGCCTCCTTTAATTTCAGAGGACCTGTGTTTTTTTCCTTTATAGAGAAATGTTGTATATGTACATACTGATCCCTTAGACTTTAGATCATTGGCTATTCTAGCCTTTGAGAGACTTTTTTTTCAGGTTCTCCTGAAAATTCTGACCCAAACCTGTAGTACTTGCAGAAATGCAGAGATTCATTTAGATCTTTTCATACCTCTCTATCTGTATGGGCCAGAATGTAACGAATTAAAAATTAAAGGATTGAACTAAATTATTTAAGAGTGTGGTCACCAGAAATTAATTAATTCCAAATGATTTTTTAGCAGAGAAATGAGAAAGAGTACAGAGTAAGAAATATAGCTTAACAAGCTATATTATTTGCTCAAGCCCTGGCTTTACTCTGGGCAGGGCCCCAAGAAGCCCTAGCCAGAGGGCCTAGGGGTCAATTTAACAAGGGTTTTAGCCATGAGGCCTCCTCCTCTCAGGACAAACCGAGGAAGGGGAGTCAGCCTTTTTCACTTACCCATATGGTAGTCCCAATAGAAAGTAGTTCTCAGCCAGAGCTCCTCCAAGGACCAGTTGAAGGTGAAAGATCCTAACTTGAACTCAGAACTCTGAAGAATGAAAACCTGACTTCACAGGAAGTTGTAACTCCTTTTAAAGACACTTCACATCACTTCCTGTGCCTTCCTCTACTTTTATGTGGACCAATTATAGTCTATAGTTTTGCGTAGGACTGCCCAGGGGACATCAGTGGGTTCTGATTCGTCATACACTTGCACATGTGGGTCACAGACCTCCCCTACTTAAGGATAAGTGGGGTGTGTAAATTTCTGGTGATTAAATCTAAAAACAGGCAGGGGAGAGTTAATCCCATCTTCACATCAAGGCCTTGTAGGATTATTTAGCAAGTACCATGTTATTCATTTTCACTCAACAGAGTTATTATAAACAGAACTATTCCTATTTCTATAGGATGAGCAGGCCTATAAAGCCTTGTCTTTGTAACAAGCATAGGAGATGGGCAGTGCCAAGTATTATTCTCATTTAATAGCAGAGCCAAGACAGAATCTAGTTGTCTTTCCAAGTCAAGTGTGTTCTTTCTTAGTAGGATCTAGACTATAAAAAACTAAGATTATCTTTAAAATCAAGATGAGTAACTGACTTTGTTTTGGTCAGATTAGCATTCCTGGCACTAGAAGAATTTGTCTTTCACAAATGACTAAGACAAGTCAGTTTAAAGATGGGTGTTCTAGTCACATTGTTATTTGATTCTCACACTTGATTTTTGATTGATAATTAATACTCATTGGAGTATCTTCCTGATCCTCTTTCCTGGAGGAAAAAGAATACTCCAATTTTTTGATAATGCCTGCTCTAGATAGCTCTCTACATTGTAGTTTGAGGTTATACAGAAGATCAGGGCACGAATCCTTTCTTTAGATTCCTTTGTTAAGGACCTAATATTTAATTCATAGGTATTATATTTTAAAAGTTTTATTAATAATAACTAGAGCAAAATAACTGCCTGAATTCAGCTGGGTCACAGGTCAAAAAAAGAGAAAGAGCTGGGGGCAGCTGGGTGGCTAAGTGGATTGAGAGTCAGGCCTAGAGATGGAAGGTCCTGGGTTCAAAAGTGGCCTCAGACACTTCCCAGCTGTGTGACCCTGGGCAAGTCACTTGACCCCCATTGTCTGCCTTGGAGCCAATACACAGTATTGATTCCAAGAAGGAAGGTAAGGGTTAAAAAAAATGCAACACAGAATATCAGAAGAAAGAGCCACTTAAATACAACCACACAAAAGGCAGGGACACAGGAAAATAGAATTTTGTGAAATACTACGGGACTTCTGGGGGATGAAGTCCGAAGGCTCAAAAATCTCCGTTTATACAGATCCCCCCTAAAAATTTTTTTGGGGGAAGCAGATCAAAAGTTCTGAGATAAAGCATAGTTTCTAGGTTTACTCAGTGTTTACATATGAAAGACACAAGGTTTATTGATAGTGATATATAGTGGATAGAGATCTGAATTCCAATCTTGTCTTGAGTTGCCATGTGAAGTCTGACATGACCTTTTAGGTGACACTGGTCAAATCACTGAAAATGCTAGTACCCTAGATAACTTACCATAAAATACAGAGGAGATCTACATTGTTGGAGGGTCCTTAAACCAATGAAATCATGGGTCTGGTCCCAAAAGAAAACCTATCGTATATAGCAATCAACAATCAGTTAACAAGTATTAAATGTCAGATATTCTAGGTGATGTGGTTACAGGTATAAAAGTGTCAACAAGAGTCCAAAGCCATGGGATCCAAAGGTTAGGGGCTCCAATTTGGAGGTAGGGTTTGGTCTGAGCTTTGACAAGAGGAAGGATGGCTTCTAAGAAACAGGAATGACCTATTTATTCCTATGCTTTTTAGTGTTTTCAATCAGAATGGGTTTTTTATTTTGTCCTAAGCTTTTTCTGTATCTACTGATAATCTTGTAAAGCATTTTGAATGCTAACTGATTGGATGGAGTTGAGTGGGATGAGTAAGAGTGAAGAGTCAAGGATAACATCTAGATTGTGAACCTGATGAAGGCAGGAGAGAATAGTTTCTTGAACTTGACTCAAGGAAGTGGGAGGAGGTTATCAGAGTTGAGTGAAGGTCAGTACCTAGAAGAGACCAGGGGATATGGAAAAAAATGATTGTCAGTGATAGTGGGATAGGATAAGTGAGAAAATCAAGTAGGAACTTGGAAACAACAAATAAAGACAGAATCTATTCTTGGTGCTGTGGAGATAAAAAGATGGAAACAAAGAAGTTCATGTCTCTAGTGTCTTAGTCTTTTTCACAGATAGGTGAAATGCATTGTGTGGGAGGGAGAGATTTCTTAAGATACTGTCTTTAATTCTTATTCTTGTCATAGCTTTGGACATAGCTTGTGATGATGGAGCTTCTGATTGGAGGGTTGGGATATATGGGGAGTTGCTACTGAGTAATTTTTTAATCCCTTTGTCGATTTGATCCACTATCCTTTGCTTTGTCCCTAATAATGGAAAGAATTATCTTAGCCTAATCCTTTTTTAATGGGGGAGAGAAAGATTAAAACTGTTTTGGGATGAAAAAGGCAAATTTTATAAAATATTCACTGGGGTTGTTCCTTTGCCTAATTTTCCTGGCAATGAAGTATTTTATATTGAACTGCTTCCTTTTTCTTTTCTTTTAGACAATGGACAGAGAGTTCAGAAAATGGATGAAGTGGTATGGGAAGAAGCATGCAGAATACACAGTAAGTTAATATCCTGATTTTGAAAAGATCTCTGTGTGCTTTTTGGGGGGTAGGGTCCAAATTAAATTTAAATTACCCCTTTACTTGCATTTTTTTAATGGTTTATCAGTTAGAACACTTTTAAAGAAGTTTGATTCTTAAAATGCAGTTTTTCTTGTTATTTTGTTTTTATGTTATCTACATTTCTAGTCAGTCAGTAAGCATTTCTTAAATATACTTGTGACATGGAAATCACTTTAAAAGACTGATATATATTAATTTAAAGTCGCCAAGGAATTCAGCTATGTAATTCCTAAATGAAAACTCAAGTCAGCTGTCAGTCTTTTATAGAGTTTAATTACAAACAGGAGGAAGAAAGGAATTAGAGATAGAGAGAGAGAGAGAAAGGGGAGAGAAGGGAATAGGGCTTAAATACCCCCTCTGTTTAGGCTGGGCCAAAAGACCCAAGCCCTTAGATAGCTGGGGCAAAGAAAGATCAGTCCCTATTACTCACGTGACCAAAATGGAGAAACAGTCTCAGAAGCCCCCACCTCCAGCTTCCTTCAGAGCAAGCTTCTCAGAGAACCTCTCCAACCACTCAGAGCCAAAACTCTCCAACCACCCCTCAGTCCTCAGACCCCTCTATCTTTAAGGAAACCATCCAAGTTCCCTCCCCTCAGTTCTCACATCTACCAATCACTGTCCATCATTTTCCCTGTGCCAATGGTGGCTCTAGCTTAACCCAGGACCACCCAGAGGTCTATGGCTTTGCACATGTCTGTTGGAGGTCATATTCTCAAATAATTAAATCTTGATCTTTTGCTACAGCCCTTCCTAAATCCTGTTACCCTGAGTAGGGTAGAGATTGGAATAATTAAATTTTGATCTATGCTGCAGCCCCTCCTAAATCCTGTTAGGACTGAGTAGGGTGGAGATTGTAAGTTCCAAGACTTGGTTCTGTCATTCCAAATATCTCCATTGTATCAATTCTAAAATCAATCATGACTCAAATAAATTCCTGTTCTATGCTTAAGCATAGGTCAAAGTCCTTTCCATTGTTCAGCAAAAGGTTTCTGTCCTAAAGTAATCTTAAGAAGGGAGGAGGAGGAACCTCCCATGCCAATGGGGTTCACATTCCAATAGCCAAGACCCACTATCAATAGAAAATTTTTCAAGTATGAAATTTCCCAATGGTGAAATTTCCAACATTTATAAGTCTAAGAAATTTTAAGGTTTACATACTAGATGGTGTGCTATGAGGATACTACAAGCAGATGTGTACAAACAAACCACATACAAGGAATAGGAAATTAAATAGTAAATAATTAGTGGAGAAAAAGCACTAGAAGGAAGAGGAGTTGGGAAAGTCTTCCCTTAGAAAGTACGTTGTTAATTGAGTCTTGAAGAAAGCCAAGAGGAAGAGTATTCTAGGCATGGAGGACTTGTTTTATTTGATTTTTAAAAAAATTCCTTTTTTATTTCTTCCAGCAATTGAGACCAATTTCCATTTTTCTTTGAAGTTTTGCATGTGTGGTTGATTGGGTCTCACCATCTCTTATTAACTTTGTGTTTTGCTCTGTCTCCACAGAAATTTTCTAGGGTTAAATGTTTCTTTTGCTGCTTGCTCATTTTCTCAGCTTTTTTTGCCTTGAACTGTGGAATTAAACACTGTTGATTCTGTTTCCTCTGCTGATGGCTTGCAGGGCCCTCTGAGTTATTTTGTCCTGGGACCAGGTTTTCACCACAGTGGCAGGCTTGAAAGGGCCACTGAGGGCTGGTGCCAAGACCTGGTACTTCAAGTGGTGGATCTGAGATGTGGGCTGCTTTGTTGTTGGTGTAGCTAGGGTGATGGGATCCTAAAGTTGACTTATGCCCAGACCTGGAACTTAGTAAGCAGTAGGTGAGTTGGCCAGTACTCTTCTGTGTGCAGTTTTGCTTCCAGTTCCTCCTTATCCTGTGAAAATCACCTCTTTCTGTCTACCTTTCAAGTTGTATTCAGTGGGAGAGTCCCCTCACTCCATTTTGTTTTTGGTCTCTTGTTGTATTGAGGCATTTTAAAAAGATTTGTTTGGAAGAATAGTCAGAGTGGTTTCAGCTTTTGCTTCATTTAAGCCACTATTTTGGCTCTGCCCTCTTGGAATCTGGTTCACATTTGTTTACCAATGAAAACCATGATGACAACAAAAAGAATTTCTGTATTAATTTATAGTCATATCCTATGGGATTGGAGAGAGAGGATTGTTTTTGAAAAAGCTGTAGACAGACACCCAGGCAGGATTTTCATTGTTTGGGCTATGGAATGCCATGGGGAAGACAACCATTTCCAAGAGGTGGCCAGTCTCATGTTGGAGAACGTATTCTGTTCTTCTCAAAGTGTCTGGTTTGTCAGCATAACCTATCAATTAGCATGGCCTGCCTTAGGCACTCCTTGGGAAATAGAAACATACTTGAGAAGTCCATCATTGTCTGTTTGCTTTATCTTTGAGGAGTTCGCCATCTGTTGGCTTGTTCCAGTATCATCTGCTCTTGAGACAGAATGCTTATGGGACTCTCCATCCTTTCTGAGCTAACCTTCAAGAAAGGGGAGCATAAAAACTGATGTCTGATACCTACATAGTGTTTCCTGAATGTTATACTGCTAGTTCTTCATGAAGGTTTTTCATATTGTTTCAGATATTTAAAATTGCAATTCTTGATTTGCTATTTCAAAAATGCCTTAATTGTCCAGGGGAAAGTGTCTTTATGTGTCTTAAGGCAATTCCTATGGGAGGACATGATAAAGTAGGGATAGCAGTGTAGATATGCCACATAGCAAACATTTCAAATTTAGGGTTCTTTCTAGTGTTCATATCTAATCTGAAAGGTTCCAGCCAATATTCCCAGATCCTCAGATTCCGAATATAAAGCATTGCCCAACCTGTAGACTCAGACTTAGTTATTGTGCTACCTGTGTGACTTTGATTAGTTCATTCAGTTTTCTTTAAGCCTTAGTTTCCTCATCTACAAAAGAAAGTAATGAACTAGATGATTGTTCAGTCATTCAGTTGTGTTTGACCCTTCCTGATTCTGTATGGGATTTTCATGGAAAGGAATAGTTTGCTATTCTCTTCCTTGATGGATGAGAAAAACAGGGTAAGTGATTTCCCAATATCACATAGCTAGGGAGAGTATGAGGTCATATTTGAACTCAGGTCTTCATGACTTTAGGCATAGTGCACTATCCACTGTGCCACCTAGCTAGCTGCCTGTAATTATAGATTACCTCAAAGTTTTTTTGTTTTTGGTTTGTTTTTAAATAACCCTTACCTTCCATTTTGAATCAACACTGTGTATTGGTTCCAAGGCAGAAGAGTGGTAAGGGCTAGGCAATGGGGCAGTTAATGACTTGCCCAAGATCACATAGGTAGGAAGTGTCTGAGGTCAGATTTGAACCTAGGCCCTCTTGTCGTTAGGCCTGGCTCCCAATCCATTGAGCTACCCAGTTGCCCCCACTTCTAAGCTTTTAAAAATTCTGTTCATTACTTAGCTTTTGGATATTATAGTAACCTTTTCTGAATTGTTTTGGGATACATTATAATTTTGGTGGGTGGGAAGGTTTCCATGTGTTCATTTCATTGTGCTAAATTCTGAAGCCATAATGTTATTCTCACCTGAAAGACTCAATGTACTTTATTTAGACATAGACCTAATGATTATTATTTAGATTCTACATGTTCTGCCTCTTTTTTCAATGGTCTGATAGCTTTTTAGAGCTACTTCTATATAGGAGGAAAAAGTAGGTATTGATTCACAATGTTCTCAAAACAGCCTGAGTTAGGGTGACTCTTTTGAATGTAAGTAATTACAGCCTTTCCAGCTTAAAATTTAAGCATTGCAATTAACACAGACAGATGGTATTTCAGTCTCTCAGCTGTAAATATTCTCTAGGGCCCTATTCTCAATGTTTCTAGGGCAACTCTTTGAGAATCCACTTAAATGTTTCTTTATTTAGGGTGTTTGTTGGAAGTTTATGTATCCTGTAATGTTTTTGCCTGTCTGCAAAGCAGCCTAGTAACCTCTAAGCCTGTGAGTGTTAGAGCTTTCTTTGTGTATTCTTATATTGATAGTTTGAGTAAGCCAGATCAGTCAATCAGTATGTATTAAGCCATGAAGCACAGAAGAAAAATTGGACGTTAGCTATCATTCTTTCGAACTTGAAGGATCAAGTGAGCGATTTTTGAGAATAGGGGAGAGACATAGTTATATTCATAGGCAGTAGGAAATAAGCCAACAGATAGGGATAGATTGAAAATAAATGGAGTAGAGAAGACAGAGCAAAAGGTGATGGGCTAGGTCACATGAATCGGGAAAGACTTTGGCATTTTAAGGAGTAAGGTCACATCATCATGTGTAATAAGGGGGAAGGAGAAGAATGTGACTGGAGGCATCTGTGTGATACAAGATGAGAAAGGGAAAAAGAGGGAACTCTTGGTGGAATGGCTTCACTTTTTTCTGTTAAAATATGAAGCCAGATTCTTGATATCCTCAAGGGAAAGGTGCCTTATTGATCTCCCACTTACTTTGGAAGATAGTAAGAGATTATAAAACTGGACCATCTGTTCTCTCTTGTTTCTTATAGTGTTTGAAGAGCTCCAGGCCTGAAGTCAGGAAGACCTGACTTCAAATCTGTCCTCAGAGAGTTACTAGCTTTGTGTTCTCTGGGCAAGTTAGTTTTACCTGTCTGTCTTAGTTTCTTCAAGGACTGCCTTTAAGGTTTTTAGGTGTGATAATATTTATAAAATGCTGGAAGGGTTGTTAAACTGATTTGAAGTTCTCAAATTATATTATATATTTGCAAATCTAAAAGTATTGAATAAATAAATATTAGCTACTATTATTAGACACAGTTGGTGGGGGAAATACATCCCTTCTGGGGAGTATTGGATACAGGATAACTTGTCATGACATTTATAGTTATAATTGGAGGATCTGAGCTTATTTTCTAAAACATGCCGTGTTAGTGATTGCTTGCCAGGGGACCAGAGTGACTCTTTGCTCCCTGCAAAAAAATGGATTAAGGAATTATGCTGATCAGGTAAAATGTATTTGACCCCTGGGTTGAAATCCTTGATTTTATGACTTTATAGGCAGTTACAAGATGGAATAAATACATACATATCCTTTTTTTTTTTAACCGTAACCTTCCAATTTAGAATCAGTAATTGTGTATTTTCAAGGCAGAAGAATTTTGAAGCCAGGACCTTATATCTCCTGGTTTGGCTCTTTACACATACCTAACTGCTCCCATGTGCCTCCCCTGCCCCTAAATAAAATCTTGATGTCAGGTATATTACTACAGATTTAGAAAATTGTCAACGTGATGACTAAATCACTTCACTTCCCTTTTGGTAAAAGGAAAACTCTTTAAAAACAAACACCAATTCCTGGACTTTAAAAATCCAACCTCTACAGGATGATGTATCTTTGGTCTCTGACATTTACTAGCTAGGTGACTCTGAGGAAATCATGTAACCACTGTAACCTTGCCCTTATCATTCTTCTGCCTTAGAACCCTGGTATTGGTTGGTTCTAAGATAGAAGGTAAGAGTTTTCATATTAAAAAAGAAAAGGTTATATTGGCCTTGGGGGCAGTCACTCTTCTGCCTTAGAACTGATACTTAGGATCAATTCTAAGAGAGATAGTAAGAAGTTTTTTAAAAAAGAATATATTGGCATCCTTGTACTCCCCAGATTCATCATTTGAAATGTGCACTTATCCCTCAAATGTATGTTTATAACAAATGGTATTTGAGTATGCCTCTGTTAATAGGGGTGATGATCCATTTCTTAAAATGATCATTCATTACTTAACTTTAGACAATCAATTGCTAGGATATGTTCTGCTTAATAGTTAAGCATTTCTTAGAAGAGAATATAAAGGATGCATTTTTCTCATAACTTATTTTGAATATACAATTTCAGCAGGAAATATCATGTGTTCTGACATTTGAATAGCCCTCCAAACATCTCCTGTGGCTTTGACAAGACTCAACGTTTTGGAGGCTTGGATTCTTGCCGCTAGTTATTTTTAAATTGAACAGGGCTCTAAAAATAACTGTGTACTTTTCCAGGCAGAATCACATTTTGTTTTCATTGTGCCAAGTATTTTGGCTTGGGTAGGGTGTATGTGTATGTGGGCATGTGTATTTAGGGCAATAATATACTGTCAAATAGCAAAAGGACTGCTCATGTACTGTTAATGGGAAAGATCCAGGGTAAAGCTGTCTGGATTGAAAATAGATTTTTTTTGTTTTTTATTTTTTACACTATAGTTAATTGCCCTGGAGTACTTTATAACCTTAAGTGGAAAGCTGTATTTGCTTATAGTTCTCTGGAATCAAGATTGTTCTTTATAGATGTTCATCGTCTTATTTTTAGACTTTATTCATTACATTATCATTATGTATATTGTCCTCTACTTCATTTTCCACTCTGGGTCACCTTATGCTGCTTCTGTGTTCTTTTTTATTGGCCATTTCTATAGCAGTCTTGATTTTTTTTCTTTGGAAGAGTTTTTGTGAATTAATTACTCCATTACTGGTAAAACATTAATGAGAGTCAGCTTATCAAAATTCATCTAAACCCTAGAATGCTAAAACTGTACTTGGATATTTAGGGCCAGGGTTGTCAGAGAGAATTATGTTCATCATTAATCCATATCAAAGCCATTTTTAGCTTGATGGGAGACATCTAAAATTATATTGTCCCTCATGACTCTCAAGAGGCATAACTGCCCCATGATGGTTTCAGAAAACTTCTATTGAACTCTTGAATAAGAAATAGATATTTTAACTTGCCAGAATTAAGGGACTGAGTCAATATTCCATTCTTCCTGAAATATTCTATTCAATCCAGGATTGAACTTACTCCTTTCTTATGGAGTAAAGTGGGTTGCAACCAATCATTACAGGTGTGTTGGAGAAGAGGCAATAATGAAAGTTTTTTTCCCCTAACCTATCACCAGCTTTCCAATGGGCCTTTCCCAACAATCTGAAAGGACTTTATAGAGGTGGAATTTTAAATGGTGTATTTACATGGGCATCAAGATCAATGACTCTCTGGGAACGGTTTCAATGAAGGGATTGTTTGAACTCTGCTACATTTAATATTTGTTTTTATGCTTTATTATAGTCTTTAAATTTTGACTTTGTTTTTCTTTGAACACAACAAGATTTGTAAGTGCCTTATGAATGTACCTACTCCTCATGGACATATTATAGCTGTCACTTAAATAGTTTAATTAGACTTTATTATTTTTGGTTGGAGTCAGGATATGTAGCCTCAGTATTGGATAATAATCTTTTTCTTCCTTTTTTCTGTAGCTGGAAAGAGGTGACTTCCTTTCAGAAGAATGGCGGGAAAGAATTGCAAATACAAGGTATGATCAATTTTGAAAAATAATTTAAATCTCTCAGCTACTTAAGAAACCTTGTTGGTGTATACTCTCATTGGGCGCTTGCTTTAGGTGGAAATAGTTATTTCTGATTATTATACTTTGGCATTCTTATTAGTAAATTCCTTCCATGATAGTTGAAGTTCTTCTGAGTACACATCTTTTTACCCTGGCCGTTTCAAAGGTGAATTAGGAGAATATCATATTCTTGTGGAGGTAGGGATGGAGAGCTGGTGGTGCTTTTGAGAAGTCTCCCACCTGATGAATGAGGGTTCCTCATCACCTATGGGAGAGTCTCTTCATGTTGGGTGAAGGTTAGGGACTTGGGAGAAGTCTACCCCCTGGAGTAAGTCCTTTTACTCCTGTTGCTGACTAAACCATATCATTGATTTTTCTTGCTAGGAATAACTAGTATCCTTTTTTGAAAATAGAATGGAATCTCCTAGAGGCTTAAGATAATCTGTGTAACCTCCTATGTATTAATGATGAAATTAATTGCATTGAATTATTTTAAATAACTTCAATTAGCCATGAAGTTGTTTCTTGTATCCTTATGCATAACCAAAGGAGACAACCATCCAGGTTAAAAGCTCTCCAAGAGCAACCATTCAGCATTTTGTTTCATTATTCAATCACACTCACAGCAGGGAAGTTATTTTTCTAATTTTACCTAAATCTCACTTGGCCATTTAAATCCATTTTTGTGAAGATTTGTGCCACAGAGGGGAACAGCAAGTCAGAATCTGCCTTATCCTTTACCCTTAGCTTCAGTTGCTTTTAAAGTAACTATTTTTTTTTCCTTTATAGTCAGCATTTTATTTCACTCTCTTGACCTTTTTATTATTTCTTTGGGGGTTTTGTTTTACTTGTCTCCTCCCACCCCCACCCCCTTTTTAAAAAAATAAACCATAGAATCCCTCTAAAGTAAAGGCATTGGAGAGTTAGGGTGTGGGGACGTGGGGCCAATGCCAGAGGCACCTCTTGTTGGGATGATGGGTTTTTAAGTACAGGCTTGGTTAAACACTCTGGTTTGCCATGTCCCCAGTAGTCAGTTGGTGACTCTAGCTATACTTTAAGCAACTAACTCATGATTGCATGTCTTAATCCTTCAGTGTTTTGGTAGCTTTTTAATAACACTACTTTCTGTTTCATGTTTGTTTGGGAAAATCTCTCCTGGACCCTGGGCTTTTCTTTCCTTTGCTTTTAGCGTGTGGCTTTTTGCCAAATTTTTTCCTTAAGTGTGTTTTTGTATTTTTCATTGAATTGGATTTTCTCATGGACATTTTATTTTGAGTCATTGTGGTACAACTGAAGGCACTGTTTTTAAAGGCACATGATTTGGACTCTCACTCTTGCCCTGCCAGCTTTGGACATTGCCTAGATAAGAATTCTCAAACTTTATAGTCTCAGGACCCTTTTGTACTCTTCAAAATTACTGAGGACTCAAATGAGCTTTTGTTTATATTGATTATGTCTGATGATATTTACAAGAGTTAGAAATTGAAACAACTTTGTAAAAAAAGTTTCATCCCTATAGACCCCTTGATTCACACTTTGAGAACCATTGTATAAAATGATTTAAGGTAATTTTCATTTAGTAATCCTTTGTATTCTGCCACATGAGCATATTAGCCTGTATTTTTAAATTAAATTTTATCCTTTAAAAAAATGAACAAAATTCACTTCTCTCCATCCTACCTTTTACAATATAGAAAAAATAACTCCTGTAATAAATATGTATAATCAATGAAAACAATTTACATGTTTACCATGTTTTTAAGAAAATGTTTTATTACTATCAGTCATAATATTTATTAGTTTATTTATCACACATTTACTGGCATATGCCTTCTTCTAAATTATTCTATAATATGAAATAATTCTTAGCACCAGGTCTGAGACTAAAGGGTTCCCAGTAGATTTCTACTTACTTGACACTGAAACATT
The DNA here is from genome assembly GCF_027887165.1 of Monodelphis domestica. Lineage (NCBI taxonomy): Eukaryota > Metazoa > Chordata > Mammalia > Didelphimorphia > Didelphidae > Monodelphis > Monodelphis domestica. The sequence goes on from NC_077229.1 coordinate 76,967,174, forward strand.
GTTCACATTTTCACTTACCTGAGAACTAGATTCTGCATCCATTCAAATTAGCAAGGTACTTATTAAAATTACTAAAAATAAATATGACTAGGTGGAAGAAAACATGAAAAGACCTAGCAAAGAAGTGGTGACGTTTTATATGCTCTCAGTGTTGTGGTGATTAATCAATACTGTGGCATTATTGGGCTATTGATACATAATTTATTGTAGTGTCTTCCTGAATCTTTATGGCTATTGTCTTTAGTGTCAGCAAATTTGGGAAATCTGTGAAGGTGGGCATTAATTATCTAAGGGAATTAGGTTTATTTAGCATAATTACAACCAAAAATAATTAAAGTCTAATTAAGGCATTTAAGTAACAACTATTATATGCCCCATGAGGAGTAGGTATATTCATAGGGTACTTACAAATCTTGTTGTGTTCAAAGAAAAACAAAGTCAAAATTTAAAGACTATAATAAAGCATAAAAACAAATATTAAATGTAGCAGAGTTCAAACAATCCCTTCATCGAAACCGTTCCCAAAGAGTCATTGATTTTGATGCCCATGTGCATAGACCATGTGGAAGCACATTTAATTATATTATTAATATTCATTTTCCTATTTCTCATTTGGAGAAATGGAAGATATTTGAAACTATTAAGATGTATTTAGAAATCCTTGGCCTCAAGTCTATGAATATTTCCCAAGGAAAAATATCAGCTGGATTTATTTCTTGGTATGAAATCCTTTTCTTCTTATTTTTCTGTTTGGGCAAATCATGTTGTATCTTTGGTCTCCCTTAATTTGTTTTTATGGGTTAAGCCCACATCAAAAATCTGTCTCAAATAGAGAGATAGTGTAAATGAATAGATTCTTGCACTGAGGATCAGGATGCTTCTTTCCCTCCTGGCATTGACACTTGGCTGTTTTGGGGAATCAGGTTTAGTGACCCTAGTTTTGTCACTTAGAAACATGGAATGATTTTTGTCCTGCTTCCTCAGACAGTGTTGAGGAATGTAGTAGCAGCTTTAAAGCACTAAACAAATGAATGTATTATTATAGTTTTTTGAGTGGAGGGAGACCTTGACCTTTTGTTTTTTAAGCCTTTTTTCCTGGAATGTGTATACCTTCCCTCCTGTCTGCTTTTGTCATTGGCCATGGCATGGTCATAGCATTCTGTCATCGTTATCAGGATAAAGTATATCTTTTCAGTTTTGATTTAAAGTTATCCTACAAAACAGAATGTCAGACTTTGAGAGGTGTCATTCCAAGTACATATTCTCTTATTGTAAAAGAGTAGGAATTGGATGGGCTAGCTAATTCTTGCTGCAGGTCACTGGTTCTTCTCAATGAAAGATGCTCATCATTCCCAGACCTTTTAAAAGTGGCTCCCATTCCCTTTGTGCAGCTCTCTCTATGTATATACTGTGGCCTGCTTTCTTGCTTTGGCCAAATGTTTTTAATCTGCTTACTACTGAGCAGAGCAAATAGAGCTCCAGTCAGAATTCAGGAAGCACAGACAATTCTTTGGCAACTATACCTAATCTGAATCTAAGCTTTATTAAGTTATGCCCTAGTTGTCTAGCAGCTATGAGCTTCTTAAATCAGATGCTTTTGCTACTTTTCACCAATAGCTAGAGCTACTGTTAGATGTTGTATACTCTTTGTTAATAGTTTAGTGTTTTGAAGACATTTTTTCCCTTTGGTAGAGAGTGACTATTTAATGGTATTGCCAGTCCTTATTATATTTTGAACCCCTTTGGTTTTTATATGTTACAATCATCTAAAGGGTTTGAAAAGCCTGAGGGCAGGCTACCAGGGCAACTGGAATAAGGTGTACAAAAGCTACTGACATTGCCTGATTGCTTTGTGACTCTGTTGCCATCTGGATTGTATTTAGTCTTGCTTACAGCGCTCTCTGTTTTGCTTGTTATACTATGTTGGGGAGTAGTCCTCTGTTTTGTACATGGCTAATGCTTTCCATGAAAACGGCTTGTTACATCAGCTATGGAGTTCTGGGTCAGGTCTTCCTCTGTGGTGTGCACCCAATGATCTCCCTTCACCCTGCCACATGACAAAACCAAAATATAACAGCTTACCAGCCAAAAACTAGTAGCCCTGTACAGGGACTTGGTTTCAGCTATTTAAGATTACCTTTGACAGTGGTCATCAGCTTAATTCTGTGAGCAATATCCTCTTGTTTCATTCAAAGGATGAGCATATTTTTACTCTATCACTCACAGACAAGGAAATGTGGGGTTTTTAGAGTCTGCCTGTATACAGCAGCCCCCCTTCAATACTTGTTCCTGAAGATATCTCCTGGCTTTCAGGTTCCCAGCACCTTTAATACCTTGACTTCTCAAGCTCCTCTACCATGCCAGCCATGCCATAATCCTGTGATAAGACCAAGCCACAGAATGGATGCTGAGTAGTTGGCAGAGGGCAGAATCTGGCCCTGAGAGTCCTGCAGGATCGAGTTAAGTGAGAAGGTGTGCTCTGGGAAAAGCCATTTGGTAATTAACCAAAGAGACCACTGGATGGGCTGAATTTTTATAGTTTGCAATTCACAATATTCCCATAGGATAATTCCCTTTTGGAAATGCTGTTAGATATTGTGTGTCCTTTCCAAATCATCCATCATCCTGATGTCATTGCTGGCCTTCATTACTGTTTTAAAATATGACCATTTCTTGTCCTGCCTCTTCTTTGCATTTGTCACATGAAGGGGGTGGGAAGATGGGTGTTTTTGGCTCTGTCGTTTACTATGCCCGATCTACAGAACAATTCTCTCTTTATTCTTTGCTGACTTAATTTTCTTTCCTTCCCTTTCTCCAGTTCTTTATTATTGTTCTGTTTGCTCATCACAGCTCATGATCCTGGTGATTGATACCTTGGGTTTGGTGTGGGGGGGACTGGTCTTTCTTATCAGAATTTCCAGAAATAACATCAGTATATGAAAGAAGTGATTCCAGAAATTATAACTTGTTAGATACATGCAGGGGAGTAGAGGGGTGGTGGTTCATTGGTGTCAGTGAGAGTGCATCTTTTGGTATAGGCCTGAAAAGATACTTTGTTATGAAGTATTTTAAGTTCTAAATGAAAATTTATAAGGATTTGGAAAAGGCTATGCACTCATACAAATACCATTTTTGGGGGGCCAGCTAGGTGACTCAGTGTATTCAGAGCCAGGCCTAGAGTGGTGGGTCCTGGGTTCAGATCTAGTCTCAAACATTTTCTAGCTGTGTGACTGGGCAAATCACTTAACCTCCAAACTTCCATTGCCTAGCTCTTGCTGCTCTTCTGCCTTGGAACCAATGCACAATATGTATTTCTAAGATGGATGGTAAGGTGTTTTTTTTTTTTAATAAAATGCCATTTCCCATCCTTCAAAATAACACTTCCTTTGTATACTCCCAGCTATCTGAAGCTCACATGAGGTTTGTGATGAGAGTATGGTTGACCTTCACTTGTCGGTTGTGCTGGTCTCAATTCTCCCTTGTAAACCTTTCTTTGATCAGTATAAATTTTTGAAATTATTTTTTACTTTAATTTTTTTAAACCCATCTGTCTTAAAGTTGATACTATGGGGTTGGTTCCAAAGCAGAAGAGAGGTAAGGGCTAGGTAGTGGGAATTAAGTGACTTTTTCAGGGTCACAGAGCTAGGAAGTGCCTGAGGTCAAACTTGATCCCAGGACATCTCTAGGCCTGGCTCTCTATCTACTGAGCTACCTAGCTACCCTTGTTGAAATTATTTTTGAACAATTAATGATAGACTGAATTAATCTTATTAATCATATGTGTAACCTTTTCCTTCTTGCTTAATAATGGTAAAGAAACTGGTTTGTTTATAATCTGAAAATTCTACCCATTAAATTGGTGACAGTTTAGTATATAGATTACCTTTTGGAAGAGTGTTGTGTGATACTTTTGGGAGCCTTAGTCAGGGTTGGCAGTGTTGTTTGAAATGTTTATTATATGATGGTTACCCACATTTGGAGGAATTAGATTCTGATTCTACTCTCCATCTCATTAGTAGCTTTTACTTGCCAATGTTTAGGAATCTGGACTAGCAATATGAAAATGCCTGAATTGGGGGAACAGGCACCTTCCTAAATTCTAGTCTCAAAACATTTTTTGTGTTTCCTTTTTCAGAAGATGTTCATAGAAATTGTTTATAGGAATGAAAGATGGACATTGTAGGGGCTTTTAGGGAGAATTTAACTTTTTTATTCTTCTAACTGAAGTATTGTCTTGCAGTGTTATTTTTGTGAATAATTTTGCCTTTGGTCCTGAGGTGGATCACCAACTGAAGGAGCGATTTGCTAATATGAAGGAAGGTAAGGCCCTTTCTTTGACCCTCATTCTCTCTCTGCTCTCCCCCTTGATGCACTCCCCTCCCCACATGCATACTGTTTTCTCCAAACTAATTAAGATGAGGTCCTAGGTTGGTACAACATGGGGCTGTTTTTTGTATGGTAAGGAATGTTGGAACTCTTAATGTTGTTCAGAGCCTTTAAAAAAACCCTTACCATCTGTCATTAAATAGATGCTAATTATTGGTTCTGATTGAGACACAAAGTAAAGGCTAGGTATTTGTGGTTACATGACTTGCCCAAGGTCAGATAGCTAGGAAGTGTTTGAGTCCACATTTGATCTCCCTTCTCCAGACCTGGATCTCTGCCACTGAGCTGCCTCGTTGACCTTACCCCCTTATATTTGTGTTCTCTCACTCCCTTCCTGCACTTCGACTTGGTGACTTCTCATACCTCCACAGAAAGTGGAAGGAGAAGAGATTTTACTGGCAGGGGCAGGCTATTGATATAAGACTTTTGGCACCTTAGAGCAACTTCCAGCACTTTGAGTTGATCAGGGAAAGTAAAACCAGAGATCAGACAACCCTACTATACCCAGGCCTGCACCAGTGAAAGCATAGATCTTGCCTAAAGATGTTCTTGTAAGGGAGGCTTTTGGGGTTGAGGATGGGTCATCAAATCACATAGGGCAAGTCACTAACCTTCATCTACCTTGAAATGTGGGTTAGACTCCCTCATGTATACTCAGTGTATATGAGAGAACATTGTGGGATTAAATATGCAAAATTTCTTCCCTGTTTCCATTTCTCATTCTCCTACTTCTCAGGAATTGTGCAAGGTGGAAAATGCATGTATACTAACAGTCATTATAGTCAGGGTAGTGCATAGAGAGTTGGAAAGACCCATATTCAAATCCTTCCACTTAAACATCCATTTGTCCCCCTAGAACCCCTGAGCCTGAGAGCTGCAGAGCCATTGCTGATTTGCTTTGGTAGACTGTCAGGGGAAGTTTCTTATGCCATTACAATCACATAGCCATCCCTTCCCTGTTTCTGTCCATAGTCAGAGTGGGCAAAGGGTTTTTGTTTTTAAATTGATTTTCATTGGAACTCTGCAGAGCAGTTGAACAGTAAAGAACTATAGAGCTATAGAGTACTCTTGATCACTTCTCCACCCCTTGCCTTTTTGCTTACATATGAGAGAGAAAGCTGGGAATATTTCTATGCTGATTAGCAGTAGGGCCTGCCATTTCTTTTTGTACCCATGTAGATTTTACAGAAATGAGGTATAAATTTCCTTTGGCAATCGGTGTATTTGGGAATTCAGTTGACACTTGGCCTAAATTTTCTTTCTGTATAATATAAATAAAATTCTGCTAAGTTTTATCTTTCTTCTTAAGTAAGAGGGAAAATAGTACAGTGTGTGAAAATGGAGAAGTCCTACTTTGGCTGCATTATGATCTCTTTTCTTCCTACTCTATATATTCTTTACCCAAGCTAGGTTCTTATACCTTGAACAGGAGGTGTTGGATTTTCAGGAGCATGAGACTTCTGTTTGCTACTCTTTAAGGAGTTTCTGTAATAAAATTAACCCCAACATATTAGATGCCCCAGCTTATTCCCACACTCGTCATCCATCCAGTTCCCAATAGTACCAGACTTATATAATATTTGTTTTGTAGCAAAAGCCACATAGCTTTTAAAATCTATAAAATCTATCATGGCTATTTCTTCATTTCTCTATCCAAATCTTTTATCTAGTATTCTGTACCTGGGAGAACCAAAGAAAAGTCAATGGTGCCCCCCTTAATATCTGTATTAAAAGGATACTATTTATAAGTAAAATCCTTGGATGTGTTTTTCTGTTGGTTCTTCATGGGAGACATGCCCTTTACTCTTTTCCCTATAGCATGACTAGCTATGGGTTAGTTCACCTCCACTGTAGTTCTGACTCCATATCTGTATGACAGCTGGCAGACTTGGCGTGGATCCTGAGGTTCCCAAACATACTTCTGTATATATGAGACATCAGAAGATGATTTTGCCAAACTATTTTAACAACTTTTCATCATATGTGTCTGTGGCTTTTTGTTGTCCCAACTAGGAGTCATGTTTCTGTCCTGAGTATGAGTTTTTGAGGTTTCTCCTGATCCAGTCTTATATGGACTCAGTGCAAGGGAGAATTCCCCCGCTACCAGTTAAGAAAGGAGAATGTGGTGGTGGAGGCTTGACTTTGAAAGTGGTGGAGTTTTTGTGCAACTTTTTTAGAAATAGATTTTAGGTTTTGCAGCCTTACATCTTATTGATTGTCTCCCTTATTCAATAATTCCTGTTTTTTCTTTTTCCAATTCTGTCATCCCCACTGTTTTTTGTGACTTGATTATGGTAATAATTTAATCTTTGTGTTTCAGGTGGCAGAATCGTATCCTCCAAACCTTTTGCACCTCTAAACTTTAGAATAAACAGTAGAAACTTGAGTGGTAAGAATCTATTAAGATTTTATTATATGTAACTATAGACCTCTATAATCCATTTGAGGGAGTTGGTTTGAAATAGCTACACAGCACAGTAGGTAGAGGATTTGACCTAGAGTCAGGAAGACCTCAGGCATTTCTTAGGTATGTGAGCTGGGGCAAGTCACTTAATCTCTCTATTTCCTCATCTATAAATAGGCATAATATAGTACCTATGATTGAATAAAGTATTTTTTAAAACACTTTGTAAGCATTCAAGCACTATTTACATGCTAGCTATTAATTTTGTCATTAAGAAATACTTTTCAGTATATCTTTTTGATAAATATTGTCACTTTAGGTTTGTTGTTTTTTTGTATTTAGGTTATATACTTTTAAGGAAGAACTCTAGCAAAAATATTATTAAGTAAAACAAGTTTAAGTGTGATTTTAAAATATCTTATTAATATTACTTTTCAAAGGAGAAATTTTAAATAACTAATTTTTGTAAAATCTTTTACCAGACCAAAATTTATAATCCAGGAATTATGGTTAAGTAAAAAACAGATAGCTGTATGCATTGCTTATGGTCTGTTTTTAAATTTTTATTTACCTATATTTAATTCACATGCACTTCTCCCTTTGAAGAATAAACCCACTGTGGTTCATGACATTCTTTTAGATACAATATAAAGAAGGACATGCCCATTTTGTAAGTAAGGATCAGACAAATGTAAACACTACAGTCTACATAGAGTAAAACTACACTCATGCCAGAGAAATTAGCCATATTACATGTCATGGTGGGTACTGCTAGGCTCAGCTCTGCAGAGCAAAGCAGCTCTTCTCTTATGAACCTTGGGAAACTTAGAAGAAGGTTGGATTTTTATCTCAATAAATTCTTTATGCCAGTGATGGCAAACTTATGGCACAGGTGTCAAAGAAGGCATGCAGTGCTCTCTGTGGGCACAAGCCCCCACTCCCTCCTCCTGCCCCCAGTTCATTACTAGAAAGACCAAGGGACTTGGGCAGAGCTGCTCCCCTCCCCCTCTCCACTGGGCCTTTGACATTTTTCACACTCCTCTGCCCAGCAGCCAATGGGAAGGAACAAGGGGTCAGGTGGCAGAGCTAGAGGGGAACAGAATGCTTAGGAGTCCTCTGCCTAGCAGATTAATGGGAGCATGGGAGTGCTTCCTCTCTCACCTGTGTGGGTTAAAGGGAGAGGTACATGGCTGGCCTGGTTTGGGGGTAAGGCCCAACACCATCTCTAAAAGGGTTGCCATTACTGCTTTATACTTTTAAACTGGTGATGTGGAACTCCACAGAGGAAAAAATGGCAGCCTAGCTCTGAAAAACTTGATTGGGCTGTACTCTCCTTTCTTTCCCTTGGTTGGGGTTGGGGGTGGATGGGTGCCAAGGGTAGGCGTGGGGGGGGGGGGGAGCACCATGGTCAAGGGCTCAGCTCTGGCTCCTGAACTGATCATAACTAAATAACTAATCAGTTTCTATTGTCTTTAGATATTGGCACTATAATGAGAGTTGTGGAACTATCACCACTGAAAGGGTCTGTTTCATGGACTGGCAAGCCAGTTTCTTACTACCTGCATACTATTGATCGAACCATAGTAAGTGTCACCTGAGATTTGTTAGTGGCTCATTTGGTCTCTTTTCCCTCACTTTTGCATTCTTGATTTCTGGATAATCTCTCTCATTCCCACCTAGCTTATAACTGTTCCATTATCATTTTACTATTCTGCTGAGTTGGCTTTGTAGGAACATGAGGCCGTTTGTGACAAAACAGATATGAATCTCATATCAGAAATGGCCTGGAATTATTAGCAACCATTCTCTTCTAAATACTAATGAGTTCCCTCCTTGTTTTCCCTCATTTTCCTTTGTTCCATGTAGTTATACTCATTATTAAATGGCAAATTTATTTTTTTTTATTGAATCTTGAGTCTATGTTTTCCCGCATTCTTCCCTTTTACCCTACTCTTAGTGATTTCCTTTGATCTACTTTGAATTCCAAGTCTTTTTCTATTTGAAAGGTGAGACTTCAGTTACATTTAATGTACAATTTTTAAAGTACTTTATATATACAATGATGAAGAATAGTAATCCTGAGCCTTTAAGTGCTTTGTAGTCTAGTGTATGATATGAGACATATATACTAATTTCAGAGAAAACAAAGTAATAACTCATATCTAGTTGTGGTCATTGTATGTATGTATGAGATGTTGGAAGAGAAAGAAATTAATACTTGCTAAGGGTGGGAGTTTGTAATCAAAGAAGGCTTTATTTCAGTTGAGATTGGCATCTTGGTCTAAAAAGCTTAACTGAAAAAATTCCCCAGTTATGAGCAAATGCTGATTTGAAGGATCTCTAGAAATAAATACTTAAAAATAATAAACATTTCCCCCCTCTCTTTTCAGCTTGAAAACTATTTTTCTAGTCTCAAAAATCCAAAACTCAGGGTAAGTTTTTGTGTATGATGTGCTTTTTCCTACATTTTAGCATCAAAGAGTAATAATAGTTTATGTAATGCAAATATCTACAATTTGAAATGGTTTCCTTTAGAAGATGTGAAAGCACAGGGTTGTGGGTGACTATTGTCATAAAGAGTATCTTTGGTTTGAAAATTTTTTAAAATGTAATTTTTTGCTAATGTATTTAACAACCATTTCTTGAAGATTAAAAACTTTATTATTATTATTATTATTTTAAACCCTTACCTTTTGTCTTGGAGTCAATACTGTGTGTTTTATGTATTGGCTCCAAGGCAGAAGAGTGGTAAGGGCTAGGCAATGGGGGTCACGTGACTTGCCCAGGGTCACACAACTGGGAAGTGTCTGAGGCCACTTTTGAACCTAGGACCTCCCATCTCTAGGCCTGGTTCTCAACCCACTGAGCTACCCAGCTGCTCCCCAAAACTTTTTTTTTAAAACCTCTTACCTTCTGTCTTAGAATGACCTGCCAAGTTTGTAAATTTAGAGGAATTAGAAGGATGATGAGGCCTTCTACAGAAATAAGGAACTTTGGGAGAGGAGTGGAATTGAGGGGAAAGATAACAATTTCTAATTTGGATATTTTGATTTTGAGATACCTGCGGAGTAAGGTGGAGCTGATACTATACAGGATATATAGAAATCTGTGACTCATCAGCCAATGATAAGCCATTGAATTCAAGTGCAATTTAGTGCAACTAACTTTTTTTTTTGTACTTACCTTCTGTCTTAGAATCTTAAGTATCAGTAGTTAAGTAGGACCAAGGGCAAGTTATTCACAGTGACCCAGGCAATCCTGTTGGTTACTGTTAAGTTTGAGACACTTCTTTTCTTTCTCTTTTATTTAAAAAATCTTAACCTTCTGTCTTAGTATCAATTTTAATACAGAAGAGTGGTATGGGCTAGCTATTTGGATTAAGTGACTTGCCCAGGGTCACACAGCTAGGAAGTTTTTAGGGTAGATTTGAACCCAGGTCCTCCCAACTTCAGGACTATTACTGTATCCACTGTGTCACCTACCTGCCCTTGTGAAACAGTTCTCACAGTGCCCCAAACATATGAAATCACAGTCTGCATCCAAAACAAACATTGAACACAAATTTGATTTTGATGAAGTTCAGGTTCTTGTGCATTTGAGCCAAAAATATTTAGTCAACTGGTTAATATTCAAAGCAAGAATGCTTGTATATTCATGTAGATCTTGACTATTTGCATATCTGAGGTTTTAGGATCAGTTTTGAGTGGTTGTGTGTTCAGGTTATGAATCTTTTATGTACATCAGAACTGATACTTGACAGTGAAATCTATGACATTTTGTTCTAGGAGGAGCAGGAGGCAGCCCGACGCCGGCAACAAAGAGAAAGCAAAAGTAACACAACAACCCCCACAAAGGTCCAAGAAAACAAGGGAGCTGTTGCCTTGGAACCTCGCATGGTAAATATTTGTCCCTGAATCCTTCTTGACACTACTCACTAATTTAAAGAAGATACAACTAAAGGTACAGATTACATGTTTCAACCTACCTAGTTGGTTTTCATCTGTTCTTGAATAAAAGTCTTATTTCACAGTTATCTCCAGGTTAATTACAGCTGTGGTGTATTAAAGCTGGAAGTGTCTTTAGACAAAGGGATAGCCAGACTTCGCTGTTAGTGCACCACACTGAGAATCAGGAACCTTGATTTTAAATACTACCTCATTATTGTTTCCTATGGCAAGTTATTACTTAAATTTGTTCAGCCTTAGTTGGCTTTTTAGAAAATGAGGCTAATAATAGCTTTTACTCAAAGGGTTATTTTGATGATCAAATAATAGTTATAAATTACTTTGTAAACCTTTAAAATTACTCTAGAAAAGTCAGCTGCTTATCATCTTCATGATCATTATCATCCTCTTTCCCATTCCTTTCATGTCACTAAAGAGGACAATAACATGCAGAGAAGGCTCAAGTCAATAAGCATTTTTAACAGTATGTCCATTGTATGCCATACCAGGTACCTAGATATTTGATGAATAACAAATACCACTTGATGAACCTTATTTTGGATTTAGAGAAGAAAAATCACAGTTGGCAAGAAAGCAAGAAGTGAAGTGTGAAGTTGGTGATTAAAGTGACTCTTTTGTCTTTTGTTATATATTGTCAATTGATTCTGACCCACTCCTACCCCTCTTGCTTTGGGGGAACCTGGCTTCTTCTTTGCGGGGACCCCCCTTTTCCCTTTTCTTTAGGATTCTGGTGCTGAAGAAGATAAAAATGGGGCGGCTGCTCTTAAGAAGCCATCTCCTTCCAAGCCTCGAAAAAAGAAATTAAATAAGAAAGGAAGGAAGATGGCAGGAAGAAAGCGTGGGCGTCCCAAGAAAATGAGTGCTGCAAACCCTGAACGCAAAGCCAAGAAGACTCCAACTGCCTTGGAACTTCTGCATGCTCAGACTGTGTCCCAGGCAGCTGCATCCTCTCCTCAGGGTAAGGGCCTTGGGGTCATCAGCATGACTTAATCCATGTCTTTGAATGCTAATATTTTTATTTCATGTTCAACAATTACACAACCAAGGAAAGTTTTTTTTTTTTTAGGGAGAAATGGGATGGTCAGGGAAGAGGAGAAGGGCAACCTTATTTCTGCTTTCATGGTTTCATTTACACTACAAGCATGTCCCATTGAGATTAAAAATTTTTTTTCAGTAAATAATATGTATCTGAAACAGTGTAGTCAGAAAAAAAAAACAACTGTATATATGCTCTATTGATAGATGCTGGCTCTGGGAACCTTAACCACTCATTTTCTTTCTCTGTGTCCAGAACAATTCATAAACTATATAATTGCCTAACTTTTGCTTATCTGCTTGGTTGGGGTTTATTTATTTATTTTTGTCTTTAGCTCCCTGAACCAATGAAATTATTGCCCCTCTTCTCCCTTCAGCTGATGGTAAAGGGAGGGGAGAAGGGAAAGGGCAGACAGAGAAAGGAGAATATGAGAGAGAAAGAACCCACAAGATGTTTATTTTATCTTTATGGTCCTCCTAGTATATTGTACATCTAAGGAAATCTGAACCTGAGAATTCTATAACCATTTAACCATACTGCCAAGTTTTCTCACCTGTAAAATGTTCTTAGTTTCTACCACTTGTGAAGTTGATTTCATAATCATGGAAATAGTATACATGATGTTTATCAGTTTTGGCAACTCCTAGAAACTTGCAAGAATTATAAGGTGCAAACTAGTTTATTTAAAAGATTTCTTTTCCCTCCTCTCCCCAGTTAACTCTAGTTCTTCAAAGAAGTTGGGAAAAGAGAATAGTGGTCACAAACTAGTATTTCTGGTAGGTAGAGCACCATCTAGGCCTTTTTTTTCATTGCTCCCTGCAGAATATTTCATTGCTATTATTGTATAAATCAAAATCTGATAGTTATCAGTCTATCTCCGTCCATCATGATTCTCACTTTGGCCCATTTACAGTCACCTTCCCTCTTCTTCCTCCCCCAATTATATGATATTTTTATATAACACTTGTAGTATAATCGAGTTGAAAAAGGTCAGTTCAAGATTGTTTATTTGGATGCATTGAGTAGAATTCACTTTCATATTTCCAAGATAGAGAATTGGTCTATCCAAAAAACAAACAATAAAAAGATTCCCACACATTAAAATTCAGCAAGGCTTATGTCTTCTCCAGTTAGTTTTTCAATATGTTGGTTTGTTCTCTCTCTTTAGATGCATACAAGTCACCTCATAGTCCATATTACCAACTACCTCCTAAAGTACAACGGCATTCCTCCAATCAGCTATTGGCAACACCAACTCCGCCTGCACTCCACAAGCTTTTAGGTAATGTCCCTTTTGTTTACAGATGACATAAGTTTTTTTCTATCACTTTCCAGTGTTGGTGTGAATCATACTTCCTGGGATTCCTACTTTTGAGTTGAAAGTGTCTTGGATGGTTTAAAGGAATTAGTAACCAGAACCTTCTGTTTTCAGTTCACCAATGTCCTCAGAGCATATTTATTATGATTGTAGACTAATGTAATTTGATAGTCATCCACTCTTATTTTTCTTTAGATAATATACCAGCTCCCATCTGTTACAGTGTCACAGGTGCTAAGGATTAGAGAAAACATCAGCCTAAACAACTTAAAAATCTGGCCTTTTGTTATATCCCTACCCCAATTTGTACTTTTAAGTGTCCTTCCCTGTACCTGGAATACAGTCTCTTGTACTGTCTTCCACAGAGCTTTCCTTTTCTTTCATCAGCATGGAAATTATCAAGTACTTACTTCATGAAAGGTAACACACCTGCTGCTAGTCCGTCTCATGATTTCCAAGATAATTTCCAAGATATAGTTTCATTTGGAATATAAAAACATTAAGTAGAATAAGAAATGCTCTTATTGCTACCTTAGTCTGCTTGTTAGCTGGCGCATTCTCTCTCAAAACTAATGTTTCATAAGTCAGAAAAATGTTTCAGTGATTTTAGTATGCTCATTCTCCACATAATTTGTGAGAAGGTTGAAACCTAGTGAATAGAATCACTGATTTAAAAAAAAAGTGCATTATTCATTAACCCTTGCAATCCTTTAGATTGTTTCCTTAAAATAAATAATGGGGGTAGCTGGGTAGCTCAGTGGACTGAGAACCAGGCCTAGAGTTAGGAGATCTTGGGTTCAAATTCGACCTCAGACACTTCCCAGCAGGGTGGCCCTAGGCAAGTTACTTGACCCCCATTACCTAGTTCTTACCACTCTTCTGCTTTGGAACCAATACACATTATTGATTCTAAGACAGAAAGTAAGGGCCTAACCAAAATAAATAATTAATTGAAAAAGGAGGGAATAATATAAATAAAACTAACCATGATCAGATGGCAGAGCCCATGGAAAATATGATCATCACAGCAGGGCTGGTGTCAGAAATGTACTATGTTATTTTGGACATTAATGTTTGTCACATAGCTCTCTTTGCAAAAAGAGGGGCTACAGGAAACTGGAATAGTCAAGTGGAAAATGAAAGAGGAGGGATCCAGTAAAGAGTTCTTTGCCGCCAGAAAGGGAGGTAGTATATCTGACCTAACAAGGGGTTTAATCTGGACTTATTTGGTGTTTTAGGAGAATACATTCATTTAGAGTATTTTGCCTCAGGAACATCTGGACTCAGGAAAGGGAAAATTTGCCACCCGCAAATGTTCCCCCCAGAAAGTTAGGGGACGGATGAGTGATATGGACTTAGATGAAATGATAGAGCCAATTGGAAAGAGAAAGTCATGGGGATATTGGAGTGGAATCATCATACCAATTGGTTTGAAAAGTATTTTCTACCATGAGATATTACTACTTCTGTTTACATTGATTTGATATTTCTTGAATTAGGCATAATAGGAAAAATTGGGATTGTAATTTGAATTCTGTGAAGACAATTTCTATAGCAATTGGTTAGAAGAAAATATTTACATTATTCCAGAATTTCAGAAATTTTACTCCTTGAGGAACACAAAGATATTCCAAGAATGAATAAAAGAAATATTTAGACCATTCATTAGAGAATCCATTTTCAGAATACCCATGGATTGGAAAAGATTAAATTAAAAATGGAAGCAGAAAAGTTGTTTGTAGAAAAAAATATAGCGGCACTCACAAACTTCCATAGAATTTAGAGGGGTAGAGGAGAGTCAAGTTTTAAATTAACCAGGAGTGTTAGAGATGGTGAAGGCTGTGGGAAGAAATAGGTAACTAAATAAAATTCCAGAACCCTACTGAAAAGTGTCAGTTAAATAGGAGTGCATGCTGGGGGAAGGAACCTTTTGAGTGAATTGAGTTGCATGGAATTATCCCCAAATATTAGGAAGAAAGCAGAAATATTTGCTCTTTTTGCCTTGGCTTGGCTCCAGAAACCAAAAGTACCTTCTACAAAAGGGTGTGCTCAGATGGTTACGTGAGACATATTTCCTGCATTGCATGTGAATCTAATAAATGACCTTGTGATAACAAGTATTGAGCTTAGAGACTCTAACACTTAGGGGAAAGTTTATGGATGTGTTAACCCTTTATTGCAGAGAAAAGAAAATTTTCCTTTTTCCTAGCTTTAATGGATGCAGAATTAAGTGAGGAATCTTTAATGTTTTACTTTTTCTCCCACTTGTCACATGATCCTTGTATCCTTTTTTCCTGTACCATGTCTCTGAATTTGCTTTATATGATATGGTATTAGTACTTGTAGTATATTAATAAGAATGGAATATCTCTACCAGGGACCAAAGCCTCTTTATTGGAGAAGTGCCCAATCTTGAAATAATTTGGTGTATATCAGTCATGATTATTTTACTTGGCTAGCAATTGTTAATGGTGAGACTTGTCAAGCCTGCCTTCTTAGAACTAGCAAGAGGAATTTTAAAATTAAGTGATTACAATTCAAGGTTATTGAAAATCTCTAGTCTATTATTTTCCAACTGCCATTTGGATCCAAATTAGACCCTGCCAGCATTAGGAAGCACTAGACCTGAAGACAGTATTTGATTGTTAACCCATTGTATTTAGGGGACTTGAATTTTATCTCAAGCTTTACCAGTGACTCAAAGTGTGAGTAGTCAGATCACTTGAACTGTTTATGCCTGTTTATCCCATTTGAAAAGAATAATTTACACTAAAATGTGAGGAATTTGTGTATTTCAGTAGATCCTTACTTAGTGAGTGCTTCCTGTTTGTTAATTGTTTTAACAAAATACACTTTGTATCTTTTGTAGAATCTTTTAAGGTTCAGTACCTGCAGTTCCTGGCCTACATGAAAACCCCTCAGTACAAGGCAAACCTGCAGCAGTTGGTAGAGCAGGAGAAGGTGAGCATGGAAGAATGTCAAACAGACCTTCTTCTTGCCCTTAATGCTGCCTGTTTATGCATCTTTATTATCCTCTTACATAGACCAGAAACCTGGTGAGATAGAAGGTACCCAAATCAAACAAAATCAGAGGGGCAAGGGACTTGACCCTAATTCAGTACAACTTGTGGTGTAGTAGTCACTGATTATGTATAGCAGAAGAGTAATAGAAACCCTAAAAGGAACTTGGCTAGACACTCAAATCAAATTTTTAAGTATTGGCTGCCTTTTCTGAAATAGGGTACCTTCTTGATGTAGGGTTACTTTGCTTACCAGAAATCATCAAACCTAGTTTAAACTAGGTTCTCTTATGTCATTTGTACAGAGTGGAAGGCAAGAATATCTCCTTAATTTCTATAATTTTTATAACTCTGGCATTTGTTTACCCTTTATTCCTGATAGTTTTTTCCTTGAGACCAAAGACATATGTCATTTCTTTATTGAAATACCAAAGTTTAGCTCAGGAACCATTTCTGGAAACCTTCCCTTTATTATCTGCCAAGTTTTTGGTAATGTGGCTTTTTTAGGGTAGCAGGGCATGTTTTCTTTGATCACCAGTCCTTATCCTATAGTACTTTCAACATGAATATTGTCTTTTTGTCAAATCCTGAAGTGTTTTCTGATATATCATAGAACAGATTTAATTTTCATTCAGAATTGAACATTGTACCCCTAACTGCCTTTTTCTCTGACTAGAACCATCTATTGCCTGGCCACTGTAGACAATTTCTTTCATTCATTTTAAGCATTTATCGGACTTGCAAAGCATTGTAGTATGTAGATATCTGTTCTTCTTAGAAAGAGTAAAGTAATATTCTGGTTTTTGAGAAGTCTCTTATTGTACTGTAATGCTTTTTAATGGGTTAGTCCTGGGGTTGTATTTATCATCTTTTGCTTAGGAATTTAGTACAGATTCCCAGTGTAAGAGAGTTCATAGAAATTAAGAGATAAAAGCATTTGTACAGTTCTAGGCATTGAGTTAGAGACCTAAAATCTGTTAGTAGATAAAGTGATATGATCATGGTAGAGTTAAGCAACTTAACGCCTCCCCAGCCCCACCTTACTCATCCCATATTTGAGAAGAAATTCAGGCTACTCTAGTGTTAACTAATCCAGTCACACAGTATCAGGGCTGACATCATGTAGAGACAGCCTCCTTTTTCTCCTCCCAGACTGCCTTGCAATTTGCTTTCTCATTATTTGTGTTGACTTAGTCTTACCTCTCCCATCTTTTCTCATGCCATGTGTTTGTCTTGACATGCATCATGGCCCCTTCTTATTTCTTTTTGTTTCTTTTCCTTGCAGGAAAAGAACACTCAGTTGTTAGGTACAGCCCAACAGTTGTTCAGCCACTGTCAGGCCCAGAAAGAAGAGATCAAGAGATTGTTTCAGCAGAAGCTTGATGAGGTATGTGCCCTTTTGGTTGTGTTTTTATATTCACAGTATAGGACAGAGTTCTGTGATATATAATAATAGATGTAAGTTGAGGATATATTCTGTTTCCATAAAAATATAGACAGACCGTTCTCTACATCTCTTTTTCATTATCCATAAGAAGTCCCTTCCTTATTCCTGTCACTCTGTTCTTGTCAAGGTCCTGTTGATAGGCTGTTCTCTAGGGAGAGACCTTTTCTCCCAACCTGCCTTGGCAAATTTGGTGTTCTGCTGTCACTGGCTCAAGCCAAAATCAATCAATTTGTGTTGACACCTCAGTTTGTGGAGATTTCATCCTTGCCTACTTTGTGTTATAGTAAAGTTTATAGGTTGGTTTTGTGTGCTGCCTCAGTAAGTAGCTGGATGGCTAGGAGATTGTAAAGAGGGAAATTAAAGCTGGAGGTCAAGGAAAACTTCCTAAGAATTAGAGCTCTTCAGAATCAGCAGAATTTGCTGCCTCTAGGTTGTAGGCACAATTTCTTTGGAATCCTTCAGGTAGAGATTCAAGCACCATTTTACTTACATTTTTCAGTTGATATATTTTGGCTAAATGACCAGTGAATCCATATTCTTATGTATCCATGGTAAATTTTATTTTCTTTCAGTTGGGAGTAAAGGCTCTGACCTACAATGATCTGATACAAGCTCAGAAAGAAATCTCTGCCCACAACCAACAACTAAAAGAACAGACAAAGCAACTAGAAAATGATAACAGTGAACTCAGGAACCAAAGCTTGCAGCTGGTAAGGGCATTTCTATCATTCAGGCAACTGCCCACCAACTATTGTAGGATTCTATATTTGTGCATTTGAGTGAAAAAAGATTGTGGGAAAATCAGCTCTTTTTTTTTGAGTTGTGTCTACAAGCTAGAAAATTGATTCGTGTAACCTTTTTTTTCCTCCTTGAGATTAGTATATAAAATCATTGGTGGATTTGATGGATCAAAAGTGGCCAGTATATTTTCTAGGATATAGTGACTTGTCCACTTTTACTTACACAGCACATAGCATCTCCAATGTTGGGTGTAACTGCATTTTGGTATCTATAAGTGTTTGCTAATAGGTGTGTGTCAGCTCTGAGGAAAAGTTATGATTTTCACAGGCCTTAAACTCTCATCCTTGTTTTTATTCTCCTATCTCTCTGTCACAGTTAGAGGTATATTTTAGTGAGGGACTGATCATTTTAAAGTGGTCTCAATATTGCTCCCTCTTTAATTGTATTAGTACCTGCACAAGAAACAACTAGGAAAGAACAATCCAGAGGCTTGACCTACCACCCATTAAATACTTTGGCATAGCTACAAGTTCAGTAACTTATTCTGTCATTAATTTGGCATGTTATTTTTCTTTTGATGAACCTATCTGTGCTGGTTTATAGTTTTTATTACAAGCTGCCAATATATCTCTTTGCATTCCCCACATTTTTCTTACATCCCAATCACCAGTCAACAAAAGTAATGACTTGAGTTCGTTGTGCGTAACTTTTTTTTACTTCAAAAAAATATTTATTTTTTTTTTATTTTTTTTTTTAAAACCCTTACCTTCCGTCTTGGAGTCAATATTGTATATTGGCTCCAAGGCAGAAGAGTGGCAAGGGCTAGGCAATGGGGGTCAAGTGACTTGCCCAGGGTCACACAGCTGGGAAGTGGCTGAAACCAGATTTGAACCGAGGACCTCCCGTCTCTAGGACTGGTTCTCAATCCACTGTGCTACCCAGCTGCCCCCAAAAATATTTATTTTTAATAAATTTTTAAGGTTTAACTCATGTTCTCTCACTTCCCTCTTCCCTCCCCACTCCCAGAGCTGACAAGCAATTCCACTGGGTTATTACATGTGTTATCACTTGATACCTATTTCCATATTATTTTGTAATAGAGTAACCTTTTAAAATCAAACCCCCCAATCATGTTTCCATATAAACAAAATAACTGTTTTCTTGCTCAAGCTTCTCTGCCTATTTTAGTTTTATTTAGCAATAGGTATTTCTGCACATAATTTTTTTCCTTGATATGGGGGGGAAAGTAGTATTGGCAGTTATCAACAAAATCAATCTTTATTTCTCTATAAAAAACTTGAAATCTATTGATGTTCTTCAGTTTATTATGGTATATTCTTACATTTTAGAGATCGAGAAGAAACATGCAAGGGAATTTTGTTGTAGGCCTTAAGTTACTAATTCTTCTTTAACCCTGTAGCTTAAGGCTCGGTGTGAAGAGCTAAAGCTGGATTGGTCTACTCTCTCACTGGAAAATTTGCTGAAGGAGAAGCAGGCACTGAAGAATCAAATTTCTGAGAAGCAAAAGCACTGTCTGGAGCTTCAGGTAGGCATTGTAACAATGGTAGCAGTATAAACTGTTCATGGTTATACCAGCTCATGGTGTTAGGGCAGGAATCTTCCTCATTATCCAGTTAGTCCAACCACCTCTAGAGGATGAAAGGGAAGTCCTGAGGGTGTGACAAGTGTTTCCAAGATCACAGAAGTGCATGAGGACCAGAACCAGGCCTTGAGCCCAAAAGTCAGTGTTTTTATCCTTTAATTGTTTTAAACTTTAAAAAGACATGCAAATCAAGACACAACTAAATATGTGTGCAGCATGGAGTCATGTGGACAACTTCCCTTCACATAGAGGGGCTTTTCTCTGAATAGTGAATTTTGGGTGGTTCCATTTGGTAATAGCAGAGTCCTGTCATTCTTGAATATAGTTATGTGACTCAGTTAAGAAGCTGGATTATTACTTTTCTAGATAGAACCAGTATTTCGAGTGAATATGAGTGTCAAAATGAATTGATCTGATTTGGGGATTTTGTGGCATTGTGTGCATTCTGTGATTATAATAAAATTACTTCTCTCCATTCAGTCATCCCAGGTTTGAGCAGATGCCACATGTTCAGAGTTCTTAATGTACTCCTGGTTTTACTTTATGGAACAAGTAATTCTGAAAAATCACTAATGTTAATAGGTGTGTCATTTATTATAGGATTATACCTAGCTACTTGGCCTTATTTTTCTAATTCAAGATATTATTTTTGGGAAGAAAAGCAGGAAAGCATAATCCCATTTGTCTTGGAACATCATCACAGTCTTAAAGTCGCTTTATCTATTTGACCCACCAGCTTCTCAATGTTGCTCTGCCTTTTTAGGTACATGTGGAATAGGTGGACAGGGCAGTAGAGATTCAATACATTGGTCAGCTTCATTCACATGGGTTGGCTTTTATGGTATTTTGTATCATTGTAATAGTATTAAGGCTCCTTGGGACATTTAAGCAAATAGATCCAATCTTAGTGAACTTGAATGTGATGTGGGTTCTTTGGTTTGGCTTTAATTAGCTTTAATGTGGTTAAAAAGTTGTTGTTTTTTTTATCATGTTACAAGATCTACTTTTGACATGTGAATTCTGTTTAATTTGTATTTGGAAGATGTGTCCTTTCTATCCTTAATCTATAAAGGTAAATGGGGTATAATAGATAATAAAACACTGTACTTGGTAACAGGAAGACCTATGTTTACCCATCAGACAGTTACCTAGCTTTCTGACCCTGGGCAAATTAATTTGGATTCTCTATCTGCAAAATAGGGGTTATTACAATAATAACTAGCTCATTGGGCCTTGGGGTGAATCAAATGAGTAACAAATATGGAAGGAACCTTTCAAGCTTCAGAATATTATAGAAAAATAAACTGTTACCAGCCACTGGAGTATCCTCAGCCTCAATTTTATCATTTGTCAAAGGGGAGGGATACTTGCACAACTTACCTGAAGGTGTTGTCAGGAAAGCCCTTTTATAAAACTAAGTATATTCAATTATCTGAAATTTTGGGTGTATCTTACAGTTGAATTTTTTTTTTAACCGTTACCTTCTTATCTTAGAATCAATACTGTATGTTGATTCCAAGGCAGAAGAGCAATAAGGACTAAGTATTGGGAGTAAGGGATGTGCCCAGGGTCATACAGCTAGAGAAGTATTTCATTTCAGATTTGAACCCAGGGCTTCCTGTCTCTAGGCCTGGCTCTCCATCCACAGAGCCACCTTGCTTCCCTACCACCCCCTTTTCAAATATTACTTTTAATTGTATTCATTTTTACTATTAGTCATTTCAGGATTGAAATAAACACTAATTCTTATGAATGAAATTTACTTGAAAGAATTAGAATATTTGCATAGGAAACATGTTTTTAAAACAGTAATGTAATTTTTTAGTGTCCATATGCCTTTTGTCTCTGATTTGGGGAATGGCCTGTATTAAGCTCTATGCTTTTTGCTCAGCATGTCAAATCTTCTTTTATTTGAGTCCTCACCAAGGAGACTTTGCCCTAGAAGCTTCCATATAGATATCTCTTTGGCCGGGGGGGCGGGGTCTGGTCTTCTGGGCGGCACCTTTCATTGTGTTTCCCTTGATCCTCTTTGTTGTAAAGATCAGCATTGTGGAGCTTGAGAAAAGCCAAAGGCAGCAGGAGCTACTGCAGCTGAAGTCCTACGCACCGGCTGATGATGCCCTGTCCGTCCACCTTCGAAGTAAAAGCACTTTTAGCAGAGAGCTGGAGACTGACCCCACAAGGTTCCAGCTGGAGCTTGAATGCTCCAAGTTGTCTTTGCCCCACATCAGTAGCATGAGCCCTGAACTATCTATGAATGGCCATGCAACCACTTATGAGATTCATAGTATGCTAAGCCGACCTTCTTCCAAACAAAACACTCCACAGTACCTGACCTCCCACCTGGACCAAGAAATAGTTCCTTGCACCCCCATTCATAACAACAGACAGAAGGCAGACAAGTTGTCAAGTTTGTCCTTACCTGACTACACCAGGTTTTCCCCTGCTAAGTTAGCTCTAAGGAGACACTTGAATCAGGATCATGTAGTCCATGGAAAAGCTACAACTAATGAAATACACCACAGGTGAGCAAAAATGTGTGTTTTGGGTTGCCAGAGAGAGAATGGAAGAGGGGAAATTAAAAGCATGGTAATTCAGTCTTCCTTGTATGCATTTATGCCTAGAGGATTCAGGCTTTATGAATTTTGGAGGCCTGTGTATCACTGGGCAGAAATCTCCCTACTTCCCTCCCCTCCCTACTCTGTGCTTGTCACTGTGCTAGACCTTGGGGATTTGAAGATGAAACAAACCCTGAACTAAGGGAGTTTCGAGTCTGTTGGGGTGAAGTAAAACCCAGTGTGCAGGGGGAAAGTAACAAGGAGCTAACAAAGCAGTGTCTAGGGAGGGAGGGAAGTACCAGGTAAGGGGCTCAGGATTGGCCTCAAGTAGGAGGGGGCACTTGAGCCAGACATGAACTTGGTGCCTCTTCATTCCAGAGCTGAACATGCAAAAGAGAATGGCCTTACATATCAGAGTCCTGGTATTTCAAATGGCCTAAAGCTGAGCCCTCAGGAAACTCGGCCTTCCTCCCCCTCGGCCTTACAGATTGCAGGAGAGAAGAGCAGTGACAAGGTGAGGATCTTTGAAAGGTTGGATGGATGCCAGTGCAGGATAGGTCATGGCTTCGAACAGAACATTCTCCATTGCTGAGGCTAGGTTACCATTTTCCTGGAGGAACAGTGTCCCTTGCTGCTCTCATACCTGTCTGATTTGCATTTTCCCCAATGACATTTTGTTTATGACATTTGTTTTTACATTACCTATATTTTCATAGGAAGGGGAAATGAACTAACCCATACATCCAAAATGTCTTATGTTTTATGTTCTATACTCATAGATCCCCAACCCTACTCAGAAGATGAGGGAGGTGCCTTCTCACATCTTTTTGTTAGGGCCAAGCTTCGTCATTATAATTTTGCATCTTTCAGTTGTGTTAATTTTGTTCTTGTTTTTTCCATTTACATTGTTTTCATTGTGTATATTGTTTTCTTGATTTTGTTTACTGCTTTGCCTCAGTCCATATTAGTATACTTTTGCATTTTATGTATTCATATTCATTTCTTATGGTACAGTGATCCATACCAGTTTATTTTTCTTTTCCTAGTCAGTGGGCATCTATTTCATTTCCATTTCTTTACTCCTACACAGGAATAAGTGTCTAGCAATTTAATTTCTGGCGAAAAGAGGATAATTTTAACTCAACCACTTTAGCATTATCCCAGTATTTTTTTCCAGAGTTATTGGACCTATTCACAGTTCTGCCAGTAGCATATTAGCTTGCCCATCTTTCCACAACCCTTCTAACATTGATTATCCATACTTTTTGTCATCTTTGCTAAATTGTTGGAAATGAGGTGAAACCTCATACTTGTTTTGATTTGTATTTCTTCTCTTGGTGTAGTATTTTGGAGCTTTCTTTTATAGATGGAATTCTCTTGAGAATGTTTTCTTCATAGCTTTTGACCATTTATTTCTTGGGGAATGGCTTTTTGATTTATATTTCTTTTGCTAATATTTCGTAGATTATAGATACTTATCAGAGACACAAATTCTTAATGAATTGTGGTATGTGAAAGATGTATAATTTCTTCCAGATTGATTTCTAGTTTTCTTAGCAGTTCTTGGCAAATAATTATTTCCTAAGCAATTGTGTTTCAGGTTCATTGTTAAATGGGTTGTTACTCTGCTCTTTTCTGATCTTTCTTTATGTGGTGTATTCTTCTCTATTTTAAAAGTTAGTTCCTAATGGGAGAAATGAGCAAAGAAATGCACTGAGGGAATTAAATTAAATACTAGGATATAAAATAAACTATTAAGCATTGATAATACTTCTATTTAGTGATGAGGATCCATGAGAATAAAATAAAAAGGGAATTACAATTCAGAATAGCTACAAAAGGCATAAACCATCTAAGACTTGAGCTAACACACTCAGTCTTATTGGTACAATATATGCTCCTTAAAGAAACAAATGCTGAATTAAAGTAGATAGAGGAATATTGATAGTTCATCACTATCCAGTGCTAATCTAATAAAAATACTACTACTACCTAAGTTAATTTACAGACTTGTTACTCTAGTGATCAGAATGCCTAGAGCAGTGGTTCTCAAACTTTTGCATCTCATGAGTCCTTTATACCTTTAAAAGTTATTGAGGATCCAAAACAATTTTGGATCAAATGTGTGTTATGTTTATAAATATTTGCCATGTTCAAAATCAAAGCATCTTATGAAAATCACTTACCTCATTGACCTCCCTAGTGTCCACCATATCTCAAGTTTCAGAACCACTGAGCTACAGTATATTTTATAGACCTAATCAAAGCTCTCTTGAAGTAACAAAAACTTGAAAGCAGGTAGAAATGAAGGTGGAATAAAGTCTTGCAGACCGATCTCCACACTATATCATAAAGCCCTATGGCTTTCAAATTTCTAATGTGTAGACTTAAGTTTTAGTGTGTTAGGATTCGATTTTATTCTTTGAGATTTTTTTCTTTTTTACCGTATTTGAAAAAATCATTTTGTGTTACAGGTTTTAAAAGAGAGAGCCTATGCCAGCAATGGAGAAACAATCACCAGCCTACCTATCAGTATTCCTCTCAGCACAGTGCAGCCCAATAAACTTCCTGTCAGTATCCCATTGGCCAGTGTAGTGTTGCCTAGCCGTGCGGAGAAAGTGGTGAGTAAAGAGGTGTTAGAGACTGAATCTAAGTTCCGAGTATTTCTAGGAAATCTAGAATGTCCTGATTTTTTATACTCCTTCCAACCAAACCCAGCTTCCTTATCCTGCAGGATTCTCAGATATGTTTTCCTACAAGGTCAGAGATCTTGCTGGGTGTACATCCATATTTCTTTGCCCCATTGCTTTTATTTATTTATTTTTTAAAACTCTTACTATCCGTGTGTATTGGTTCCAAGGGAGAAGAGTGGTAAAAGCTAGACAATGGGGGTTAAGTGATTTGCCAAGGGTCACACAGCTGGGAAATGTCTGAGGCCAGATTTGAACCTAGGAACTCTCGTCTCTAAGTCTACCTGTTAATCTACTGAGCTACCCAGCTGCCCCCTGCCCCGTTGCTTTATGAAAGCCTTTCTTTTCTTTTCAATTCCTTTGCATTTCAGGCTACCCAAAACTCACCTTGTCTCTCTCTAACCTGCAACTTGAATTTTTCAGAGATAGTGGTATTTTATGATTTAGTCTTTCACTATCACTGGAAATGTATTACATAGAGAGCTTGGCTTTGGGGGAAGTTTGGTTTCCATGTTATCAAGAGTTTCTTCTGACCCTTGGTTCACCTGGACTAGGTCTGAATTTTCAGTAATAAAGTAAAAAGTAATAAAGTAAAAAGAGGAATTCTTTTCTTATTATTCTTATTTTAGACATAAAAACACAATTTCTGGTTATTGCTTTTTTACCTCTATGAATTTGATAAATGTTGTTTAGGTTTTTATAAAGGAAATAGTCCAAGGACCATCTTTTTTTCCTTCAATGCCTATGTCAATCACTTGAGTCTTTAAGATATTATGTTTTAAGTTTTGATTATGTTTTATAATTGACATGTCCCCATGATTATGACAAGTGCTATTGTGTGTCATGTACCCCCCCCCCCCATTATAATTTAGTGGATAATGAGCATTCTTTCAAGATTCCTATATAATAATTGAAAATTAACCACTCCTGTAATCTCCTTTTTTTTAATGATAGTATTGTTGAATCAACAGTTTCCTGTTTACTTTGCCTGAGGGATGATTTTGGGAGGAAAAGACTAGCCTGAAATGTGGCTTTTTTGGAGCAAAGTATTAGATCCACGATTTCCCAGGTCATTAATTCCAACTTTGTGCTAGGATTGATTTATGTGTACTGTTTGGTTTTATACTGTTGTCAAACTCTTATTTTTTGTGACATGCTATTTTTTAAACTATTTTTTGTAAATGCAAGAAGGTGTTTAATAGTGTGTGTTATTTGGCTTCAATTACAAGGTGTGTTCATTTCCTCTGCAGAGGAACACACCTAGTCCAGTTCATCAGAATCGAGAGTCTACTTCAGCAACACTTGAAAAACAGTTTGGTGCTAATTCCCATAATGGTATGAACAGTGCTGTAGGAAACAAGTCCCTTGCTTTGGCTACCTCAGGTATGGTCCTTCTATCCACTAATACCTTTGCTTCAGAATGGGCAGCTTTTTGACTTTTATCATTTCTAAGCCTTCACCCGATTTGGGGCTTTACTTCTGAATTGCTCTTCTGTGTTTTTAATAAATCTTCATATTTGGGTCCAGGGCAGAATTATAGTTCCCTAATACCTTTGCATTTAGGTCTTTTGTAATTTGTGCTAGAAGGCTATTAAACATTTAAGTATATTGTTTCCTTTCCTCCTTCCCTCCCACCCTTTCATCTTAGAATCAATTTTGTGTATTGGTTCTATGGCAGAAGAGTAATAAGGACTAGGCAAGGGGGGTTAAGTGACTTGCCCAGGGCCACACAGCTAGGAAGTATCTGAGGTCACATTTGAACGCAGGAGCTCCTGTTTCTAGGCCTGACTCTCAATCCATTGAACTACCCAGCTGCCAAATATATTGTTTTCTAAGTGGGCATAATATTCCTGCCAATTTATTAAGAGTCATCAGGGTTTTCTTTTGCATACTCCTTTTACTCTGCCTGTTGAAATTACTGTTTCCTATTGACCTTTTTGTCTCAAACTATTATTGTCAGCCTTGGCTCCTGTATGCTTTTTGTTTTCTTTGATACTGGCTATACTTCTCTCTTGCGCTTTCTGTGTCTCTTTCTCTCTGTCTGTCTCTTTCTGTCTCTGTCTCTCCCTCCTTCCTTCTCTCCCTTTTCCCCCTTTCCTCTTCCCCCTCAATATTGGTACTCAGTTTCAACTGTAAACTCTTAACTGACCCTTCTTTTGAGGACTTCCTCATCCAAATTCTAGTTAGTTTTGGATAGCTCCTCCATCCCTCTAGTCATCCTACCTCCTGGCATTCAGCTCCTGCTTCATGGCTCTTGTTCTTCACCAATTCCTTTCCTTATTCTAGGGGAATATCTGCAAGGATGTTTTGTACCCTCAAATTTCAAAGTCTTTCCCCTCTAAGCATATCTAAGTATGGTCATATACTAGATCAGTGATGGTGAACCTTTTAGAGACTTGAGTGCCCAAACTGCAACCTTCACAGTGCATGTGAGGGCCCCTCTTTAACCCAGACAGAGGAGGGAGGAAAGTGCTCCCAATTGGGCTACTGGGCAGATAGATGAGCAGGTGATGTGAGAAATGTCCTCAGGTTCATGTGGAGATGAGGAGGGGAGCAGCTCCCTCCAGCACTCATCTCATAGGTTTGCCAGCATGGTCCTAGATCCTACTGTTATCTAAAAATGTTCAGCTTTGCTACTTTGAAACTCTGCTATCATCCCTTTTGACTGCAATTTTTGGTCCCTCCATTTTTTCCTTTGCCTGACTTTTTCCAAACCCATTCTTGACCCTCACTGAGACCTTAATGACTGCTGTTCTCATTTCCATTTCTTTTCTTTCTAGTTTTAGTCCTCCAATTAGCTTTCTTGTGCTCTTGACTACCTCGCCCCCTAAACTTGCTAATTCTCTTCTCTTACCAACTCCCCATTCTATATTATTCCCACTCTCTACCTTTTATTTACCTATTTACCAGCTATTACCTTGCTGACTAGTTATTTGACAACAAGGTAGATCCTTTATTTCTCTCTAATTGTTCTGTCTTATTACCCACAGAAGCTATTCTAAACCTTGTCTTGCCTGTTGCTCCCCATCTCTGTTTCTTTGCCCTGACAGCCCTTAACAACTTAAGTGCTTCTCTCATTGATAATTCCTAGAATCTCTCTTCTCTTCAGATGCTGCTCAAGCTTGTTCAGTCCTCCCCAACTGCTAGTTCCTCCCTCTCAGACTATTTTTATTTAAATATTACTTACACACACACACACACACACACAATGAATAGTAAAGCTCTTTATGACTGAATTAGATCCACTGCCTATATTGTGAAGTATCTAAAAGTGTCATGATGATGTTACAACAAAACTGAATGGTTGAACTGAAATGACGGCAATATTCTTTATTAAAATAGATCCTTACTCACATTTAAGTAAAGCTACTAAATTGTCATTTGTCAAAAATTTATCGGGACTATTCCATGTGATATATTGTAGCATAGTAGTATCCCTTTAATTTTTCTCTGCCCTATTCCTAGGTTGTCTCTTCACAGATTTAACTTTTTTTTTTAACTTACAATTGATTCGTTTTCCAGAGTAAGAATGTACTGACTATTTAAAAAATTTAGATCAGCCTTGGTCGCTGATTCTACAGGAAGTAGTGTTAAGGGCTTTTTATTCATTGTTGTAGGATTGTTGTCTTGTGATTTCATTAGGATTGGTAACTTCCTTGTGAGGAAATTTCTTCTTTCTATATATAGGCTAGCTCCTCTTTTACAATTTGGTCTTATAGAGTTAGCTGGACATTTCCTGACATAGAGATTTATTTCCCCAAGATCACTTATTTAGATAAGTTATAGATTTGAGCCACATTTGTCCAGTTTCACTTTCTTGTAAGGTCTCTCAATCTATAAGGATACTAGTTTGATACACCAAATTTAGCATAGACTGTGATAGCTAGATAGGAAGAAGGCCTTTGAAATTGGATGATGCTTTGGAAACAGTTATCCTTGAGTCAGGACCTGGCCCTGCTTTTGGGGCTTACTACCAATAATGATTTTGGGTAAATCTTGTAAGCTTCTACGGCCTCAGTGTTCTCATCTGTATTTGTTCTTGAGTTTATGCAGGTGGCTTAAATTCTAGGTTTTGGCTTTCTTTGTCCCATATTATCTCTCTAAGGTATCTCTTTTTTTTTTGGTATTATAGACCTCTGGTAGTCTGGTTTAAGTGTGTGGACTCCTCCTCTGACGGTTTTGAATTACATAAATTAGAGTATACAGGGATATATAGGAAATTAGTTAGATTGAAATAGTTTATCAATAAAAAAATCTGAATCTCTTCTCTAAATCCATATCTTAGTCTAATGATAATATAACAAAAAGGTAGACGGGGTTTTTGTGATTTTTGCTTATAACTTTGGGGGTGTGTGTGTGTGTGTGTGTGTTTCAAAATGGTGTATATTTTGACAAAATATTGCCATTGATAATCCATGTCTCCAACAGGTTTTTCTTATACTGGCTCCTTGGCAGTTAATGGCACCCTTTCCAGTAGCCCAGCCCATCTTAACCATGGTGCTGAGCAGGCAGCCCTAGATGATTCCTCTAATTCAGGGAGCCTCTTTAATTCAGTGGGTTCCCGGAGTTCTACACCACAACATCCCTCTTTACTCATGATGCAGTCCCGCAACTCTGGCCAGAACTCTCCAGCCCATCCACTTGCTGCCAGCCCACGTCTCAATGGAGCTTCTCAAAGCCTGATGGGGATCTTGCAGTTCTCGGATAGTACAAAATTGTTCTCTGAAGGTAACAAGGGGGATCTCCCACTAGATTCAGGCTTTTCAGATCCTGAAAATGAAGTCAAGAGAAGAATCCTCTTTACAATCTCGACCAATACAGGAAACATGAAGCAGTCTCCTTCCAACAAACACAGCCCCCTGGCAGCCAGCATCCGCGCGGATTGTGGACAGGCTTGTGTACAGGAGGGCAAGAAGAGAGGCAGGAGGAAGCGATCTTCTACAGGGAACCCCGGAGCAAACTGTGCAGTATCTCCCAAGCGTAAGCCCTTACCATCTGTGGCAGGCCTCTTTACCCAGTCTTCAGGCTCACCTCTGAACATCAACTCTATGGTAAGAAAAAGGATTGGTTTATGGATTCATTTGTGTTAGAAGGGACATGATCATAGATGCATGGAATTTAAGGGCCGAAGGATACCTTAGATCCTCTCCTCTATCCCATTTTTATAGTCAAAGGAACTAACCCATTGAAAACAAGGGACCAATTTTCTCCTTAGTCTTAATGCCTGTAGAATTACAAAGCTATTTCCCAAGGTTCTGGCTCTGACCTTGATTATTATTCAGGATAGTCATAACCTTTCACAACATACCTTTTGTTTCACTCACCAGAAAGATAACTTTGGGGATAATCATGAGTCATCAATTATATGCTGCTATGCATACAGTAAACTTCTATTTGAGAGTTGCAAAAATTGCTAGAACAGCTTAATATTAATAGTAATAGTAAACTGTGGCTAAAATAGTAGCAACAAACCCATAAATAAGACTGAGAATGTTTTTTTGCAATCAGAAATGTGTGTTGTTGTTGTTCTTGTTTTTTATTTGTCACCAGTGGTATTATAGGGAACAGATCCCAGGATATACATTGAACCCTGGACATTCCAAGTGGACAAACTTCAGGACATGGATGGTGTCAGGAAATCAGAATTCTGACTTTTCACTAACAATCAGTCATGTCTTTCGTGGTACCTATGGCCATGGCTCTTACTCAGTACTAATTTTTGAGCTAATGGGGACCTCATCTGCCACACAGGAGTGACAGTCTTCCTTGAATTGTTTAGCATCTAAAGGTCAATAATTTATGCACGCCTGCTAATAAAATGTTTTTATAAGGAACTTGTCTTAGAGGTCATCTTGTCTTATCCTCTCATTTTTCAGATGTGACATTTGAGGCCTTGAGAGATTGTCATATCAGTGCTGGTATTCCATCCTCATTTTCTAGTCATAAAATATAGAACCCTTTTTGCTGGGTCATATTAATCCTTTTTTTCTTTACCCACCTATCAGCTCAGGAGTATGCTGAAATTATCTGTCCACCTATAGATTTCTAGTAAGAGAAATTTTTAGGTTGTTAATCCGAGGCAAAATTAAATTAGAATTTGAAAATCATGTTTTGGTGACATGATCTGCTCTAAGAATACATTTAATTGGGTTTTTGTGGTGTGTGTTTTGTTTTTGATCCCTAGGTCAATAACATTAATCAGCCTTTAGAAATAACAGCCATTTCCTCCCCTGAAAACTCCCTGAAGAACTCTCCTATTCCTTACCAGGACAACGACCAGCCTCCCGTGCTGAAAAAGGAGAAGCCCTTGATCCAGACCAATGGGGCACATTACTCACCCTTGACCTCTGATGAAGAGCCAGGATCTGAAGATGAGCACAATAGCATCAGGTGAGTCAAGAGCATGGAGTCAGTTTCATGTCGGCCATCTACATATGGGTCTGACAATGTGGGGCTTAATTTTCAAGATATGTGATAGAAACATTAACTTTTTTCCAATGGGGTGATTATATTAGACACCTAGGACCTATGACTTATTCTTGAGTTTTTTACTCTAGCAGTGTATTTTCATTGATATGAAAAGAAAAGCCCCACAAAATTAGGGAAAGACATGGTACATCTTTTCAGAGATACCAATATGTATAATCAAATATTTTTTAAGACCCTTCCATATGCATTCACTTTGATAATTTATGCTGGTATTTGTGATGTATATCATCAAGGGTATATTATATAGTCTTGGTTTCCTAATTTTTTAAATGGTGGTGATGATAAAACTTGGATTTTCTAAGTCACGGGACTGTTTGGAGGCTCTAAATAAAAAAGGCTCTTTGTAAACCTGAAGAATTATATAAATGTTAGTTATTAATATTTGGGTTTATGGTCTTTGAGTTGTTATAAAAAAACAACCACCAGAAAATCATTTGTTGGCTAACCCTTTGGCATGAACCTTTCCCATAGGTAGGTTTGGTAGGACCATTGCTTAATGTTGAGTTTTAATATTTCAAAAAGAATTGAAGTACCTATAATACTTGATGAACTCTTGTGAAGAATACTTTAGGAACCATTAATTTATAGGACCAAAACCATATATAAATTATCTGTTCACCAGTAGTACATTTGAAATTGGGAATTACAGAATACCAACCTCTGACTGTTGAGAAGCTCTGAGAAGTCATATGAGAACAGTGGTGTGGGAATTTACTTGATATAAGCCATAATTTTCATAGGATTTCCATTTTGTAATAGCAGCAGTCAGATATATGTGCTTCTACTGACACAGGATTTCTGACTTTTACCAGATGAAACTATATTATCTTATTACTAATGTTAATTATTTCTCTGACAGTTGAGTGCTATATTTCATGCCATATGCATGGTTGTTTCATTGCTTTCTTTTGTTGTGTTTTTAATTCTATTGTTTTTAAGAATGGATATTACTCCAAGGAAACGTGCAAAATTCATAGGTCTTACAGAGCACACTTCAGTGACTATTAGAGATATTTCATCGATTTTTGGTGTGGGCAAGTCAAGTATTTCAAGGATCATGCAAGTGCACAGTGAAACCACATCAGTCACAGTGAAGCACAAAGAAAACTTGGGTTGCAAACATAACATAGCATCAAGAACTTCCTGCAAGACAGCCTAATTACACTACAGTAAATAAGCAGAGACCAGCAGAGGTACCAGGTAGCTAAAGAGGCTGGTGGCAGTTCCTTTACACTATGAGGAAGGCTTCTTGAAGCTGGAAGACAAGTTGAGAAGACCAGAAAAACGTAGCTACTAGCCATTCCTATGATGAAATATTGTCGTGGCTAAAATAGTACCAAGATTAGAGGTCTGAAGACTGAAAAAGCAGTTTTATTGATTGATTGAAGCTCTGTTTTTCATTCAAGGCTATATTAAAGCCATTGTCAGAAGTTGAGAATAGCTATTCAAACCTGGCCACTCTGATGATATTATAAAACATATATGCCACAAAGCAACATTTTACGGATTTTTTTACTTCCAGTGAACCTGGAAGTCTTGTCCCCTTTGAGAGGATGGAAATCTGATAAACATTGATAGAGGGTCTAAAATTCTTGAATAGAAAGGAAATGCAGTTAACACCTGCTTTGTATCATTAGATTTTAAAGAGATTTATCCAAGAAATAGAGATAAATACAACTATCCTAGAAACCTGTCCAGTATAACCATATTGAAACTTGATGACTAATCTGGGAATTGTTTTAGAATGTGCTCCCAAAGTAACTAAGTTGTATATGCCCTTTGACCCAGTGATACCTCTTTTAGGCCTGTATTCCAAAAAGATCAAAGGAAAAAGGGCTCATGTATAAGCATTTTTATAGTAGCCTTTCTTGGTCAGAGAGATGCCCTTCAGTTGGGAAATGGCTGAACAAATTGATAAATTAATGGAATAATATTGCAACATAAGAAAGAACAGATGGTTTCAAAAGAAGACTTATAAACTGATGCAGATTGCAATCATTAGAACCAGAAGAACAATCTGTACAAACAAAACAGTATCATCAAATGTTAAATGGCTTTGAAAGACTTAACTCTACCCCATAACCATCTGTGATTCCAAAGAACCATTCATAAAAAGTACTCACCTCCTGACTGAGAGGTGATAGACTCGGAGTACAGAATGAGCCTTATTTTTGGATGTTGTCTATATAGGGCTTTGTTTTGCTTTACTATGAATGTTTGTTTTGTTATATACCCATAGCCTGCTCCCAGTAATTTGGTGGGTGGAATATGTATTAAAAACCATATTCGGCCTGTATAAGAATGGATTTTCTTTGTCCATATTTGTTACAAGGGTTTGTCTCCCCCTCCCCAGCTCCCATTTAGCCTATGGCAGGATGGGGTTGAGGAGAAAAATTCTTGTTAGTTGAACCAAAAAATAAAAAATAAACGTTTTAAAAAATTCTTGTAAACTCATTTTTAAATTGTATAAAATGATACCGCAACAAAGAAGACACAGG
Organism: Monodelphis domestica; assembly: GCF_027887165.1. Lineage (NCBI taxonomy): Eukaryota > Metazoa > Chordata > Mammalia > Didelphimorphia > Didelphidae > Monodelphis > Monodelphis domestica. The sequence goes on from NC_077229.1 coordinate 77,001,329, forward strand.
TTTTTATGTAAAATGTTCTATGGCTAATTCTATTAAATCAATAAATTTAAAATTATTACTTTGTCCCAATTATTTTCAACATCACTAAATCAAGTAGAAGACCAAAATTAAGATTGTTAGTTAGTTAGATCTCTTGGTTCTAGTTCCACATTTAGTTTAAGTTTTAATTTATTCATTTTATTCTGAAATGTTTGGTTTTAAGCTCAATTCTTTGAGTTTGCCCTCTGTAGAACTGGAGGAATTTGTTCACCAGCTATTCAATAACATCAAAGGTTTATTGATTTTATTTCTAATTAGTATTTCTAATAAACTTAATATAAAGGTATAAAAATTATATTCTATGAAGGCTAAACAATTATCTTGCCTGTAGCTAATTTTCATCCTTAAAACTGGATTAACTTTCCACAAATGTCTAGTAATATTCCTTTATATTTTATCTAAAATTTTTTGACTTGCAACAGTTAGTTGCAATTCTTCTTGCCTTTTTAAAAGCAATCTTACTTTTTTAAAATAAAGTTTTAATGATGTATTGATAAACACCAGGACTTCACTCTCATTATCCATTTCCTTCCAGAGAGCCATCTCATATAACAAATAAAGAAGGAACAATGAACAAAATCAGTTAATACATTGAAAATTTTTAAAAATACATGCATTATACCATATCAATAGAGTAAAATTCTTTTCATATCTCTTCTAAGTCTTGTTACTTCATAATTTGGCAGCATCCATTTTTGAGGCAAATGACCACATTTATTTATCCATTCCCCAGTCCATTAGCATCTACTGTTTTTACTATCACAGAAAATGTTGCCTTTAGTATTTTAATGTGATGGCTTATCAGTGATCTCCTAACAACACAAAAGAAATTCTACCAAAACTATAAAATACCCAAACTAACAAGAACATATAGAGACTATCTTAAACAACAAACAAACCCTAAAACTAGTTCTGAAGAAATTTGCCAAGGAAACTTAAACAAGATAATTCTATCAAAAATAATTAGTATGAATACTACGCAAATTTGAGAAAGGACATCAACCAGACTACTTTTATGAAATAAATATAGTCCTAATATTTTAGGGAAGTATAAATCAAAGGTTAAAATATAATTGGAAAATATTTGACAATGTAGAAATAGAACAAAATGTAAATAGTGGTAATCTGTGGTTTTCTAAGTTAGTATTAGATATCCCTTCATCATGGGGGTTTGTGGGCATGGTACCTCTAAGATCTGGAAAATCGGTATAAAAATTTTTGGCCCTCCCTTCATACCAAAGAATTCTGAATTTTTTTCTTTTATGATGTGTTTACAATGCTTTATTGTAAAATTTGGGTTCGGTATTTAGTTGTAGACTTACATGTTGGTGATTGTTTTCACAGTCCTTTTCCAAACATTTAACATTTTACTCATTTAACTTTTAAAAATTGCTTATTTATTGTACCAAAAGACAAAATATGTTAATATACAATATTATACAACACATTTTCTGCATTTCTTAGTTTCTAAACTTTTCATTTCATCTGCTGGCCTTCACATTGCTGCCTGTAGTTTCCACAAAACTCCCCCAAATTCCCATTTAATTTCTTATGTTCACCCACCATATACCAAAACCACAAGGAGGAGAATTCCCAATGGTGGGATACATGTTGTTGGTCCCCAGGGATTCTTTTTTACATTTTAGTGGCTAGGTGGCACCCTAGTACACAGAATTCTATCTATGCCAAAAATAGCCAACTTAATATAGGGTAAATTAAGAATGCTCAGTCTCCTTGCTATTTGAGATAGTATTAGAATTAGCAGTAATATGATTGAAGAAATTAAAGGGGAAAAGCTGAGCAACTAACATTATTCCCACTTATAAGATAATTATTTACATAGAAAAAGCAAAGATACAGCTCTAGATCATAGGATCTTCCAAATTACAGGCTACAGAATAAACTCAAAAAGATTGATAGTATTTCTGTGATAATAAGAAAATCTTAAAAGAGTGAGAGGAATTAAAATTCTATTTTAAATAACTAGCAACAATCTGAAAACAAGCATACTGTATACTGTATAGAATCAGTTATAAAATGCTCCTTTAAAATGAGTAATTTAAATATCTGGAAGAATATTCAGTACTTATGGTTTGAATGGGCCACTATTATAAAAATGACATCCAACCAAAGTTAGCAGTTTTATTTTCATACCAACATATCCAAGGAGTACTCTAAAATAATGGCAAAATGTCTTTAGAGAAACAAAAGATTCATAATCTAAGGATTATCAGATGAAAAAAAATGAAGAGGAATTTTCTTACCTCAAACTCGATAGTAAACCAGTCATCAAAGCATTTAGTAATATTTAACAGTAGATTAATGGAATAGATCAGAAAAGGGAGAATAAAGAAATGGTGCAACTCAGTTCAGCTGTCCTTAGGAAAAAATTCCTTATTTGATGAAAAATGCAGAGAAAATTGAGAAGCAGTGTGGCAGGAAGTAATCCTAAATCAACAATCAACATTTTACATTAAACAGATTCAAAATGGATATGGGAGTTTATTATTAAAAAATCATACCATTAAAATGTTTTATATGATTACACATATAAAATCTATCAGATGGCTTAGCTTTTCAGGGTTGGGAGGTAGATAGGAGAGCAGGAAGGAAGAGAGAGTTTGGAACACCTCCCCTCCCCCAGTGAATGTTAAAAATTTGTTTTTACACATAATTGGGGAAAATATCATTTTGAAAACTCATACTATTTAAAAACTGGATTGTAATCACATGTTTTGCATGTTATTAGGTAGGAATGCTAACTAAACAAAGGATAGAGGTAGTTGGAAAAGATAAAATAGACAACTTTGATTATATGAAACTGGGAACCTTGTGCACAAACAAAAATCAATATCTAGGATAAGGGAAGTGGCGGTAGAGGAAACTCTACTATACATACACATACATGTATGCATGTATATATGCCAAACTTGATATACATTAGGGGATAATATAGAGACACAATTTTAAAAAAAGCACTCACTGATATCTATTTTTTAACAAAGCCCTTGCCCTCTGTCTTAGAACCAGTATCAATTCTAAGGAACAAGAGTGGTAAGGGTAAGGCATTTGGCATAAGTGTTTTGCCTAGTGTCACTCAGCTAGGAAATGCCTGAGGTCAGATTTGAACCAGGGACCTCCATTATCTAGGCATGGTTCTCTTTCCTTTGGGCCTCCTGGCTTTTCCTCCCAATGTTTATTAAAAGATAGGGAAAAACAGAAGAATTGTAGACAAATAATTCTGGTATAGGAAAATTCAGATCAAAGCAGCCTTGAGTTATCAACTCATCCTCAGCAAACTGGCAAAGATGACAAAAGAAAGGAATAGTTCAGTTGTGATTCAGTGTCATCATTTTATAAATGTTTTAAATAATGGCATTGAAATAACTGACCTGGCCTACCCTGTGATCTAGAGATTCCCCTACTAGGCATATATCTCAAGGTTGTCATTTACCCCAAGATATTTATAGCTTTCAGTTAAAACTTTAGTGACTATTATGTGCCAGGCATTGGTGTGCTTTGTGTGGGAGCTAAGAATTAGAAACCATGACAATGCCCAGTGGTCAGTGAATCCATTCTGGTACATAAATGTTAAGGAATACTATTGTAGGAAATACTTTTTGAATATGATCTATGTGTGTGTGTGTAAAGCAGAAAACATGGAAGATTAATGTGACCTGATTACGTGGAAAGCATGCAGTCAATCATTAATGCACATATAGCACCACAATGTGAATATATAAAAAACAATCACAAAATAAAGTTGAATGCTGCCAAGTTACAAAGGACAAACAAGTTGTCTCCAGCCACTCTTTGTAGAGGTTGTAGTTCCATGAGTGTGGTACATAGCTTCAAACTTTTTTCATTTCTTTTTCCTTTAAAAATCATTAAGGATGGAGGTAGCTAGAGGCCACAGGGTATAGAGTGCCTGGCCCAGCCTCAAGACTCTACCTCAAGTTAAGTCACAATAATCCTAATTACCTAGCCATTATTTCTCTCTGTCTTAGAATCAATATTTTGCATCAATTTGAAGGCAGAAGGTAAGGGTTTAAAAAAATTAGGGATGGCTCTCTGGGATGGGGAAGGGTGGTAATGGAAGAAATTATATCAGTGTACAAGGAACACAGAAAATGCTAATACAAATTTATTTTAAAGGCTCCAAGGTTTCACCTCAATACCCAGGAAATTTGCAAAGATAACAAAATATGGGAATTCAGTATTGTTGGGATTATGGGAAGATAGGTACAGTAAGTACAGTGTTAATAGAAGTATGAGTATAATTTTGGAAGTAGTTTTGAGTTATGCTCATAAATATGCACAAAACTAAATTGCCCATATCATATCACCTAGGAAAGTGGTTCTTAAATTTGTTGGTCTCAGAATCTCTTTACAGTATAAAAATTTGTTGAAGATCCCAAAATGCTTTTGTTTATATGAATTATATCTACCCTTTCTTACCATATTAGATATTAGAGCTTCTCAAATTTTAAAATATTTATTCATTTAAAAATAGTGGTACACTTTTAAACAAAAAATTAGCCATCAAAAGATTAGAGAATGGTATTGTTTTACATATTTTAAAAAATGTCTAGTTTAATAGTTGACTAGATTCCCATGTGCTTCAGTCTCTTGCAGTCTGTTGTTTTGGTTGCAGTATATGAAGACTGGTCTTAGAGATAACATGTAGTTGGAAAAAGGAAGAGTATTTTAATAGGCAAATAGCATCTTAGTCATATAATGAAAATAGTTTTGACCTCATGACCTTATGAAAGAACCTTGGGAATAGCGTGGAACCTGAGGGCTGCCCTTTGAGAATTGCTGTCCCACGCTTCTACTCTCAGGTTTATTCACCAAAGAGGTTATTGATAAGAGTGCCTAGCTTTTTTTTTTTTTTTTGCTAATAATCTTTTCCCCAAATAACATCACTTACAATATAGTTTGAGATATTTTTCCTTTTTCAAAATTGACTTTTATATTTGTAAATATCACAGACAGAAAATAGAGGGGTATCATTTGGAATTATTCGGTAGGGATAAAGAAAATTTTATAGCAGTTAGGAGCCTTCTTTTCCTGGACAGGGGAGTCACATACATGATTTCGTTGCTATAGGAACCTCTGTGAGGGCAAATCGGTAATCCTGCAGTAATTGAAACCCATTGAGAATTTCCTGGGACACCAAGTATGTAAATGAATTACCCAAAGTGAACAAAATCAGTGTCCCAAAGATGAATTTCAACCTAAATGTTGCTGATTCAGTCTAGCGCTTTTCCCACTGTAACTGACTAATTCTTTCTGAATTTAAAACACTTTTTTGTTTTGTTAAAAATGGACAGTTGCCTTCATTAGCAGAGGAATGCTGTTTATATTTGACCTGTGCATTCAAATTATAATTACATTTAACTCCTGTTCCTGATATTTTGGAATGTATGATGTTTTGGAACATACAAACCAATCTATTTCTAACAAGCCTCTGAACTATGTAATTAACAACTGTCATCCTCATTTAGAAAAAGGGAGTCTAGAAGGGTTATTAGTCTCCTCAATTATTATATATAAGTGATGGAGCTGACATTAGAATCCCTAGTGCTTTCAGATACCATTTTTGCAGAATGTGGCTTCCTCAACCAGTGATACATAAAATATCTGTTTACACTATTCGTGAAGTGCTCTCACTTAAGTGAGAGACTAAAATGTGGGACATCATAGGTAATTATATTAAGTAACTATTTCCTTTTTCCCTTCTTAGGATTGAAAGGAAAATTGCAACAATCTCTTTGGAGAGCAAATCTCCCCAGAAAACAGAAAATGGTAAGTGAATGAAATATTGCATGTCCTTTTGTTTTATATTTCCTGTTAGCTCTCTAAGATAGACTTAGTAGTGTTGCACTCTATTCTAAGTAGTCTCTCTCTTGTCTCTCTTTCTCCTCTCCCCTCCTTCTTCCTCTCTCTTTTTTCTCCTTCTATTCCACCTCTCTATCTTCTCCCCTCCCCCTTCTCATTTTCAGTTCTCATGCTTCTTTGGAATTGTTATCACTTTATGCAAATAGAACCTTAGATTAGTTTCTTAGACTACAATCCTTCCACCTTTCCCCCGTGACTAAGCTTTTACTAATTAGATATTTATTTTGTACATGCATTTTGTATACTGCCATTTATGAACACTTAAATGTTTGCATTGGGTAGCATGGCACAGTCACTTATTTTTCCAACTGTTTAGCCATTGGAGCAGGAAAAACATTCTTCAGCATTTAGTGGAAATTCTTTCCCACAGTTCACCATTTTTTAATTTATGATGCTTCCCATATTCATTGATAGCTGACATTCCTGGCTGTAGACTTTTCTTCTCTCATTTCCCAGGAGTCTTTTCCTGGAGTTTAGCTCCCCTGTATAAACAGTTCTTAAACTCTTTAGCATTTTTTCCTGGTTTGCTCCTATCAGTCTGCCGGCCTGCATAGTCTGTAGGACTTCTCATAGCAGCCCAGAGGATCCAGTTTGGGGGTGTTTGCCCACAGTTGTGAAAGTTCCAGATTCCCTTCAGGTAGATCCCCTCCCCCCCACTACCACTCCTGATCAGATGATTGATCTGGGATTTACTTTTTGTTCCGCTATCCATACCAGGTGGTGGCCTTACGGGAAGGAAGCAAACCCAGCTGACCGAGAGCGTCAACAGTAGTAAATGGAAGTCTACCTTCTCACCAATATCAGACATCAACCTTACCAAAACATCTGACAGCCCCCTACAGGCAGCTTCGTCCCTGAGCCAGAATTCCCTCTTTGCCTTCCGTCCATCCTCAGAGGATACGATGGCTATCGATGCCAAGATCTCTGTGCACACAAGGAAAAACTTCCCCAGTTCATTGTCTGGGACGGATGGCCTCAGCCCTAACACAAACTCTTCCAATGGATTTTCATATGCCGGGGGCTTGTCTGCTGCTGACATGAGTTTACACAGCTTTCACGATGGTGCTTCTCTTTCTCATAAGACTACCGAGGTGGCCAGCTTAAACTCTCCCCTGGGTTTTCAGTCACAGCGGAGCAAAGATAGCTCAGATGCCAACCCTTTCCTGAACAAGAGGCAGCTGGATGGTCTGGGAAGTATGAAAGGGGAAGAGTTACAGAGATCTGGGGGCAGAAGCAAAGAGGTGCTCGACCTGGGCTTGCAGCTGGGGGGTCCTTCTGACAAGGTCTCCCTGCAACACAATGGCAAGGCTGGCAAAGGACGGGACCGGGATTTGGAGTTTAAAAATGGCCACAATCTTTTCATTTCTGCTGCTGCTGTTCCTTCTGGGGGCCTCCTCAATGGCAAAGGCCTTTCCACTGCAGCTTCCACCTCTGGCCATCCCACTTCTTCCGTTTCAACACACCACCCTTTTTTGAACACTTTTACCACTGGATCCCAGTTCCCCCTGGGCCCTATGTCCCTGCAGGCCAACCTCAGCTCGGTGGCAGGCTCCTCAGTATTGCAGTCTTTATTTAATTCCATGCCCGCTGCTGCCAGTTTGGTCCACGTGTCATCAGCTGCGACCAGATTGACAAATTCTCACGCTATGGGAAACTTCTCTTCTGGGGTTACAGGTGGAACAGTTGGAGGTAGGTCTCTTTTCCAGGAAGCAGCTTGGAGTTTGCTTATGAGAGTCAGGCTGTGTAGGGAAGGTGCTAATATACTTGCAGAACCAGGGGGGCCATTCAAGTTCATCTGTTCTAATTCCCCCTCATTTTCCACAATAGGAAACTGAGGCCCACACAGAAGTGACTTCCTTAGGTTTACCAAGTAGTAAGTAAAAGATTGCAGGCTTTTGTCTCCAGGCTTCTGAACCTGTAGTGAGCACACACTTGATGAGGAGCCTCAAATCACTTGTTGCTGTTTGAAGGATTATTCTGGTTTGTCCTTTTGATCCCTCTGCTCCCAGTAAACTACTGCTTCCTTCCTCCCTATCTTCCCCCCATAGCAAACACACACAAAATTTAAACTTAATAGTTTTTCACAAAAAGATTTGATTTGCCCACCTATCAGAATTTCCTGAGTTTTAAATCCAGCTGCTTTGTGTATAATGCCGTAAGTGATCTCCATCTGTCCAGACATAAGTGCTTGCACCTTGTCATGATAGTATGTCATTTATAACCCCTCCCCATCCCCAAACTAACAAGTGCTTTTGTTTGAGGACCCTGCTGTTGGAATATTTGCATGGCATTGATTTCAGTGTCTTCAGCTGTCCCTCCTTGGGCACCCCCCTCCACAAGATCTGCTTTTCTGCTCCGGAGATGGTCTCATACAGGGAGGAGGAAGCAGACCCTCAAATCCTTAATTGTCTTCCTTTTCTGTGAGAATGGCCAAGAACTGGCTGCCCTGGTAGAATCCTCAAGCTCCCTGTCAGTCCCTGCCCATAGTGCATCTCCCCAGCCTTCAGTGGTGCCTCTGTCGAGGCCCAGCCTTTCTCCTTTGTCTCAGCCAGGGCCTTTTCTCCTCTCCTTTGTCCAGGTGAAGGTAAGTTGTGATCAGAAGCCTTTGCTCTGGCATTGCAATTTCCCATGGCGTGCTGCCTGTTGGACACCAGGCTCTCACCTCGACAGCTCTGCTCTGTGCTGTATGTGTGTGCGCGTGCGTGCGTGTGTGGGCACACCTGCATGGGTGTGCGTGGGGGTGTTGGCCCACGTGTCTCTTCACCATTACTGGTCAATGCCTCCCTGTTGAAGCTCAGTTTTTCTCTCCTGTTTGCAGGTGTTTTTAACCATGCGGTGCCTTCTGCCTCTTCTCATCAATTTGGAGCCAGTTTCAGCAGCAGTGCTGTCTGTAGCAGCACCATGCTAAGCTTAAACCCAATGCAGGCTGTGGTCACCCCCACTTCCTCTTCCTTCCAGGCCCCTTCCTCTAGCATAGGAACATGTAGCGAGGCTCGAGCCCCTCAACCCCTGAACCGAGTGCCCGTGCAGCCTGTTCTGCACCCTCCTCCTGCTCCTCCTCTTGCTAACGTCTCATTACCTCCCCCCCCTCCATTACTCGCTGCTTCTAACCCGGAGCCGGGGCTTCTGCAGACCTTAGCATCCATTCCCTCTAACAAAGCTTTTGTCTCGCCCTCTTCAGCTGCTTCTCTCCAGGCTAACGCTTCTCTGTCTATCAAGCTCGCTTCCCTCCCCCACAAAGCTTCCCGCCCTTCCTTCACAGTCCACCACCAGCCTCTGCCCCGTTTGGCCCTGGCCCAGGCTGCACCCGTCATCCCGCAGTCCAACGCCGCTGGCCCACCCGCTATGTGGGTTACCCTTGGCATGCAGTCTCCTTACGCTTCGCACCTTTCTGGGGTTAAGCCGCGATAAAGAGCTTGCTTAGCTAGCAGTTCATATTGTGTAAGGTAAGGCTAGAGCCAAACTAGGTGGTTTATGCACAATTGAATTCCATTCCTTTTACAGAGGTCAGGGGCCAGCTGAGGTCAGGGTAGGAGTCTTGGGTGTGCTAATGGCAGGCTTTACCATGGCTTGGGGATCCATGTCCCTTTGGTGGCATATGTTTTCATGTATCCCTTCGTTGTGCTCAGCAAGAATTCTCCAAACCATATGCCAAGGAGGCAAAAAAACCCATTGTCACCAGCTGGAAATGTACGGGTAGTAAAACTCATCAAGTAGGTGCCAAGCCCTTCCTCCTGTCAAAACCTCATCAAAGGCCTGGAGCCATTATCTTGGCCTCTCTAGTCCAGAAGGTTACTTTGTTATTCCTGGGCCAGGCTTTCTCCATGTGCCATGAGTTGTGATTATGTTTCAAACATCCAGAAAAATGTCCATTCCTTGTGGGTGTGCTACCTTACGTAGGGGGATTAGGGGTGACTACAGCTTGAGGGGCACAATGCTGATGAAAGAGGAGGAAGGGACTCTTTCATGTTAGCCTGGCTCAGCTGGTAGTGCTGCCCAGTAGCTTGTCTGTTTCAATATGGCACCCTGACCTTGGACCTGGGTACTCAGGCAGCACCTGCCAGGCTTTGGGGTACCAGGGATGGTGGTTGGGGAAAGATTGTGCATTTATCTTGGGAAATCCCCTTCAGTTGATCAAGTACAATGGGCAGAATGAGGCTTAGATTGCAGCGCTTTTCTATTCCCTCCCAATAATCTTGGTATCCAAACAGGACTTGAATGAGCTAGAAATCAGACTCCACTTTGTCCGAGGACCATTCTAGAATCTACCTTTCGTGATGCCCACCGCCCCTTGTGGTCACTGCCAGGTAGAAGAGCTATACTTCTCTCTGCAGTCCCACTTCAGTTTATCTTGCTTCCTTAGGGTATTTCAGGGAAGAAAGTCCCTGTTGAAGGTGTGACTTTCTGGGCCTCCCATCTCACTGAAGAAGATTTTGAGGAGCAAGAAAAGAAGCTTATTTTTCCTTTGGGATTAGCCAGACTTTTTCAGCACACAAAGTATTCAGTGGTATTGTGCTCTGAGTCATTTAGAATCCTGAAGAATCCTCAGTATACTGGTAGCCCCATTGTTGTTGCCATGTACTTTTCAGACATTTTTACATTCCCCTGGTCATGGTCATGGTGTGTATATGGAGATGATTTACATGCAGGTCAAGTATGTGTTTAGGGGAAGGAAAGAGAAGTGGACTGTTACTTATTTAATGCCTGTTATGTGCAAAACATAGCAGTTGGATATTTTAGTGTCACCCAAAGAACCTTACATTTGTGTCAACGAATTTTATTTTTATCATATTCCTTCTTAAGAGGCTTAAAGTCCAGATCTTTTGAATAGTTGAAGTCCATGAAATTGCCATAGAACCAACTCAGCTGTCATTTTCTTTCCCCTACAGCCAGCCACACTGCCCCACAACTAATAAAGAGAACCATAGTGTCTCTTATTTCCTGAATTGGGTAACAAAAGCAGTAGGGGAATGACTACCCTTTTTACAGGCAGGTTGCATGTTGTTGGAAGGTTATTTTTAAACAAGTTCATGTAAAATGTGACCTTACCAGCTGGGTTGTGTTCATGTGGCCATAATTTCCTTTCATATATAAAATAGCAACTGAAGAAATCTGGTTCCTTGTCCATCTGAAATTCCAGGCAGTTTTGATTGCATGATAGCTTAAGATTTTCCTTTTGCCTTCAAACAAATACTTATTGTCAGATTTTTGTGCAGGCTAGTGAAAATATCCATGTTGTGGGCCCTGTCTCAGTATCTTGTCAGATTCAGTGGAGTAATAATCTGCAGAGGAGGCTATTTAAAAGCCTTTTTGGGGGCCAACTAGGGGTTCAGTGGATGGAGAGCAAGGCCCAGAGATGGGAGGTTCTGGGTTCAAATTTGGCCTCAGACCCTTCCTAGCTGTGCAACCTTGGGCAAGTCACTTAATATCCATTCCTAGGGCTTACTGTGCTTCTGCCTTAGAACTAATACACACAGTATTGATTCTAAGACAGAAGATAAGGTTGTTTTTTTTTTAAGCCTTGTAAATAAGTCTGCCTCTAGTTTTGTTGTTGATTGTGGTGATCTGGAGCAGTTGTTTGAGCCTATTTCAGTTTTCTTAATTGTGATCATACAGATCAGTGCTTGCTTAATAAAGCCTATGCTCAATCTTTATAAGAGTCATACCCCCGAAGCAAAAATAAATTAAAAAATTAAGGTATGTCAATTATTTTTTATTTATATTCTGTATACACAGATTTCAATCTCTAATGCCTTGTTCTTGTACCTGGCAAACTTGCAGCAGAATTTGATATTGGCAGGTCCTCCTGAGCTGGAAAGGCTCTGAGTTTAGTTCTGTAGGTATAATACAGAGTGTTTCAAAAGTCTAAATTTTTGCAACTTAACACTGCACAAAAGGCCTTTGAAACAGACCAAATATGTCATATAGAAAAGCTTCCCACCTCCATGGCTTCAGGGCAATGAATTTGTCAGCTTCAGTAACTCACCAGGACCTTAGAGGCTGAAATAATTTAGTGGAAGAAAAACACATCATGAAATCATTGCTCCTTCAAGAATAAATCTTTCAGCCTGACTTGAGCCATCTCTTAGCATCCCACCACATCCATCCCCCCTGCCCCACTCCCCAGTGCCTTCTAAATGAAGTATGCTACTATTCTTATTTCTAGTGTTAGGACTGTTGGTGTTAGAGGTATTTGGCAAATTATTATCAGTTAACTTGAAGAGCTTGCTGTGACCATTTCCCTAGTTCTGTAGGAGACAATCATCTGGGACACAGCAAACCAGGGTAGGATTTAAGGGAGTCTTATCAGCCTCGAGCAATCAGCCTTGCTCAGAAAACCCCATTTGCCTCTGTTTTCTTGAGCTAGCTGCTAATGCTGCTGCAACACTGAATTCATTGCTTGCCCTTCCTGGTATCATTCAGAAGAACTGAAATACCATCTTAAAAAAAGAAGAGCTTGGCTGAGACCTACCAGAAAGAGGAGCAAGAGATTTGGTTGGCAAATAATCCCCAAAGGGAGGAGACATCGTCCTCTTCCTATCACTGTGTGTCTTCTTGTATCCTTAGATGAGGTGGCTAGGGCACACACAGGAAAGGAAGGGGCTTCCCAGAAGCTGTCCAGTGCAACAAAGACAGCTCCTGGCTCCGCCCTAGAGTGCCTAGTCTCTAGCCAACTCTTTTCACAGTTTGTCAAGCTTAGCTAATGCTTCCCTGGGGAGGGTGGGGACCTGCTCATTCTCAGATTTTTCAAATGCTATTGGCAAAGGAAGATCTGTCAGTTCAATTTTATAATCTCTGAAGGCATCAGATCTCCCAAATTCAGTAGCTTGTTCCACTAAGTAGAAAGGCATAAGTCACTTAAACTTCTGTGGCCTCAGTTTCCTTTCCATTTGTTTCCCCATTAATTACAAAAAATGAATTTGTGTTCATTTTGCACAGCCCTTGAAAAGGTTACTGCGATACACTTTTTTATCCTGGCCAACCTAGTGTTAGAAAATTTTGGGACAAATTTTTTATTTTTTTGCTTGCTTTCTTTTTTCCCTCCCCTTCCTTCTAGGTAACTAGAATTTCTACCTCAACCCCATGTGACCTATGCAAGGACATCGTGGACCAACTCACTCAGCTTCCACTGAAAGGTGCTCACCTGGCCTGCAAGGGTTTCAACTCACAAACTACTGGATGACAACATAAACAAACAAAAAGTACGACAGAGTAAAGAATATTCTACTGTGAATCGGAGTTTAAAAAAAAGAAACTGCAGAAGAAATGGCTGAAAGGCTCCAGTTTGTATTGTCAATAGTTTTAGATAAAGTATTTATCATTTTTTAAAAAGTAAAAACAATTTTGACTTATTTTATTCCATCTAAGTCATAAAAGGCAACTTATTAAGAAAATATAAATAACTATATATAAGAAAATATATAAATAAATAAGATATATATAAAGGACTGGCACACCAGCAGAGATGTCAACAGCTTGTTCTCGGTGCTATTTCATCCATCAGAACTGTGCCTCTGTAGTTCTCCTTGGTGCTGACTTTAGAGGGTTGACCAATGCCAAATACAGTTCATGGGAAAGTCTGCTTTATTTATTCAAGTCACTCTGTTCATTTACCAAAGGCTACACCTGTCCTGAAAAAGTGAGGGCAAAAAAGTTGATGTGTGGGTTTGGGGCCTTGGTGGGTTTTGTTTTGTTTTGAAAAACAACTCCTTTAAGCAGCTGTGTTTATATGACTGTCCTTCACTTTCTTGACCAGCTGCTATAGATAGCCTGGTCTTTAGTCCTTGTTACAATCCACTCAGACAGTTTATCTTGAATTGAGAATACCTTAAGCTAGTTTCACTGAATGTTTTACTTGTCTTATACCACCCATCACTGAGTTCCCCTGTCACTGTGAATTTTGCCTGCTATATTGTTAATTCTTTCAGCCCTTTTTTGGCAGGATGTCATTGGCATATGAACAGGGTGCATAATTACTGGTGTTGGTCAGGCCTATTTTAATTCTACATGGCAACATTGGATATTAATTTCCAAGCTGGGGCAAGTTTTGATTTCTCAGCTTTTGTTGTTTTTATTCAGAGTACTCTGTATTTTGTCAGTAAGTTTTTGATACTTGACCCCCAGATGGCTTGGCCTTTGTACTAAGTGCATTCACTTTTGTATTTCTTTGCTTTTCAGTAGGTTAAAATGGTAGTTCTCGCACACGCACACATTCACACAAATCCCACACAACTATCTTATTAAGCACCGATCTGATGATGTGGCGACAAAATTATTTGTCTTGTGACCTGGTGTTCTGTGTACAGAAAAGTGTCACGCTAAGGAAGTGACGGTATTTTATAGAGATGTGATGAAAATTTATAAATTTCATATACTTGATTTCATTTATTTTTAGATTGTATAATGCACAGTAAACTTTTAAAAAAGAGAGAGGAAAGAAATTACAAAACATTTTTATTTATTCAAGTGCACAAATAAAGGGTATAGGTTCCATTTTTAAGCTCCTCATTTTGAGACTTGGTATCCTGGACTGGAACAAGTACTCAAATAGGAAATGGCAATAACCACAAATTGCCATACTATATTGACTAGACCCAGCGTCCCCCTGCCTAAGCAAGTGTTCAGTCAGAGCCGACAGAGGCTTTGGAAGCCTTTTGACCTCCTTAGATCCATTCCTACAAAACTTACTGAATGAAGCATCGGCAGCCCTAGGATGAAGAAACACATTTCCTCCTAAGCTGTTCTTATCTACCTTGATTAATTTCTTCTGCTTGGCCACATCGTGTTAGGCTTCATCAATTAATTAGTAATGAATTAAATGACTAATCTTGATAGTATTTCCTTTATTTGTGTCTCTCTGAATCAGGTTATTGCCTAAAACCCAGCATGTTGTGTCTGGGAATGTTCTCAGTGTAGAATTGTGTTTAGATTCCAGTTGCTGGATTAGGTATTCCAAGCTTCAGCCTCTGCTACAGAGTTCCCCAGCTGGTGATTATCCCTGTTCTTCAACCCTCTTCTCTCCTTCCCCCCATCCCTATCCCTGCACTGAGCCACAGGGAGGTGAAGGTTTCACTGTCGGTACTCAGCAAAAATTAGCATGTTGAGTAGGACTGTTGGGAAGAATTGAGTGGAGGAGGAGTTGCAGAAGATACTCAGAAGGGCAGCAGACATGGTGTCTGGGGAAACTGTCCATGGTAGCTTCTAGTAGAAGCTGGAAATATTCCCTGGAATCCAGGAAGTCATGAAATGAAGCCTAGTAACTCATGAGTTGTCCAGCTTTCAGTTTTCCTCCCAGATGTCCTGTGTGGACCTTGACCGTCAGGAGGTGTATCTCCTGGCATAGGTTCCCCTGGAGGCCCAAACCTGGATGCATATCTTTTGGGTCTTTTGGAAACCTATAAAAATTTAATATGCTGAAGTAGAGGTGAGAGCAGCCTCACTGTGCTATCTCCTGACATTACAGAGCTGCTGTTTTGTAAGGCAGTGGATGTGTTTTTGGAGAAGGGAGGGCAATGTAAAATGGTGAGGCCATTGCCATTCCTTGTGCTTTGTTTAAATGGGGATTCAGGATTAGGAAAAACACTTTCATCATTGCTCAGATCAGCTCAAGACTGAGGGTAGTCAGGATCTGCATGGAAAATCAGTGGTGACCAAAATTGTTCCCAAGTTTGAGTCCAACTGGTGACCAGAATTAAGCGTGAGACTATTTGGCAAATCTGTTTATTAGTAAATTCATCAGTGTTTCTGACTCAAAGTTGAGACCCTTGGAGTTAGTTGGTCAGTTGTCCAGCTTCTGTCTGGAGGTTCAGCACCCCCAGGTCTCCCCCTTTGCCCAGTTTGCTAGCAGGCTGTCATTACTCTTCCCTCAGCTGCTTTTCCATATAGAATCCCAAGAGCAATTCTCATAGGAACATCAACCAACATGTTGAGACCCTTGAGGGTAATAATTTGTTTTTAAAGTCTACTTCAGAAAGCCATTGGGACCCAGGCATCCCAGTACTTAAAGCACTGATTCTAGTACTTAATCTCCAAGAGTTTCTTTTAGAAGAGTGCTCACCCCCCTGGGCATCTTTACTGCTTATTTTTACGTTGACCTGATGCCCAAGTATGGATGTTTTGAGGCTGCTGGGAGAGAGGAGTTTATCTGTGGATAGTTTGGATCTAACCTTCCTGGGCCTGAGGGCAAATTAAAGAAGGAAACTAGCTCTACCATTGGACTTTTCTGGAGTCAGCAGCAGAGGTGAAACCTTAGGTCTAGGAAGACTGTTTTCTGAATGGATTCTAGGCTTTATGCTTGATCCCTCCAGAAAAGCTCTGGTATGCCAAGTCTCAACTGACTGAGTCACTTTTCAGCTAGAAATTGAATCTCATGCAGGGGTCTGAATAAGGCCTGAGCTTGGACTTTCTTTTTCCTCAGGAGTTAAGTCAAAATAGGAAGCTAAACAATTAAAATTGTACGTTGTGTTCCCACAATTTTCATATCCCCAGGATGTCAGTTAATTCACATCTAAATTCATAAATGTTTAGAGAGCAACTTTGTAAACCCATGTTGAATGTTTCTTCCCAGTATAAGGAGTCTATGTCCACGTCAAGTTTTGCTGGTTCCACAATAATAGCAAGTCGTTTAAAAGAGTTGCAAAAGTGTTGGCTCGTCGCTCCAGTTGAGGACATTTGACATGCCACCCCCCAGCCCATAAAGATTTTATCCTGGTTTATTGAGGGGATGGGTGGACCATTTGAAGAGAATATCCTAAGGGCTTTATGAGGCCAAGAGACAGTGGTGCTGAATTGGCTTAGGAGTTCAAAGCTTTGAGAAGTTCTGGAGTGACTGATGTTTTCCAGTGATCTTCCTCTCTCTGTTCTTTGAGGGGAAATCCAAGACAGCTGCAGACCCATGAATGTTGAGTGAATAGGCCAGGAGTAACAGGGTATGCCCAGTTGGGCAAGAAAGGCCTGAAAAGTATGAGATTGATCCATTTCTTTCTCTCTCTGCTCCACCTGCCCCATCTCTCCTCCCACTTCTCTCCCCAACCCGATAAAGATTATTATTGAGCAGAAATGGAGGCTGGCTGGCTTCTGGGTCAGCTTGTTCTGGAGTCCATGTTGAATTAGGTCTGAGTTCCCCTTAGGCATGTTGTTAAGGGTATTCCTACATTGGATGATCATATATCTGGGGTTTTCTGTTTCTAAACTTTTATAGCTGTCCCCAGTTCTTTTAGGTTCTCCTGATAATTTTTCCCTGATCATATTTTCTGTTTTCATCTTCAGTAGTCTATCCCTCATCATTGGAAAGGCTCTAAGCTATTGGATCTTTGGAGAACACCTACTTTCCATAAGTTGGTAGCTGCTGGAGATTTATAGCTGGGGTTTGGAATGCAGTTGTAGATGGGGAGGGCCCTCTCAAAAGCTAGCAGACTGCCCTGAAAAACTTTGTCTAGTGTTGACTTTTTAGTAGTTTCGATTGTCTGCAATCTGCTTGATGATGAGAACATGTCGCATTTGTAGGGGTGGCTCATTTTTCCCCCCCTTTCTGCCCAATTCCCTACAAGTTCTTAGAGGGTGACTATTCCCCTCAGAAAACCTGGCATGAAGCAGCATAGGAACAGGACAATTCTGGGCATCTCTCACTTGCTGTCTTGCACAGTTGGATTGGGGGTGGGAAACAAAATTGGTCTGACCCCTTACGGAACTCAACATACTTGACTTGGGCTTTAGAGCAAAAGACCAGTTTTAAAGATGGTGCTATATATCAGCTCTTAAAAAAAAACCCACAACTTAATATTCAAGAGGGAAATTGTCCCCTCTCTCCTTCCTGTGAAGTTGGTGCTCTCCTTGCTCCAGGTGCTATGCTGTGGATAGATGAGCTAGGAATCATCCAATCCCTTTCGGCAAACATAGGCCTTTCCTTTCCCTCTTGGCCTCCTAGGTTAAGGAGCATATCTAAGTTCCGAGTTCTCAGCACTGATCTCCAAGGCCCCTTCTTTCCTCTTCCTGGTCCTTCCCTACTTCTCCTGGCTGGAAGCAATTAGGTAACATCTCTGCCATCTTCCCCAGCAGTAGCTCCTATTCCCTGTACTCAGTTCCCATGAGAGCTAGGCTCTCACCTGCTGAGGGAAGCAAGTGTCTCTGGGAATTGTCATTGCAGCACTAATGCAGGGAAAAGGGACACATTCAGTTAATGTGTGTTTATCTAAAAAGAGTTGTTAGAGAGTCCTTCTGTACTCTCAAACAGCAGTCTTTTGAACAGTGGCTGGTTGTCTTTCACAAACATGTTGGGGAAATTGTTTTGTGCCATTTTTGTTTCTACTTTCTACATAAAAAAAAAATGTGTATACACACATGCACACACATATTGACCGGAGTATTGCAATATAAGACATTACTCTGGCTACCAGAGCAGGCGCCTAAGAATAACCTGAACAATACTCTCAGTACATGGCACTTGTGAAACTCTTTAGGGATTGAAAAAGTGTGTGTGTGTCACTCTAAATGCTGATGAATGATTATAATGTATTCTACATTATTAACCCTTCAGGTTGCCCTGTGACTCTAAGGTACACCTGTATGCTTCACTGAGATTAGCCTTTCATAAAGGTGCTTTTTAGGAGACAGTGGGGGAAGGGAGAAATGAGATCTTCAGCTTATGAGAGTTCAAGGTTTTGCATCCCTTTAGCCAATTGGTCAGCTTTTGATTTTGTGAAAACTCTTTGGACTTTGTTCTTTCCAGATGGCTTTTAGGCTTGGGATTCTGAGCTGTTGGAGAGCAGAGGGTTCTTAAGGGAAATGAAGTAGGTTATGAAATTACTGTTGCTCAGGAATTGGTTTGTTAAACTTTTTAACAACTAAAACAATCCCTTCCCCAGAGTGGATTAAAAAAAAACAAACACACCCACCTCTTGCTTAGGACATGTGCTTTGGGATGGTTCCTAGTCAATAGGAATTAGTTTATATTATATGCTTTAGTCTATGAATTTGTGACTTATTTAAAATTCAAATTGTTTCCCTTAATTTATGTCAATACATTGTCATTCCGTTCATTTTTTAGTAGGAAATAGCTAATCCTGATCCTTCTCCCCTCTCATGCTTGTAATTAATTCTTCACGGTTCCGAAATTAAAATGTTTTCCCTTCTGTTGGTTTCAGTTCCTCATCTTAATTTGTAATTGAAAAGATGCTTTTAAGTTTGCCTTTATATTAAGATCTGTATTTTAATTGTGTGTATCGCTGTGTTGCTTCCCTCTTCAGGCTGTTGGTTTAAGTATCCTTTACTATGGGAAATCTGTAACATTCTTCATTTCCACCTCTAGACTCAAATAAAAATATTTATTTTCACTTCTCTGTTTTTAATGGGAACTTTTATTCAGTATTAAAGATGGATGATAGGAATGTGATGGTTCCTTTTCTTATCAGTCATAATATTATATCGTTTGTGCTGAGCCTTTCTGCTCCCTCGCGTGATATTTCTCAGATGGGAAAACTAAGACACAAATAATTAGGGTAGCCTAAAGTGGCCGGGTCACTGCATCACACCCACCCCGAACCAAACGAACACACGCATACCCTGTTTCTTTCAGTTCTCTCCCAATTCCCCAATCTGCCTTTAAAGTTTAAATAGACATGTAGAACGGTATCCTCTCATACTGTCCTCTACTCGGAGCCTGTCACTGAGAAACTGAGTCCCGAGTGGTGGTGATTCGCACCTCAGTTTCAAACTCCTCTTAGAATCAGATGCAAAGCCAGGAGGGGCCTCAGAGGCCACTGGCTATAGCATCAATTGGAGGATGAGGCCTCCCAGGGCTGTGCTGCTCCCCTAGCATGTTGTAAAGATCTGGCAGCCCACTCAAGCCATAAAATACACCAACCCCATGCCCTGGAAGAAATGGAAAGACTTCAAAGCAAGTTTGGAAAGAGCAAGTCCAGCAGAGCCAAGACTTATGGGGGAGGTCACTCATGACACTCCTTTAGGGAGACTGACAGGTTGGCAATTGGCCCTTGCATTTTCATTGTCCACCTTCAAGCCTTCCAGCTCCTCACCCTGCCCAAGACCCACACAGGCTCCCAGGTTCCTTATTAAAAATCACTTTTTTTTGCACTTTGGGTGGAAGAGAATGCTTGCTAGAGTACTGTTTTTGGAAATCTTAGCTCTCAGTTGGCTCAGACTATCAGCCTTCTCTCTGGGGAGCTATGAGGAGGGCAAAACGGATCATGTATAATTTCTCTTAGGGTCCTGCTATTTGCCCTACCAAAGGAGAAGCCTCACAAAGGAATTTTGAAAAAGCCACATTTATTTAAAACCCACAAGCCCCAACCTAGGACAGTACCTGGACAACTGCTTCTCTGGTGAAATGGTAGTAGAAAAGAAAGGACAGCTTCATTGCAGCTGGATTGTACCCCAAAGTAGAATCAACAGTCACATGGGGTTTGGCCTCCCCCCCAGGGCCATTCACAGCATCATCTAGAATCATACATTCAAGTGGTTGGGGAGATAGAAGTCCAATCTGTTGCCAAAAGCTTGTGGGCAGAGAAGGCATCCTCTGGCTCCAGGCCATCTTCAGGTAAGGCACTAAAGCCCTTGAACACGTTCTCTCAGCCTGTGCTCTTGGTTAGTGACCCTAAGAGCTTGTGAGGCCTGAGGAAGATGGCGGCCAACACAAGCCTTGTTTACTTTGCTCAAACTGGCATCTTCCAAGCTTCTGGCTGTCAAATGAATTCAGCCACCTCAGCTGAGTTAGAGAAGGCTTGACCAAGCCCTGCCAGAAACCAGTTTCTGAGGGAGGGGTGGCCCCCAGATCTCCTGTCCTACATTTTCCTCTTACTCCTCTGTCCCAACTGGCATGGAACTTGATTGAGAGAGACAATCTAAATCTAGTTTATCCTTTTACTGATAGGGAAAACAAGGTCCCGGAAATGACTTGTCTGAGGCCACACAACTAAGGCTCACTGCCTCTAGGGCCAGGGGATAAGAGGAAAGTACCAGGCTTACCCCAGAAAGGATGGAAGGACAGCTTCCATGGTTGCATGGAGGTCATGATAGCACACCCCCCCCCCCCCGCCCCCCCATCTTTACACTGTTCTGCAGAGGAAACAAGGCCATGCTTGTCAACACCAAACTCAAGTCCATGCTTATTTTTTTCAATCCAAGAAGGAAAACTTTTTTTTCATCCCCTTCCTTCTGGGCAGTCTTTGTTGAGACAATCCACATCGCCCATGAAAGGTTTCTGCTGTAGAAGGCCCAAGGCCTATAAAACCTTTCTTCTCCATTTCCCCCTTCCCTCCCCACCCCCCAATAATCACTGAAGAGAGCACTGGCAGGCAGGAGACTGAGGAAGGCAGACTTTTCTTAGGAGAGATGCTCTTGTCTAGTGAGGGTTCAGCTGGAACCTGGCCTCTTCGGAGATGCCATATTGCTCTAGGGGGTCCTGGGACAAGGGAGAGAAAAGAGTACTGAAGGCACATCCCCCAAGTTCCATTCTACAGGCCCAACTATGAGGGAGAGAAGGGCCTCATTTTCCAACAATTAGTTCATCAGTCAGTACTAAGAGCTCTCGTTCTTGTTTCCACACTGAGCCTGGGGACAGAGGGAAAGGGGCAAGAAATCTCACAGGGGAATCTGGGTAGCTCAGGGACAGAGAGCCGGGATTGGAAACTGGAGGTCGGGGTTCAAATCTGACCTCATACTTCCAAGGCATGATTCTGGGCAAGTCACTTAATCCCAATTGCCTGGCACTTACTACTCTTCTGCCTTGGAACTGATACTTAGTATTGGTATAGTAAGGCTTAAAAAAAAAAGGAAAAGAAATATCACACAAAGTCCAAAATGAACTTTTAGAAATAGTCTATAAAGTCTGTAAAGGATACTGAGGTTATTGGAGTTATCAAGACAATAAAAGGTTCATGGGAATAGGTGGGTGTGAGAACACTGAGAAGCCAGGTAGGTTTGCCAGAACTGAGGCAAAGATGATTCTGCCTCTGTCTCCAAGAGCACAGCCCCTTCTGCAGGCCTTACTCAAGTCAGAAAGGGAAGGAGCTAAGCCTCTGTCCTTCATATTATCCTATCTCCACAACAGGGTTGTTTGGAGGTCTCAAACCCCTGAGCTCACAACAAGGATCCTGGCGTATCAAAAACCTAGATCCCAAGATGAGGAGGTTCTTTTCTGGAATATTCACCTTTCCTGTCATCTTCTGGATCTCATTTCTATAAAAGATGAGGCTTCTCCGCATGAACTCATAGCTAGGAAGTAAGAAGAGGCACAAAGAGGGTGACTCAGGCAGCCATTCCTACGTAGACCCCAATAAACCCCCCCTAATGCTAGAAACGGAAATGCTAATGTCCACATATCTCCATAAGCACCAAGGCATCCTTAGTCTGCCAACATCAGGCAGTGTGGGAAGGAAAGGTGCCCAGAGGCTGCCTACCTGGCCTCCCCCGCCCAACTAGAGTCAGAATCACGGCCCCATTTAGTGCTCCCCTTCCCTCCCCTGCCTTTGGAATACTCTGCTCACAGGCAGTGCTTACTCCATACCACTCACTAATATAACAAAAGCATAGAAATATGGAGAACTTTGTGCCAGCTCTCTGCTCATCCCCAAAACCCACCTGGCTCTCCTCAGGGCATCAATCCATTCCTGACATTGTTCTTCACTACTGCACTCAAAGTAGTACTTCCTGTCAGGCTCCTCAGTGAAACCTGAGGGGCAAAGGAGAGGTCTTCTGAACAGGGACTATCCAACAGGCAAGCCCTGGCAATGGGATACCACCCCAGGACAAGCAGCAGGAGCTGGTGGCAGGAGGCTCCTAGAAGCCCTTGTCAGACATGTCCTATCTATCCCACTTTCATTCCCTTGCCTCCGTCCCAGTTTATGGACAAGAATATCTGTCAAGAGTTGGAGTACTGGATTATAATGGAGGAGGCTGTGCGAGACACAAGATGCAGGTAGGATGAGAAACTAAATCTATCCAGATGTCTCCTTGAAAAGCAGAGCAGCTGAGAAAAGCCATGCTCACCAGCCTCAATGGCAAGCCCCTATTTCAGGAGAGAAAGAGGAAACAATGAAAAGAATGGCAGTGCTAGCCTCCATTCTCATCTTTGAAGCACTAGTCAATGAAGTAGAGATGACCATGCCATCTTAAGAGTTCAGCATAGTGAAAAAGGAGGCAGCTGGGTGGCTCAGTGGATCCAGAGACAGGAGGTCCTGGGTTCCAATGTGGCCTCAGACCCTTCCTAGCTGTACCACCCTAGGCAAGTCACTCAACCTCCATTGCCTAGCCCATCCTGCTATTTTGCCTTAAAACCAATAAACAGTATTGCTTCTAAGATGGAAGGTAAGGATTTAAAGGAGAAAAAAAAAAGAGCCATGCTGGACATTTGAACTCATGCTCACTTAACGTGAGGGCAGTGAAATTAGGGCAAGCCTGAGACTCTCAAAGGGAATTTGGCACAAGAGGGTCTCTAAAGCAGTTTGGTTAACTAGTAAAAAAAGAGGGAAAGGGAAGAGAGACTTAAAAACAAATGTGGGTAAACAAGGCATTTGTTTTCATCAGTGACAAATATAAGGGAATTAAGAGAGGAAATGGGAACAGCAGCACAGTCCTGTAAATATATACAAAAGATAACCAAAATGACCTTTTTGAATGCTCTCCACCACCAGAGAAAGAACTACTGAAGATGGAATGCAGATGAAAGTATATAATTTATCCATTGTTTATTTGGTTTATGTTTGGGGGTTTGATTTTATAAGATTATTCACTTACAAAAACGGATAATATGGAATTATAGTTTGAGTGATACGTGTATATCCCCAATCAAATTGCTTGCCAGCTCCAAGAGGGGGATGGGAAGAAGGGAGGGAGATAATTTGGATCATATGACTTTGGAAAAATTATGTGGAAATCTGTTATTACATGTAATTGGTAAAAAAATACACTTTTTTAAAAGAGCTTTTTAAGTCATGATAGAGACAAAAATATTAAAGAAGGATTAGGATCCTTGATGGAGATCTGACCTTCCCTGGAATATTTGCCTTTCTCATCATCTTCTGAACCCTGATTGTCATAGCTTAGAAAATAAAATAGCACAGTTTTCAGAAAAACAGATACTTAAAACAATGTGATGAACTACATTTTAGTCCTTGGCAAAATTCTAGAATTCCTTATTACAAGAATAATTTGTAGAACAGGGAAAAATGGTCATCCATAGGAGACAACATAGTAAGCTCAGCAAGGACAAATCATTCCACTCCAACCTCATTTCCATTTTTGAAAGGATCACTAGAAAAACAACCAGATCATTGTGCACAGTAACGGCAGTGTTGTAATGATGATCAGCTGTGAAAGACTTGGCTAATCAATTCAGTGAACCAAGACCATTCCCAAGGGCTCAGGATAAAATCCACTTCCAAAGAGAAAGAGGGAAATGATTAATTGACTACAAACTGACATCCAAATGTCTCGCTTTATTTTTTTGGGCTTTTAAAATATGATATAGCTAATATGTTTTGCGTGATTTCACATTTGATTGCCTTCTCAGGGGGAGGGGAAGGCTGGGAGAGAATCTGGAACTCAAAATTTAAAAAGAAAAGAATCCTAAAATAATAAACCAGAAAAAATAAAAGAAATGGTTACTAGGCCAATAGATCAGAATAATGCTATAGTCGTAGTTAACAAGATAAAATATAGTAAGCAAGAATGACCTACACAACAATTGAAAAAATCAGCTCCAAAAGCATAGGATGGGGAAAGTGAACTTAGACAACATGTTGTTCTTGTGAAAAAGGACTTTAGTGAACTCCAGGAGTCAGCAGTGTGTGTGCTGCTACGGATCAAACAGCTGAATGAATAGAAATCTTGTGTACCCACTTTGGGATCCAACAGTCTTCTCTAGGCTATGGCTTCTGCTCTTATCATGAGCACTATGGCCAATTTGGGGCATCCTTTTTTAGGAAGACTACTGGGACTAGATGTGCCACTAAAGGAACTGAGGAAGGGAAGACTTCGAGGAAGTGTGGTAGCTGTTTTAAAATATTTCTTGGGCTGTCATAAGAAAAGACTTGCTATTTGCATTCAGAGAAGAGAATAAGAACAAGAGGAGACAGATTTTGGATCAATCTAAATAAAAACCTGTTCACCTATTTAATATGGCTGGCTGGCTAAGAAGGCAGTGAACTCCCTGTTACTGATGGTATTTCAATCTGGATAAATGTTGGAGTAGATGACCTCTGAGGATCCTTCCAACTCTGAGATTCCATGTCTGAATTCATCTCCCGGAGTGAAGCTCTTTACTAGAAGGGAGGTATCTTGAAAAAAAGCAATACTAGGTCAAAGGAAGGGTTCAATAGTTGAATTTTCAGCTGCCTGTGGGAGTGGTCTTGAGATCAGAGGATTCAGAGCTGGAAGAGGCCTTGGAGATGGACTAGTCCAATCCCCTCATCCCAGGGGCACCAGAGAAGGGGAAATGATTTGCCCAAGGTTATATATGCAGCCATGATTTTTGAAGCCTGGTTCTCTGACTCCACATCAGGTGTTTTTTCCACTACGCTACATGCTTTGGGAGGTGTTTCCTGGCCATCGTGCAGCCCTCCCCCAATGCACAAAGGTGACTTTGCAGCCTTGCTGTGTCAGCCTAGCTTTATTTATAGTAGCCCACCAGACTAGGCATCTCCTACAAAGGGACAAAATATGTCTTAAAGAAAAGGCATTCCTGCTAAGTGGAAAGAAGGGCTACTTTCCCTCCTGATGATAGGTACTGAGGGAATGGGTGAGTTCCTGTTAAAGTTTAATCCAAGGGAGCAAGAGGAGATCCCCAGGTATGTGCACCAGCTGCAGTAGGCCAAGGCCCAGAGCTTGGGCTGACCTTGAGAAGAGGGAGGGCCCTGGGTGCGGCAGCATTCTCATACAAAGGGCCCTTGTTTCTCAGGAGAACTGGGAGGAGCCAGGCCGAGCCTCTGCTATCCCAAGGTCAAGCCACCCAGGCAGAGCAGCCTGGGATAGGTATGAGGAGGGGTTGGAGACTCCCAGGCAAAAGAAGAAAATGACATGCCTAGAATGCATGGGCAGGGTCCATAGGCCATCCATTTTCTCCGAGGACTGAGCAGAAGCAATTTCTAAGGTTGGGATCATGCTGTGGGGAGGGGTGGTTCATAGAACCGACTGAGGCTTAAGAAGCTCAGTTCCTCTTCCCCTTCCAGGCTACTGGGGGACCCAGAAAGGACAAAGGAAATAAAAGGCCCTGTATGAGTCTTCCCCAAACCTGCTCTAGCCACCCTCCTAACCCTGGTTCCACAGTCACAAACTGAGGAACCAAAAGGGCAGGCCCCATCTTTCCCCACATTCCCTCCCACCCCCCAATCTTTCCATTCCTCTGAGGTCTAATCAGACTCACTGATAGAGAAGCCACTTGGCTCTTCCTTGGCAATCCGGCAATGTTCTAGAAGCAGGGCTCCAATGGGCTGGCAAGATAGAACAACAGAAAAAGTTTTGAGAACTCTAAAGTAAGTACCTTTGGCTTAGGACCCAGAAATCAGGAGAAGAACAACAAGGAGTGGTTCCCTGTGTATAGCACTACAAATTTTTCCTAGCCTTTGTCTTTATAGATCCTCAGATGTCAACAACTCCACTCATTCGAGACAGGGAAGCTGAGACTGACAGCAAAAACCAGGTTTTCTAATTCTCTGCTTTTTTTAAACCCTTAGCTTTCATCTTAGAATAACACAAATATCAATTTCTAAGGCAGAAGATTGGTAAGGGCTAGGCAATATAAATAATTAGAAAGTGACTCAGGCCAAATTTGAACCCAGGACCTCCTGTCCCCCCCAAGCCTGGCTCCCTAACCACTTAGATACCTGGCTGCCCTAATTCCCTGCTTTTTATTCAGAATGGTTTGTCTCCTATTTGACAGATAAAGACATTGAAACTGTGTTGGATTTAGCTATCTCCTGATTGTAACAATGAAGA
Organism: Monodelphis domestica; assembly: GCF_027887165.1. NCBI lineage: Eukaryota > Metazoa > Chordata > Mammalia > Didelphimorphia > Didelphidae > Monodelphis > Monodelphis domestica. The sequence continues at coordinate 77,028,218 of NC_077229.1, forward strand.
TACTTAGCTCTTTCTTTATTGTTAAGATAAAATTGTAATCTGATTGTAACAATGAAGGTACTTAGCTCTTCCTTTATAGTGAAGCTAGAATTATAAGCTACAATCTATTTTTAGGTTTTAACTACAAAAAGGTATTAAGTAACTACAAAAGGTGAATTAATCACAAAAAGGTGTTAAGTAACTACAAAAGGTGATCTTAACAAAAGAGGATTTAAGTAACCCAAAAAGATATAAACTAACCAGAGAAGGTGAGAACTAAAGAGTGGGCAGTCCTGGAGAAAAACATCTGTTGTGATTGGTAGATATGAAAATTTAGGTGACACAAGAGAAAAAGGTCTTTAAATAGAGGGGAAAAAAGACTGAAGAACAGTCAGTCACCCAGACTTGGAGTGAAGCAGACAGTCAGTCACCCAGGCTTGGAGTAAAGGATCAGTCACTCAGAGCTGAAGGGAAGACGGACATTCAGAGATTCGGACATTCGGGCACTGACTCAGAGAAGCGACTGGAATACAGACACCCAGACTTTTTTTAGACTCACTGTTGGTGAGTGAAAAACTGACTTAGTGACCTCGCCTTTCTGGAGGCATGAAGCCTCCAGTAAAGGCCCATCATCTTGAGACTCTCTTCCCCTGGCTGGGGCTTAGAATTTCTCTCTCTCTCTCTCTCTCTTTCCTTAATATCTTCCTTCTATTGTAAATAAAACTACCATAAATTCCATTAACTTTAATAATTCATTTTGGGATTTAGAAATTAAATCCTTGGCAACCACCTAATTAATATATTCAGAGTCCAACTATAATTAATTTTAACAAAACTCAGGAAGAGAACTATCTGTTGAAGGGTACTCTAGGAAACAGTGAAAGGACCCAGAGCCTCTACTTTACTATTACCATCATTAACCAATATAGTAAGGCTGCTGAGAACACTAGTTTACAGTATCAGATCAGGGTCCACTCCTCCATGGTGTCAGCCACTGTACCAGTTTATGTCACCCAGTGTGACCTAGGCGCCCAGGGCAGGCATTGGGTTTCCAGGAAAGGAGGCAAATGGAAGAGGAGACATTCCAAGAAGGAAGGAATAAGCTCAGTGGGTGGTGTCAGCAAATAGAGTTGTTGCTCCTCCCCTCCTCCTGGAACTTTTTAGAGGTCAAAGGGACCTTCAAAGTCATCTAGGCCAACCTCATTTTTCATAAGAGGAAATTCATTTTGGTAAAAATTCATTTTGGAGTTTTGTAAAAGGTCACGCGGATGGCAAGTAACAGAGTCAGGATTCAAAGAAAAGCCTTCTGACAATCTAGTCTGTCTTTTTTTACACCATGACATGGCTGCCCCTTTTGAGGACTCTTGGAGATGCTGCTGGTATATCTTAGGAAAGAGGGCTTTGTTCTGGGTGAGAAGACTTGGCTTGGGTCCCATGTCACAACTGGCTCATTCTGTGGCCATGATTTAATTCCTACAGCAATTTTTCCTCCTATTTCCTCCTCTGTCAAAAGAGAACAGTATTTGTACAACTCTCCTCACAGGTCTGTTGTGGCAAAGATAGTCTGTAAACTGTTCCATGGCTACAAAGCTAAGGTAGCATTGCCACAATGCTATACTGTCTGCAGGATGCAGACCCAGGTTCAAGTCCTGCCTCTGACACTTCAGATGACCCTCACCATCAAGGGGAAGTCACCTGACTATGCTGTGCCCCTTTGGCCTCTTCAATGATGGGGTTGGACTAAGTGGCCTCTTATGAAGCCCCTCCCAGCTCTCAACCCAGGGTATAGAGGCACATAAAAATGAGTAGACTATCGCTGACCTTGAAGAACCTGGGACACTACATTTTAACCTTGTTTCTTCTGAGAAAAGAAATCATGTGATTCAGGAAGGGGGTGGCTCAGAACAAACCTGAAGGCATAGTGAAGAATACTGGGTCTGGGACTCAAAGAGATTCCAGCTGGGCTCTGATCTTGTCCAAGTGACTGGGAGTTGGTCACTGACCCTCTCTGGTTCCAGCTGGCTCATCAGTAAAATTAGGGATTTGAAATAGAAAACTTCTTGGTCATCTTCCAGGTCCACAGTTCTTTCTATCATACAGTGCTGCCTAGGGGGTTGCTCCAGGTGCAACATCTGGAAAAGACCCCTAGGAATCTTAACCCCTTGCTAGAAATGACCTTATCTAGGACACACAAGGGCCCAGCCCCAGATTTGGAGTATATGTGGTTCAAATACTTCCAACAGACAAGGAAACCTTATGTGTACATTAAGAACTCACTGATAAGATTGGAAAGAGCAGTCTTATTTGAGCAAAAAGATCAGAAGCCAGATTAATATTGTAAGGAAAACAGAGGAGAGGAAGTAGAGGTACCAAGAGGACAACTTTTTCAAGGAGTTTGAGAAAGAATGGGAAATGGGTGTATATTTATAGTGTGAGTTAAAAATCTAGTCCCAGTGACAAGTTTCCAAGGGTCCTTTACTTTCAGAAATATTTTCACTGTGTATACTGGGGGATTTTTCCCTATTCTCTGAAACTATCTTGAAGGGGCTTGCTCGGGTTTGTAGTCTGATAAAGTGTTGGAAGCCCTTTGCAATGATGCTTTTAGTTGCATAAAATAAAAAACACAGAATTACAAAGAAAACCAGTTGTATATAAAACCCAACATACATATCCAAGTTCACAAATTCCAGATTAAGTACCCTTGACTATTTCTTTCATTATTTTTTTTAAACCCTTACCTTCTGTCTTGGAATCAATTCTGTGTATTGGTTCCAAGGCAGAAGAGTGGTAAGGGCTAGGCAATGGGGGTCAAGTGACTTGCCCAGGGTCATACAGCTGGGAAGTGTCTGAGGTCACATTTGAACCTAGGACCTCCCGTCTGTAGGCCTGGCTCTCAATCCAGTGAGCTACCCAGCTGCCCTCACTTGATTATTTCTTGTCTCAGCCTATGATTTACAATAAAGAGTACCAAAAGCTTTTCCAAGCCTTCTCTTCCCTCCTGCCTTCTACCCTTTTTCCTACCCCTCCTCAGTGAAGGTCCTTACCTCTAATTGTACTTTATGCACTTCACAGTGAGCTCCTCTTTCTCCCACTTTTTTATCTCAAAACCCTTGGCCATCATCTTTCATGCTCTTCCTCCTTTCCCTTGATCTTTAACAAAGAGGTGGCCCTTCTCCTTACCAAGGCTAACCCTTCTATGTATGCCTTTGCTCCCATTCCCTCCTGTCTCCTCCTGAATCATTCCTTCCTCAAATTTTCAACCTCTCCATATCAAATAGTTCCTTCCTAATTCCCTTCAAACATGGCCAAGTTTCTCCTATCTTTAAAAAATGTTCACTACACCCTACACCCCCTCAAGCTATCATCTTTTATCCTTTGTCTTCCTTTTCTTTCTCAAACTCTTTGCAAAAGTTGTCTACTTAGTACCTCTACTTCCTCTCCTCCTTACTCCCCTATTAATCTGGCTTCTGACCTCATTGCTCAAATAAAACTGCTCTCTCAATCTTATAAATGAGTTCTTAATTATCAAATCAATAGTCAATAATGTGTAAACAAATTTAAAAATGAAGTAAGATGGTCTTTTCTCAATCTTCATCTTTCTTCACTTATCTCTTGGATGTGACCCTGCTGGCCAGACACTAGCTCTTCTGACTTGCCTCCTACCAGTCTGCCTACTCCTACTTTGTCTCCTTGGCTTGTCTATCATCTGTATCATACCTTCTAATTGTGTAGGTGTGTAGCTCCCCCATCAGATGGTTCAATTACCATATCTCTGCAGGTGACTCCCACATCTAGTCTCTCCTAAGCTTTCATCATATATTACAAATTAATTGATGAATGAACATTTCAAACAGGAAGTGCTAGAGTCAGCTTCAACTCAATGGGTCTAAAATTGAACTCATTATTTTTCTCCTTGAACAAGGGGGAAAACTTTGGAGTCTGTGAACTTTAAAAAAATTTTGATAACAGTATTTTAATAATATTGGTTTCTTTTGCAATCTTGGTTTTTTGGGGTTTTTTTTACACATTTAAAAGGATTACTCTGAGAAGAAATCAGTAACACCAAAAAGGTCAACAACATCCTGTACCATTCCCTGCCCTCTTTCTAAATTTCTCTTTTTTCAATCTCTTGTGAGTTAGCCAAATCAGTCCTCTTTCTGTTCTTTGCCCTTTCCTTCTCCCTCTCTCCATACCTTTGTACTTCCCACAGCTCCGCCCTCCCCCCCCCCTGCCCCCATGATCTCTCCCAACGTCAGGGCCTTCCCTCAAAAAAACTACTCAGCATTTTACTCCTTGACACATTTTTCTATTTATTCACATGTACTTTCTGCCATCTCATCAGAATGTGATCTGCTTGTTCCTTTGTTTTCCTTATTTGCCCCCAGATCAGTTCTTGGATGGGTGATTTGGTTAATGGTTCTAACGGTGCCATCACTGGCCTGTGACACTTTAACCCTGTCATATAATCTCTGGGGACATGAAATAAGATGGGTACAGAAAAAGCCTGCTTAGTGCAGTGGGAAAAAACCTCGATTCTGGGACCTCTTTTTAGCTCCACCACTGTCTTCACTGGATGACCTCAGGAAAGCCACACTTTGTTGCCTCAGTTTCCTCATCTATAAAATCAGGGGGTCTACTAGTAGTGCCAAACTCATAGAGAAACAGGGTACCTAAAGACTCATTTGTGTTACATGTTGGCTTAGAAAACCACATGGTAACATTATGTATGTTCTATTGTATTTTTATTTATTTTGTTCAATATTTCCCAATTACATTTTAATCTGGTTGGGGCTGTACTAAGGAGTACTATGGTCTTGACACCCTGAATCAGACTATATTATTGCTAAGGTTTCTTCTAGATCAAAATGTTCGAGGAATAAAGGTTCTCCCTGCTTAGAAACTCCATGGTGTTGGAAGGGATTCTACATCATCACAGACTACTTGTGACCCAAGATCCTCAAGGGGCAGCTCTCCTACCTCTGCTTCATCTGTCCGGAAATAAAAGAGGAAATTCACCACCAGCTTCACAAGCCTCCGTTTCACCACTGACAGAAAGGATCAAAAAGAATAAAGAAGTTGGGTACAATCAAGAAATCCTAAAGAGTCCAAAGCACAGGTGAGACCAGGCTTATTCCCCGTTTTCCCACCCTTTCCTCAGGCTCCCCACCCAAATAACAAAGCCCTTTAGAATTACCCTAACTTTTAAATTTTGGGAAAATCTCACAGCCTTGTTAAGGGCAGTCTGACCCAATTTATTTATTTTTTATTTTTATTTTTTTTGAAATTTATGGTAATTTAATTAATATAGAGGGAAGGAATTTAAGAAGAGAGAGGGAGAGGAAAAAAGAGTTAATTTAAACTGCTCCTGCTCAGGCTGAGCCTGGCAGGAGTTAAAGGCCTTGGCCAAAGGGGCTTCCCTGAGCCCAAGGGAAAAGGAAGAGTCTGACCCAACTTAAAGAGATGGGTTGACAGAACAGGAAAGTAAAATAAAGTGGAATGCCTAGGGAAAAACAGAAAACACAATCTCCTGCCCCCCTAAATCCTAATCTCACGCCAAAGAGTATGGTTCTCTGTACCAGCTATACTAGAGTATGAGAGAAGTTATTTTGGGGGTTGACTTGATTTTTCTTTAGTCATCTACTGGTTACTGAGTACCTCTCTGTGGTCCTACCAGTAATGCCACACTCCAAACCATGGCCAAATTCCTTTTAGAAAGAGGAAGCCCATTGCAGTGTTAAGATGGAACCTGGATTATCTGGAAAGGTTTGAAGGCAGGCCTAGAGTGCAATGGGGTGGCCCTCATTCTCCAGTGGGGAAAGAAGGGTCAAGAAGCTTTGGGAATAGGGTGGAGGGTTCTCTTTGGAAAGGTGAAAGGGGAGAGTTTTAAAGAGAGGCTAAACAGGCAGGTTCTCCATAAAAGAACAGTTGAGGCAGAGGGCCTGGGGTAACCTTTTGGGAGGTTATATAGTAAGATTCTGTCTAGGGGCTGCTGAACTTGAGGCTTGGACATGAAAACCTGTCATAAGAGGCTATTAATATTATCATTTTTTGCTTGGGGGGGATAGTAATGGTGCTTGTAAGGACAGTTAAGGCACCATTATCTTTTCAATTTTTACGGCTTCACTAGTAGTTTGACAAGAAGGGTTAGATCAAAGTGGAGATTTCTCTTTGGGAAGATGGGAACTTAGAATGCTATATACAATTTGAGATAACTTTCCTGGATTCAGAAGGAAAAGGAGGTTGGACCTAATAAATTCCAGGAGAAGGTCAGATTAACAAGATCAATGACTTAGAGCAGGAAGGAATCTTGGACAGTAGCTCCTACAATGCCATAGTGTTACAGATGAGGAACTAAAAGGTTAACTTGCCCAGGGGCTCACAGGTATTATCAGTCAGTGTCTTAATCAGGGTCCTGGGGAATACATGGAAGCACATGGAAGCTGGAAGGAAGGACTGGGGTGGGGGTGGGAGGTTGAAAAGCTGTATATATGGAGGGCATCCTGGTGGGAGAGAATGATGCTGGGATGATGAAGGGGACTGACTATGTAAGGGGGGAATAACCTCATGGAGACTCAGCTGAGGAACCTGGGAAGTGATATACATGGAGGTGAGGGGGTCTTGGGGTCAGGGCCTTGGGAGAATGTACATAGGGACCACTCTGAGGTCTTAGTTTGGGGAAGCTGATTCTAAAGGCCCTATAAGCTGTGTACCTAGATATGCTGGGGGAGAGTAAGGTGGGTGTGCTCACTAAGGGTTAAGAGGGAGACAGGAAGCACAGAAATGACCCCGGAGGTGGTAGTATTATGAAATTGGGCAGGGTGGCTCACTCTGGTAGCCTGGGACGTTCTCAATATGGGAGTGACCCAAGAAGAGTAAGGGAGGGTGACTTAGTGGGGAGTCAAACAAGGAGGGTTTACTGAAGGGGCCTGAGCCTAGTGGACTGGGAGGCTTCTGTACACAGGAAGGGTAGAGGGTTTCTGGAAGGCGAGGCTTGGCTCAATCAACGAGGGCTGAGATGGGTGGCCTGGGAGGCTCTGTACAGAGGGGCGACCCTGGAGGGATTTTAAGGGGAGGTTGTGAGTGGGATGGGGGGCCTCTGGCAGGCGGGGCAGAATGGGGGTCAGGGGTTGGCCCAGTTGAGGGGGATTAAGGCTGATGGTCTTGGGAGGCTCTGTACACAGGGGCGACCCTGGGTGCTCCTGCTGGGAGTACAGTGGGGCAATCTCAGGGAAGCTGGAACTACTGCCTCCAGGGCGCCCTCCCGCCCCTGCCCCATCACCCCTCAGCTCTCACCGCTGCCCTTCTTGGGAACCCGCATCCCGATCTCCGCCGCCTTCTCCGCAGGCTGCCGAGACAGCGCCTGGAGTTCCTTTTCGTTGTACCTCATCTCGGTGGCAAAGAGAGGCGGGAGGCCTCTCGGCCACGGACTCTGGTGCTCTGCACTCCGACAGCCACTCTGTTAGTCCCGGCCGGGCCGCTCCCCACTCCGCCCCTCCTAGGCTCCCTCCTCCCCTCGGGCTCTGCTTTGTTTGTGTTCGTCGAAAGGGACCCAATAAAGTTTCCCAGCAGAGCCTAAGCCCGCAGTGAACAATAAAGTTTTGTTGATGGATGAGTTGCGTGCGCCTCCCCTATTCACGTTCGTTTCTTCCTTGATTTCTAGAGTCCAGGACGTATGGGAATTCCGTGTGGGGAGAATTAAACTCCAGCTGCCGTTCCTTTCGCACGTTCAAGGGAAGGAAGGAGCAGTGAAGCCGTTGACGCTCCGGGATAAGGGGCGCGGGAACAGCCTGCTGTCCATGAACAAAGTAGCCAATAAAGTTTGTGACAACTCACCGTGGCGCGTGCGCAGATAGAAGCTACCGCGGCGGCGCGCATGCGTGGAGAATTAGTTCGTCGACCTGGCAGCAGAGAGATAACGGTGGAGGGTCTCGTGGCGTTAATCCTGAACGCTGCCGGCCCGTAGCGGAGCCTGGGATTTCTCCAAGCAGGCTGTTGAGGAGACGGGAGCGGGCGCTTTGAGGCAGTGGGGCTCGCGGCAAGGAAGAGGGGTATGCTCAGCCCGGGAGTGAGGGATGGGAAAGGAGAAGGCAGCCGCGAGGCCTAAGGCCCTAGTCGCCTTGCATTTGGATCTGAAAACGAGTCCGAGGTGGGGGTGGGGTGAGGGACGGGGACGCGCCCTCTGATGGCGCGCGCGGAGGGGGCGGGGGCGAGCGTGAGAGGGCTTGAATTGGTGCAGAGAGGGGCGTGCCCAGAGGGTCTCACCCGGGAAATGGTAGAGTGTGGCAACCTGGTAAAGATTTCTAGTGAGTCCAAGAGCTTGGTCTGGACCGGTGAGAACCGGTGAGCTCCCTGATCCCTAGATTCCAACTTGAATTTGCTTTGTAAGCATTTTGCATTTAAAATTAAATTTTCGAGTCACCCCTGTAGGTTCCTTGAGGGCAAATACTATTTCACTTTTACCTTTGTGTCCTCAGCACTTTGTACATAGAAAAAGCTTAAATACTTAGTGAATTTCACGTCCTTTCTCTACCTCACCAAGGTGATTTTCCAATAGCTTCTTTTTCTCCTTTTTAAAAATAAAATCTTAACTTGTGTTTTGGAATCAATACTCTCGGTTCCGAGAATAAGGATTACCCGTCCAGAATCCCTCAGGTAAGACACGTCTGAGGCCATATTTAAACCCAGATCCTCTTCTCTCTAGGCCTGGCTTTATCCACTGAATCACCTATCCACCCCCCTCTTCTTTTATCTCTTAATTGTAGAATCTAATGGGGTTTTTTTCTCAGTCCTCATTCTTTTTTACTTCTTTAGCATTTAAACTTTCTTCTCCATATTTCTATCATTCTACTCAGTCTGGACCCTTTTATTAATATGGACAGGCAGTGTGTCATGAAAGATACAGAACTTACTGCAAAATCAGGGGGATACCTGTCTGTTTCTCAATTCCCTTTCCTGGCTCTTTGTTCAGATCATGACCCTCTAACCCTGGATGTCTCCGAGGCCTCTGAGGGGCCTTCTTTTCTTCTTTTGTATTATTTCATCAGTTAACAGGTATTCAGTTTTCATCTGTATAAAGATGACTTAGATCTGCTTATCTTACCCTCTTTTCTGTCTCTAGGCCAGGATCTCTAACTTATCTATTGGACATTTCAAACTGGCTGTCCTCAGACATCTTAAACTCAATATGCCAAAACTTAACTCATTATCTTTCCCCTAAAACCTTTATTATTTCTCTACTTCCCTAATACTGTCAAGTATACTACTATCTTTTCCTGTCACCTAGGTTTGCAGCTAGGTGGTATTCTAGACTCTTCACTCTCACACCCTCTTCCCCCATATGATCTGTGACCAAAACCTGTCGGTTTGACCTTTGTGACATCTCATATAAAACTCTTGCACTCCATTGACCCTGTTACCACTTGGTCTAGGCTATCATCTAATGATTGAGCTATTACTATAGTCTCTGAAATCTTCCAATCTCCTGCCTTAAATCTCCCTAATCTGATTCATCCTCCACTAAGCAGCTGAGATATTCTTCCTATCACCTCCAAGATCTACTCTAGAAGCCTCTTTCATAGACCTCCATTACCTGACCACCTTCTACCTTTTTACTCACTCTATCTTCTAGTGACACTGACCACCTTGCTGATCCTCAAATGAGACAACCCTTCTCCCAACTCAGAGCATTTTCTCTGGCTGTCTTCCAAACCTAGATTGTTCCTTCACTTCTCTATATCTTGGCTTCCTCAAGTTTCAGCTAAAATTCCACTTTCTGCTAAAGGCTTTTCCTTGTCCCCTATAATACCTTCCCTCTGTAGATTTTCTCAGATTTATTCCATATATCTTGTCTCTCCATTAGATTGTGAACTTCTTGAGAAGGATTCCCAGGTTTTTTGCTTTGTTTTACTTTTTTTGTTTCCTCAACACCTAGCACAGTGCTGGCACATAGTTGGGACTTCATAAATACTTATTGACTGACTGACTTCTTGGAATCCCCTGGTTTCATTCAAAATTCAGCTCAAGTACCTCCTTTTCCTACATGAAACCTTTCTTAATTCTCTTCTGTGCCTAGTGCCCTCCCTATCAATGTTATCTTGTCTTTATTTTATTTTAGTCTTCATATATTTATATGTATGTGTTGCCTCCCCTGATAGATTATGAATTGTTCCCATTGTCTTTGTATGGTAGCACCTACCTCAGTACCTAACACATATATAGTAGATACATAGTAAATGTTTGAAGATTCTTTAATCTACAAGATTAAAAAACTGTAGATCCAGTTCTTTACCACCTATATGAAAATGTCCCAGATAACACACTGATCTTATTCTCTTGGAACTCTTACTAACAGCCTTATTATTCTTCTCTGGTATATTCTCCTAAGGTCTTTGGAGTCCTGACCCCAAGTCAGGTGACAATGTTTTGTTACTATGCCAAGCCATTATCTTAGTTTAATGTTAGTGGCAGCATTGTGATAGTCATGGTAGGAATGTGATTTTCATACAGAATCTCAGTCAGAAGGGACCTCAGGGCTGACCATGCCATTCCTCAGTAAACTACCTTTGATTAAAGACATCAGGGAAGGAGAGAACTACCTCCTAATTCATCTGACTCTTCTTTGAGATTGCTCTAATACATTCTGAGCCAGTTCTGCCCTCTGAGACCAAACAGAATGAATCTCCCTTAAATTTCCTTTTTTCTAAGTTAAATGTCCTTATATTTTCCAGCCAATCCTTTTAGGCCCTTCACCACCTTTGATTCTCTTCTCCATCAAATTTGGTAAAGAGATCATCAATAATTTTGAAGAAAGCAGAAGGGAAAATAAGATAGGGCAAGTGATTTCATCATAGGATCATCAAACCAGAAGGACCCTAAAAGGTCTGCCCATGCCATTCCTCAGTAAACTCCCAGTGACTTCATGTTATCTTGAAGTTAAAATAGAAACTTCTCATATGGGCCTTTCTGGGTCTTTGTAACCTGATGTCAACCTTCATTTATTTATGTATTTATTTTGATTTATTATATTTATTTTATTATATTATTATTATATATAATGATATATATTTTGTTATATATTATTCCCCTTCCTGTACTCTTAAGGCATGGCCACTGGAATTTTTTAATGTACTTCATATATAACATCTCTTCTCAATTCTTGGAATATATGTCCTTCTGCATTGCCACTTTTTAGAATTGATTTTCCTTCCCAGTTGCTAGTATCCTCCACATGAAATTTGTATTTATGGGGAATTTTTGTTTTTTAGTGTGGAAACAGTGTGTCATGGAAGATGGAGAACTTCAGAATCTAGGGAACCTGGTTTTAAGCTATTCCTCTATTATATACTTAACTTCTCAGACTCTGCATTTGCAGAGAATACAGATTCTTTCCTCGTTAAATCACAGCTCCAGTGTAAAGAAATGTGATGGATATATCTGTTTGTTTGCACACACACATGTCTCTGTGTACATGCGTCTTTTGTGTGTATTTGGAACATACATGTTTTCTATAGCAACCCCCCATGGGAGTCCTCTAATATTTATCTGTGGGTAATAACCTGAGGTGGAGAGAGGAGGCTAAGGAAATGGGAGAATAATAATGATTCAAAGGCAAAAGTAGAAACACATGAGGAGTAACCTGAACTCCAAGGAAATCGGAGGAATAAGAGAATAGATGGGGAGTATCAACTCCTTGATGCTCCTAGACAAGAGAGTCTGCTTTGGGGGCAACAGTGTTGCTAAGAAAGGTGGGGAGTCTCTACTCCCCGGTGCCTCCTATAGCAATAAGGGCACTGGGGGTGACCGCAAGCTAGGAAAGGAGGAGTCTCAACTCCTTGGTGCCCCCTATTGTTATAGGGGGCACTAGGGGCAACAACGTTGCTAGAAAAAGGGGGGAGTCACAACTCCCTGGTACCTCCTATAGCAATAGGAAGCACTGGTGACAGGGTCGCTATGAAAGAGATATAGTGAAGCAAGAGAGGTAAGAGGAGAGGAGGAAAGAGAGAGAGAGAGTGAGACAGAGAGAGTCAAGGAGGAATAGAGGCAGAGAGAAAGTGAAGGGGGAGAGAGCTAGTTAGAGTGAGCTAGTAAAGGGCTAGAAAGAGAGTTTGTAAGAGAGAGTTTCTCACTAGTCCCCTAGTATTTATTGAAGGTTTTTAGGTTTTAACCTTGGTTGAATTGACCATGGCAAGATCAAAGAGGTGGGGCTTAATCCAACCTGCCCTTGAGTGTAGTCCCAGCAGAGGCAGCATGCCACCCCCCCACCCCCCAAGGCTCAGCCCATGAATTTGCCTGTCCTTTGCTAGTGCTTCGGCCTATCCCTTTCCATACAATGACCATCAAGAGGTCTGACCATGTGTCTGGTAATACAATATCAATACATCAATCATACTTCCCACATGCCAACATGCCTGGTATGCTACATTTTCCCTGTCAAAATGTGAGCTCATGGAGGACAATAACTATTTCTTTTTCTTTGTAGTGCCACTATCTAGCTTGGCACATATTAGGTGCTAAATACATACCTGTTGCCTGCTTGACTGATATAAACTCTTTGTAAACTTTAAAGCACCACAGAAATATTAGTTATTTTATACAGGATGTCCCAAAATCTTAGTGCAGATGAAAGTTTCAGTAGTTTGTAGTTGCACTAAGACTTTTTTGGGGAAAGCTTACATTTGGTGTATACACTATTTTAAGAGTTTTTTAAAAGCACATTAAGTCCAGCTCTTTATAGCTCATGATTTGGTTTGAACACTTTGATTGAGAACTTTTTATATTGTGTCACCACATGGTCCTTGAAGTCAGAGGACATTTTTCTTTCTTTTTTTTTTTTAACCCTTATCTTCTGCCTTAGAATCAATACTGTATTGGTTCCGAGGCAGAACAACAATAAAGAGCTAGGCAATTGGGATTGTGACTTGCCCAAGGTCACTCACTAGGAAGTATCTTAGGCCAGATTTGAACCTATATCTCTCATCTTCTTGCCTGGCTCTCTAAATCACTGAGCTACCTAGCTACCCCTGGTTGTTTTTCATTTTATCCAATTACTCTTGAAAGTGCTTAATAAATATTTGCTGAGTGAATGACACAGTTGAGGGCATAGGCATCACAGTTAGCCCTCTCTTTAAGGCATCAGACCCCAGGCCTGTCTAGGACCCAGATACATGCTTCATTCACATGCAGTATATTTTATGAAATATGTCATTTCCTGCCATATTGGAATAAGGACAAATTGGCACGGCATGTATATGATCTGATCACTAGGTATATATTAATTCTTAACTATCCAGGCCAGATTATCCCTCTACTAGTGCAACTTCTCCCTTCTATGTTTGAGAGAAAGCAAATTGTCTCAGCCCTGTATTATAAAAGGATCCTAAAAGGTGGGGACCACACACACATATTTTTCTATGAAGCATGCCCTAATACCAGGTTCCCCCTACTTCCCATTCTCTCCACCACCCTCCCCTCCCCTTTCAACTTTACTTTATGTATTCTTCCATTTTAGTAAATTCTTTGAGAGCAGGAACTGACTTTTACTTTTTATTTTATTTTATTTTTTTGCCCATTACATGTAATAACAAATTTCCACACAAGTTTTCCTAATTTATATAATTGAACTTATCTCCCTCCCTCCCTTATTTTCCCTCTCCCAGAGCTGGCAGGCAATTCGATCTGGTCTATACATGTATTATCACATGTAACTTTGTTATATTCATTTTTATAAGTAAGTAATCTTATAAAACCCAAACCCCAAAACATAAACCCAAATAAACAATTGAAAAATTGCATGTTTTCGCATTCTGATTCCCAACAGTTCTTTCTCTGGAGGTGGAAAACATTCTTTGTCACAAGTCCCTCACAACTGTCCTGGATCATTGTATTGCTGATAATAGCTAATTCTATCACAGTTGATCATTCCACAATATTGCTGTTACTGTGTACAGGGTTTTCCTGGTTTTGCTTATTCACTCTGCCTCAATCCATGAAGGTCTTTCCACTCTTTCTGAAATCATCCTGTTCCATCATCCCTTGCCATCATATTCCACAGTTTGGCCATTCCCCAATTGATGGTCCATCATCCCTTGCCATCATATTCCACAGTTTGGCCATTCCCCAATTGATGGTCATCCCTTTAATGTACAATTCTTTGCCACCACAAAAAGAGCAACAGTAAATATTTTTGCACAAGTAGGTCCTTTCCCCTTTTTTTATGATCTCTCCAAGATACAGACCTAATAGTATTACTGGATCTAAGGGTATGCATTTTTTATTGTCCTTTGGGCATGATTCCAAATTGCTCTCCAGAACAATTGGATCAGTTCATAGTTCTACCAGCAATGCATTAATGTCCCAGTTTTGCCACTTTCCCTCCCAACATTTTTCACTTTACTGTAATATTGGCTAATCTGATAGGTGTGAGGTAGTACCTCAGAGTTTGTTTTAATTTGCATTTCTCTAATCAAGAGTGATTTACAACATTTTTATGTGATTATTGATAGCTTTGATTTTGTCATCTGAAAACTGCTTATTTATATCCTTTGACCATTTATCAATTGGGGAATGACTTGGATTCTTATAAATTTGACTTTGTTCTTTACATGAGAAATGAGAACTTTATCAGAGAAATTTGTTATAAAGATTTTTTTTCAGTTCTTTCCCTTTAATCTTGTTTGTATTTGTTTTGTTTGTACAAAACCTTTTAAATTTATTGTATGTATATAATTATTCATTTTATATCTTGTAATGTTCTCTATCTCTTATTTGGCACAAATTCTTGTCTTTCCATCCATCTGACAGGTAAATTATTCTATGTTCACCTAATTTACTTGTAATACCACTCTTTATGTCTAAATCATAAACCCATTTTGACCATACCTTGATATATAGGGGTAAGATATTGATATATACCTACTTTTTGCCATATTGTTTTCCAGTTTTCCCAGCAGTTTTTGTCAAATAGGGAGTTCTTATCCCAAAAGTCTTTGGGTTTATCAAACACTTAATTGCTAAGGTTAATACTGCCCCTACTCTATTCCTTTGAGGAACTGACGTTCTTAGTTTCTCCCAGTATCTAACCAGTGCCTGACCCATAATAGTTACTTAATAAATATTTGTTAAGTTGAATTGAACATTTCTCCTCTCCAGCAAACTCCTCTTCACATTGGTATAACTTCCTTTCCCTGCTACCAAATGTAATCTCAAATGAGCCTTTGAAGCATTTCTTTTATTTTTTTTCTGATTGGCTCATTCTCCATGCATTGGCTGTTCTAAACTTCTCCATCCTCTAGCTTTTATCTCACTTGTCCTACATGTCTGTCAGTGACTAACTACACCTTCTACTTTTCTGAGAAAATTGAGGCCATCCATTTCTCTTCCACATTTCAAGGTCTCCTGTTTTCTCTCTATTCCTGTCTCTGAGGCTGACATAGTCATTTCCTTTACAAAGGCTAACCATTTTACTTGTGCCCTTGTTCCCATCCTCTCGTGTCACTGCTGAGAGCTTACTAGAATTCAGTAGTAAGATCTGGACTAAGCACTGGGGATACAAACAGATCAAAATAGTCCTTGCCATTAGGGGCTTCACATTCTCATTGGGGGAATTACAGAACAGCTCATATTATTGTACAGTTCAAGGTAGGTGGAGAGGCTGATGGTATTCGATTTTGGCAAGTAAAATGATGGGCCACATATTAGTCAATGAGCACTTATTAAGCACCTGCTGTGTGCCAGACAGTAGGTGAAGTGCTGGGGATACCAAGAAAGACAAGAAAGAGAACTTGCCCTTAATAGTCTAATGGAGGAAATAATATGCAAAGAAGATACAGACAGGAAAAATCAGAGGTAAATAACAAAGTAAAGAGACTAGAATAGCAGTAAAAGGGAATTGGGAAAGACTTCTTGTAGTAGGTAGAACTTAATAGTTAAGACTCCAAAGGAAACAAGAGATGGGGAGGAAAAGCAATCCAGGCATGAGGAACCAATGAAAAGACTTGTAGCCAGAGATGGAGTGTCTTGGTTGAGGAGCAGACCTGAATCCAGGCTTACTAGGTTGGGGGGGAGGGTGGAGGAAGGGATGAGAAGACTGGAAGGAGCCAGTTGGGGGAGGGAGGGGAGCCTTATAAACCTAGTAGAGGATTTCATGTTTGCTCTTGGAAGAAATAGAGAACAATTGGAGTTGAACTAATAGGGCAAAAAGAGGGAATTTGTAACAGTCAGGATTGCACTTGAGTAAGATCAATCTGACAGCTGACATGTTCCTCTCATCTGTAATCTCTTATCAACTAGTTTCTTCCTTACTGTGTATAAACATGCCCCGGTCTCCTCCTTCACTTGACCCTGTTCCCATCCTCTTATCTAAAATTTTACCCATTCACAGGCAATTTCTTAGAAAAGGCCATCTAGACTTGTTGCCTTTACTTCCTCACCTCCCACTTCTCAGCCTATTGTAATCCGCCTTCTGATTCCACCACTTGACTGAAACTACTCTGTCCAAGGTTACCCGCTATCTCTCATCTGATAAATCCAGTAGCCTTTCTAAGTCCCCATCCGGCTTGACCTGTCTACTGCTTTTGATACTGTTGACCATCCTCTTGTGGATATTCTTTTTTTCCTTTTTTTACATTTTCCTATCTAGATTTTTCTGGGCTTGTGTGACTTTCTTATTTTCCTTTGCTGAATCATCATCCAACTCCCCTCAATTTGAGTGACCTCAGGATTATCTCTTGGGCTACTTTTCTTCATTTCCTAGATGTGTGTGTGTGTGTGTGTGTGTGTGTGTGTGTGTGTGTGTGTGTGTGTGTGTGTGTGTGTGTTTTGTTTGTCAAATCAGCTCCCTTGACCTCACTTTTGTGGAATGCCCAGTTTACTTAAAAAAAAAAATCTGCTCAAGAACCATTAAGCATTTTCTAATTTCCTGCTGGTGCTTCCTCCCTCCCTTATACTTATGAATATGTTTTTTTGTCTCAATACCAGCTGCCTGCTGAATATTTTCACTTAAATGTCTTATTGATTACTCAAATTCAGCAATTCTAAAACAGAATCATCTTTCCCTGTAAGCCTGTTCCTATCCTGCTTCATTAACTTTTTCTATTAAGGGAACTCCCATCCTTCTAACTGTAGGAATTTGGATAATATTTCTACCCAACTATATATTTTATAAAGTTTATTGGAAGGGTAGACAGATGTTCCTATAAGTAACCTGACTGCATGATGCCTAGCCTGCCAGTCTCTTTCCTCTTTCCTTCCCTCACCTGCCTCCTCTGTCCTCTTCTCCATTCCCCCCACCCCCATTCTCTCCCTCAGAAGCCCCAAACCTTGACCTTTATTGACGTACTGAACATATACAGAAGCAAACCTGCAACTACGCTATGTCAGGAATGTTTGATAGACAGATAAAGCTCCTCAGGAGGGGGAGCGGATAAACTTCCTTGACACATAACTATCTATCTAGATTTACTTCCTCAGAGTCGCCTCTGACTTTCTTTTCTCCTTTATTCTCTCTCTTCCCCTTATGCTTTCAGTTGCTGAGGCTTGTTGATGTGATCTTCATCCTGTTTGTTCTAGCAGCCCTTTTCTGTTACCACCTAATCTTAGGTTAGTTCCTCTTCACTTTTTACTTAGACTAAATGACTAGCCTCCTAATTGTTCTCCTTGCTTTTCTAGACTCCTTTTTCATCAGTCTTTAGTATGACTACTGAAATCATCTTTCTAAGGCACAGATCTAACTGTGATATTCCTCTGCTTAAAGTCCTGGGTGGCTTTCTTTTGTCTCCTGGATAAAGCAAAGAATGGCATTTAAATACCCACATAAATTATTTCCAAGCAACTTTGTATAGACTTATATCATATTATTCTCCTTTATACATTTGGTTCCAGTCAGGCAGATCATTTTAAGTGGTGCCATAGATGGAATGTAGGACTTAGAATCAGGAAGATCTAAGTTCAAATGCTGCTTCAGACACTCCTTAGCTTAAATGTGATTGTGGTTAAATCACTTAAACTTTGTGCGTCTGATTTCTCAATTGTAAAATAGGGATGATAATAATAATAACACTTTCCTCCCAGGGTTGTTATGAGTCAACCTATGTCAAATTCATTTTCATACCTTAAAACTCTAAACAAATTTTAGCTGTCACCATTTCTGCCTTTTAACCAGCTGTTCCCCAGTCCTGGAATGTACTTTTTAAAAACTGTTCCTCAGAAACTATGTATTCCTTCAAGACACAGGTACCCCTTCCTCTGTGGACCATTTCCTTCTTTCTTTCCTTAAATCTTTCCTTTCTTAAATCAGATAAGTAAATGCATATACATATTTATTCTTTGTCCCTTACTAAGAATGTCAGCTCCTTGAGATCAAGTACTGTGTTGGGGTTTTGTATCCAGAGCACACAGTAAGCATTTAATAAATATTTGAATTGAATTTAGCAGCATATAGGTTGGATGAGAGAGAGGTCAGGTTGCAAAATATGACCTTTCTAAAGAGGAGGGGGGGGGGGCATATAAAAAGACAGTCTTAGGGCAGTTAGGGAACTCAGTGGATAGAGCCAGCCCTAGAGACAGGAGGTCCTGGGTTCAAATTTGGCCTAAGATGCTTCTAGCTGTGTGACCTTGGGTAAGTCCCCACCTCTTACAGCTCTTCCACCTTGGAACCAATATTTAGCATTGATTCTAAGAAGAAAATAAGAGTTTTTAAAAGAGAGAGAGATAATTTCACTTCTCTACCTAATGGAACAGGGGTATGGAAGAGACGAGACTTAGTGAAGACCATAGATGGAATCACCATGTACAAAAAGTGGTACCAGAATTCAGAGGAAGGAATGAGAAGGATAGGCTTCACAGAGGAGGTAGGATTTGTGGGTGAATGTATCCATCAATTTCCTAAGTTTAAACCTAATGTTGAGAGGACAATATTGGGGATTCTTTAGAGCATTTGAATCAGGGAAGAGAGGTGGTCATATTATGTGGAATGGAAGATGACAGATTCCGGTTAGAATGAGAGAAGCTGTTTATGAACAGTTATGTTTCCCAGGGTGGTTAACACTTGCCATTCAGAGTATTGTGTTGTATTTATATGTTGAATCCAAAACAAGCATGGGGAGTAATTGTCAAATTTCTAAAGTTCAAAGCTTTTGTCCTGAGTAAACTTGCCTCTCATTCTTCCCATCTTATTTTTCAGATTTTCTTTTCTTAGTATACTGAAGTACAAAAAGCATCATCATGGATTTTCAACATCGACCTGGGGGCAAGACAGGGAGTGGTGGGGTGGCTTCATCCTCAGAGAGCAACCGTGATAGAAGGGAACGCCTCCGACAACTGGCTCTTGAAACTATTGATATCAACAAGGTAAAATTCAGGTTTTTTTTTAGTTAAAGGAAGCCTTGTTGCCTGCCTCATTTTTAAGAGTTTGATATAGTATCTCATATTTGTGAGTTTGAGAGCCTTCTCCCCTCCCCACCAATCCTTCCTTTGTACTCTTTGCATTTTGAGAAGTGCCATGTTACAGTAGAAGGACTAGAAGTCAAGTTCTAATTCCAGCTTTATCACTTGACTTGGACAAGAAAACTAAAGTTTTCTTCCCACCCGTAAAGTTGTATGACTATGGATTTCAGAGAACAAGTTAAAATAAAGGTTAGAAACAGAATAGGCAATATCCTAAGCCTTTTAATAATGAAATATAAGTTCTACCAAAATGCCAATACAAAATCGAAGTCAAGGGTATTAGGGTTAAATTTTAGGTTCATGGCAACTTTAGCAATGGCACATGCCAGTTTCTTTTCTATATTTATTCTATTTTACTGTACTTCTCAGTGCCTGCCATTGACATGACCTATTATGTTCTCAGGCGACTTTAGGTTACTTAGGTCCTACAGTGTGAATGGGGGCAAGTTTTGATCACCTCATCTCAAAAAATAGAAGAAATAATACAAAACAATCTCTCCTTCAGTTTCAAAATTCTTTGACATCTTTTTTGTGAAAGCATGTTTCCTAATACCTCTTTCTCTTCCAAAGAATAGCAGTCTATAAAATTATAATTAACCTAACAGTCAAATTTTAATCTTTACTTTCCCTTAAGAGAATGAGCTACTCCTTTCTCCTTCCTCAAATATAAGGTCATTGACACTTTTTTAATGTCTTGATGATTATTCTGAGATCAAAGAATTTTCTTGGTAGCTAACCTCAGTAAAATCTCTACAGACACACTATGACAGGTTTTTATAGGTTTTTGATTTTGCATTTGTTTAAATGATGCTACCACTTAATTAGTTAATAATACTTTGAGGAATGGGGATGACCTAAAATGTAATGTTTCATTCTGGAAATGACTGGTAAAAGTATCAATAAACTTTTTAAATTTAATTTTTAGTCTTTAAAAAAGTAATATAACGTTTTATGAAGCAAAAAAAAAATAAGGTCTTCGAGAATAAGAACTGGTTTTTATTGTTTTATTGTTTTATTATTTTTGTCTTTTTGACCTTTGCTCTTACCAAAGTTCCATGTACCCAAGTAATAACTTTTTAAATAAAATCTTTAAATTAGTTTTCATTCTCATCCTCCTTGACCAAAATATTTAATCTCTCTTTGACAAGAGAGAGGGAAGTAGCCATTTCTAGGAATTAGAAAGATTCTTCATTTAAAGCCAAAAAAAGAAACTCTTTTCTCCCTTCCTGTCTCCTTCAAATTATACAGGTCTTTGGGGTCATAGTGTCGCCAATGATTTTATTAAGAGATAGCACACATATCCAAAGAAATAGTATAATGAATCTTCATTTTTAGTGGCTAGTCAAAGGCACTTTGGACAAAATAGGAATCTTCCTATAGTTTTCATTCTGTTAGTTATTTCAGGCAGAAAGATAAGCAAAGTAAGACCAAGAAAAACCAGCGTCTTTTGTTTATAGGCTACTGTTTTATTTGCCATTAAAAAAAAGCCCTTCTGGTATATCAAACATGTTATCATGTCTATGGTTTTCATTTCACTGACACGATTATATTTTTGTTCTAGGATCCATATTTTATGAAGAATCATTTGGGTTCTTATGAATGCAAACTCTGCTTAACACTTCACAATAATGAGGTGAGTTATATGTTGACTTTGTATTTTGAATTAGATCATTTCTAATTCTGTAAATGGAGGATACTACTACTTTGACCTTTTGGGGGGTTTTATGACCAGAAGTAGGCAGGAATTCTTGAAGGGTGATGAGAATCTAACTGCTGAATACTTGGGTTTGCTTGTGTAGTGAGTTGAGACCTGGGCAAACATTCCTTAATGTCTGTGAAGACATTATCTCCCTGATTCCTTTTTGGTTAATGAAACTAGATCAAGTATCCTATAGTTAGATTGCAAAATGTTTAAGAGTATGTCACATTTTCAACATTAACTAAAAGTAGATAGCCAGTGTTTATGAGTTGATTGATGGTCCTTTAGAAGCCTGCAAAATATGAGGTGAAATAAATAAAAACTGTTCCTCCGTCCTGTTAGACCCATTTAGCTGTAAAAAATCAAAGTCTTTCTTTTAAAAAAACAAATTGATTGGTTAATCTGGTCAATATAGTAGGCATCCAGAATAAACTCAAGAGGCTAGATTAGTAGGTTGAAGCTAATAAAATGAAATATAATGGAGTTAAATATAAAGTCCTGTATTTTGGTTCAGAAAATCAATTGTACAAGTAAAGGATAGCAGATGTGACTCAATAATGTCATGTGAAAAAGACCTGGAGTTTTAGTGAACTGAAATTTTAATAAAACTCAGCGATGTGTTTTGGCACCTAAAAAAACCTGGTGGTATTCTAAACTGTATTCATAGCAATTTAGTATCATGAATAATAGTCATATGGGACTCTTATCTTCTCTAGAGCCTAATTGATATTGTATCCTGCTCTAGGTAGGGACCAGGTGAAACAGAGGAGGGCATCCAGAATTGGGAGGAAGTGCACTCAACAATAGGCAGAAAATAGACTATACTAGGTAAAGGAATCGAAGGACCCTAGCTAGAGGAAGTGTATATGTTTGGGGGAAGGGATAGGAATGTATGTAGTCTTAAAGTATTTTTTAAAAGTTATCAAGTGAAGAATTAATTTTGTTCAGTTATTCCTTGGAGGGCAGACCTTAGTATTCCTGGTAAGTGAAATTTAAAAGGGAAATAAATTTCAGCCCATTATAAGAAATCTATTTTAACAATTAGGACTCTTCAATAAGAAAATGGATTGCCTTAGGAAAGAGCGAGTTTATTTGTCACTGGAGGGTCTTTCAGCAGAGGCTAAGTAACTTTTCCAAGTTTTCCAAGAACCAAAGTTCCACATTGTAAACAGGATTTACACTTGGGGTAGCAGTTAAAACTACATAATTGCTAAGGTCTCATTCTCTTGAATTTTGATTCTGTGAGACTTCTTATAATTTAACTTACCCTAATTTCTTTTGTGTATTTCCCCCTAGGGAAGCTACCTAGCGCATACTCAGGGGAAAAAGCATCAAACAAATTTGTAAGTATTTAAACAAATAAGTCATTTCTGAATTTGTGACCAG
Source organism: Monodelphis domestica (assembly GCF_027887165.1). Classification (NCBI taxonomy): domain Eukaryota; kingdom Metazoa; phylum Chordata; class Mammalia; order Didelphimorphia; family Didelphidae; genus Monodelphis; species Monodelphis domestica. Next base: position 77,050,722 of record NC_077229.1, read on the forward strand.
ATAACAACCTTTAAAGATTTAAGGATTTTAACTCAATTTTAAGTTCACAATGCTGGTATGAATCACACTGCTTTTATTTTAAGACATTATTCGTTGAGTTGAAGCATTTATGGGGTTATATGAAAATAGCTACAGGTAAGCATACACAGGTCAGTCAGTGTGAAAAAAATGGGGGGATGGGGCAGCTAGGTGGCACAGTGGATAAAGCACCAGGCCTACAGTCAGGAGGACCTGGGTTTAAGATTGGCCTCAGACACTTAATAGCTTCCCAGCTATGTATGTCTGGGCAAGTCACTTCATCCCAATTATCTATCTCTTGACCTTCTGTCTTAGGGTCATTGCTGAGACAGAAAGTAGGGGTTTTTTAAAATGGAAGGATTGCCTTAAAAACTGTACTCTCAGGAAGAAAAAATGAAAGTTAGTTGGAAATAAGACTCAATTAGTCACGTGACTAATAAGATGTCTTCTTATTGGTTTAGAACAGGCCAGCAAACTATAGGACTCCTAAGAATGCTTTTTAAATAAAGTTTTATTTTAATTAAAAATATAAAAACCATTTTTGGCTCATTGAAAAACTGCCCTTTAGCAGCAGTTTGTTTACTCCTGCTCTTGAAGCAATTGATATTTGCCCCCAATAATATTTCATGTCAAACAGTTTAGCCCAATAAAATATGTATAAAATAATGAAGTGCTTATCTTAGTGTTGTATGGTAATTTTGTATTATCAAAAGATTTTTTTTTGCACTAATAGCCATTATAGATAATATGGGGACATGAGGATAATCAAGAATCATAAAAAAACAAAAATGTTAATTATCTGGCAATGAAATAAAAATCCATGGATTTAATTTGCGTGTCAAAAGTTTAAAATACTAGAGAACTATAAAAGCAACATTAACTGTCTCTGATTTAGGTTTATACTTCATTTATTTGTTTGTTTATTATTAAATTCTTACTAATACATTTTGGTTTTATATCACCTACATTTCTCAAATTATCCCTTCTTCCCTTACCCCATCCCAGAGAGCTATCTTAAAATAAAGAAGGGGAAAATGAGGAAGAAAAAAATTGAACAGAACTAAGCAATATATAAGGAAAAAGTCATCTGAGACATTTAGCAGGGTTCAGTTCTTATTGCCTCCTCTGCTTTAGAGTCCAACTGTTAACACTTGCACCATATTGTTCTTTCCATGTTTGTTCTTGTCAGGTTTATACCTATAGTTTTCCTGCTCCTGCTTCTGTCACTTCTTCAGTTTCCATGTCTTCCTCCATTTCTCTTCTGTATCTGTCATAGTCATGTTCCTTATGTGAATCTTAAAATTTCTCAGACTTGTGAATCTTAAAAATTCTCAGACTCTACCTTAGAACATTTGGTTAGGACCATTCCCCATTTTAAAACAATGAAGGGACTTTGGTCAGGAAGGTAGGAACTATAACATTACTCCACCCACACTTAGGCTACTTTAGGGGAAGATAAAGTTGTAAACTCCTTACTGAACAATGAAAAGTACTCAACCCATACTTAAAGTGAAGCAAGAACCCTTAAACTAGGTCTATTTTTAGATCTAATACAAAGGGGTACTAAGTACCTATGAAGATCAAATTAATCAGGCAACTTGCAAAGGACAAGATTAGTCTATTCAGGTGTGAATTACTCAAAAGTTGTAGTCTACTCAGGTGTGAATTAAGAACGGTCAGTCCTTTGGAAAACGTCTATTGTGATTGGTAGATGTGAAAATTTAGGGGAGGTGACATAGGAGAAAATTCTCTTTAAAAGGAGGTCAGAAGGCCTCTGAAAGGAGAGTGCAGCTTTGGTAGCTGAGTTGGAGCTTGGACTAGTTGGAGTAGCTGGGTCTCTCTGAACACTAGAATCTTTCTTGGGACAAAATCTTGTGGTGAGTGGATTAAAGATTGACTGGTCTCTTAAAGCTCAGGCCTAGGCCAATGGCCTAGGCCCCTTTTCCCATTATTTCCTCTTACTCTCTCTCCCTTTCCTTAATTCCTTATTTGTATTAATTAAAATCTCCATAAAAACCCAGCTGACTTGGGTATTTCATATTTGGGAAATTTTCCCATGGCGACCACTTTATTTTTAATATAAAATCAAGACACAAAAAATTATCTTTACAGTTTTGGCAATTAAAGTCTTGAAACTGTATTTTCGCGGTCACAGTTTAAGGCAACCACTCTTTTAACTGTAACACTTATACCAGAATGGTTTTCCAACACACCCACACACCACAATGTAGTTAGCCAGTAGGTCATCCTTTTTGTGAACTGCAGTACTTTGCATGGTAGCTTCTAAATGGAAATAGGTACTCTGAACAAACTGTATGATGGGAATGGTGCAATATTGCTGTTCCTTAAGAATTCAGAGAAGCATAGGATAAACTTAGATGAAAGAATGGAAAAGGAAGTCAGCAGAACTAGGTTTCTTTTCTTTTTTTTTTAAGTCCTATCTTCTTTCTTAGAATTGATACTAACAGTTTTAAGGCAGAAGAACAATAAGTGATTTGCCCAGGGCCACAAAGCTGGGAAGTTTCTGAGGCCAGATTTGAGCCCAGGTCCTCCTGACTCCAAGCCTTGAGCTACCTAACTGCCCCTAAATTTACTTTTAATAGTTATATCAGGTTGATCTTGATGTGTTATATAGCCAAGTTTTTAAAAAAGCTGTATGATTCTAGCAAAATTACAAAGGAATTTATAAGTAAAACAGTTAATTCAAAAACAACTGTTTTAAAAAGTGAAACTGATGAACTAAACCAAACCAGAATGCTGGTGAAAGGGGAAATGAAAATTGTTGTGAATCATCTTAAAAGATGAATTTGCACATGCAGTATTATTTGCAGTTAAAAAATACTTACTGATGCTATTATTCACATCCTTTTCACTAAGTTTCTTTTAATTTGTCTAACTCTGGAAAAAAAATAAGATGAAAATTGTATTGTTTGGGGTTTTTTCTTTAAGGCTAGGGCTTAAAATTTTAAATATTAATGGCTTTGGGTTCATTAATATAATTGTACCAAAGTTATAGTAATGAACATTTAAAAATAATATTAAACGGTCTTCATCAGCAAGCATTTATTAAGTGCCAGCCACTTTGATAAAGTGCAGGGAGTACCAAGAAAGACAAAACAGTCCCAGGATTTAAGGAGCTCCCATTCTTATGAGGAACAGTATTCAAACAACTATATCCAAACAAGATATGTACCGGGTTAAATGCAGATAATCTTAATGGGAAGGCAGTAGCATTAAGTGGGTCCAGGAAAGCATTTAAGCAAAAGGTATGATTTTTGTTGAGACGTGAAGGAAGAGGAGAACTCTGGAGGCAAAGATGAAGACATAGAGAATTCTAGATGTGGAGGACAGCTAGTGAAAATGCAGATTCAGAAATGTCCCGTGCAGGAGTCCACTCAGCAGGCTATTACAATAGTTCCAAGTATGAGGGTTTGCATTAGAGTGGCAGCAGTGTCAGAGGAGGGAAGGGAAGGTTCATGAGAGATATTCCAAAGGTAAAATTGAATGGTCTTGGCAACAGATTGCCTGTGGGGGTTTGAGGCAGTAAAGAGTTAAAGATGACACCTAGATTGGGAGCTGGGGTGACTTGGACAATGGTGGTACCCTTGACAGAATAAGGGATTAGAAAGAAGATGTGGTTTGGGATGGGAGGGGGGAAGATAAATGGCTTCAGTTTTAAACCCATTGAGTTTGAAGTGGCTGTGATATCTTTTTCAAGATGTCTAAGAGGCAGTTTGAGAATTTGGCAGGAAATTAGGAAAGAAGTTAGATTTGGCAAGAGATCTGAGGATCATCTCCATAGAGCTGATCATTTAATCCATAAGAATTGAGATCACCAAATGAAGTAGTATAGAGGGAAAGGGGATGAGGGCCCAGGACAGAGCCTCGGAGGGGAAACTCATGAATCCAAGAGTTCCCTTGAATTTTGTTTAAAGTGCTTCTACTTCTACAAAAAGTTTAAGAACCACTGCTTTGAGGTATATGTCAAAAAGTTGCTTGAAGCCATCTTAGGTCATCATTCAGGTTATAAAAAGCTTTGTCACTCACCCAATCTGTCTGTGATTCCACAGGCAAAGGGACTGGTTGATAAGAGTAGAGGCAGTAAGGGCTGCATGGAATTTTCCAGGCCTTCTTCAGTTTGCCAAGCCTTGGAGAAGATCCCAGAGCTGCCACAGTCTTGGGGTCAATTTTGATTATCAAAGGAGAAATATATGTCTGAGAGGCAACCAATTTGGAAACACTATGGGCTTTGGGGTTAGAAGACTGTTGGTTTGAATCATGGCCTTGCCACTTAATAGCTTTGTGACCTTAGGAACCCATAGCCCTCCTAACATATAATGCCCATCTCACATGATTTCCAAGGCAATCATTTGGCTGTCTGCCCCATAAATATGAGTGATCTGTGGCAGTCCTTCATGGAAATAAAGATTATACTTCAGCTCTTTCCCATCTCATTGTAGCATAGTGGAAAGAAAGCTGGATGGGAAAGCCAGAGAACTGGGGCTCAGATCCTGCTCCATTACTTGAGCAAGTTTTTTAATCTCTTTAGAATATCCTTATCTGAAAATGAAGAATTTGGGACTAGATGACCTCTGAACTTCTTTCTATCTCTCATTCAATCCTTTTTTCTCATTCCATCCTCTTCACACTCTTTTCAAGTAGGCAAAGCAAGTTTTATTATTCCAGTGTGCAGGTGAGGTGAAAAAAGGTGCTCTAGGATGATCTGGGAGATCTCTAACCAAGGAAACCAGGCCCAGGGACAGACTAGAACCTGAGCCTCTTGACACCTAGTCCAATAAGGATTCCCCCTTCATACTACTCAGAGACACAGGGAAACACTGACCTTTGACTTGCATGACTGTAGGGCTCGGAGAGCAGCAAAAGAGGCCAAGGAGGCTCCAGCCCAGCCAGCACCAGAGAAAGTCAAAGTGGAAGTGAAGAAGTTTGTGAAAATTGGTCGTCCAGGCTACAAAGGTATGTGATTTGGGGGCTCCCTCAGGCCAACCAGACTTGTAGAACAGTGTAGCAGGTGGTCTTTGCAGCTGCTTTTTGAATTATAAATGAGCTTTTTAGCTACTATAATCAGTGACCCTGAAACCCTCCCTTTACCTATAGAAAGACTGCTCATCTCTGGAATTCATATCAAGAATTCTGTCAACTCACAAAAATCTCTTCCTAGCTCTTTCTATGGACTACTTGATATCTGTCTTTCCCTCCTTTGTGAGGTGTTCAGAATTGTTGGCAGTTTGTCTGACCTAGTCATGATTAATCTCACCTTATAAAGTTCCTGTTGGTGGCAGTGCTCCTATGGGAAACAGTGCTCTGTTCATTTTCTTGTAAAATATGTGTTTTGCCAACCATCCCCAGCTAATGAAAGGCACCAGAGTAACAAATCTGAATATGCTTCTCCCTTCTCTGCCTTTCCATTTACCATTGATTTTTACCTTCTAGCACAGAACTCCCAGGCTCCCCTATAATAAGAGAATGCCTTTCAATATTACTGTCTACATTTTTTCAAAGAAAGCAACACCCAATGTAGAAGTAGCAATCTTTCTCTAGATCCAACATAGAAACTTGTAGGAGTTTTTTCCCCCTTTTATATTGATCTCTGAATAATTGAAGTGATAACCATTCTCCTCATCCCTTTCCTTCCTATTCCCCCATACCTCAGGTACCTTTCCTTTGAGGTGAAGTTTGGGAATAGGAGGAATTTTGTATGTATATTTTTAAATTGTTTATTTCAGAGAAAGTTGCTTCCAGGAGAAGCCTCATATAAAGGTTGGACTGCTTTATGGAGCCAGCAGCCAAAAGCCAATCACTTGACCAAGCAGGTCCTTAAGCAAGCCTGGGACAAAGCCCAGTCACAAAACAAAGAAGGGTTGCTCATCTTTGTAGAAGTGCTCTTGGCTTTGTGGCAAGATGTTGTTATTCTCCCAGCACACTCCCATCACTATTTTGCTCTTATTTAAATTGATTTTATAGTCATTTTTCGAAATATCTTAACTCCAGGAAACTGTTATTGAACACCACCATTGTGCAGAGCTTTGTGTTGGAGGGAGATCAAATAGCCTGGTAGGGAGAGATGATAAGGAAGACACAGGTTAACTATAATATACAGGATTATAGAGGCTTTAAAGAGATATAAAGTAGTGAGAGCTGAGAAATACAGGTTTTAGCATTTGAGTCTTGGAAGTTTTCATGGAGCAGCTGGCATTTTAATTAGGCTTCAAATCATGCAGTGAGACAATAGGGGAAGGAGGATAGTCCAGGCATTAGGGATGGCATAAGTGCCAGTATTTGAGGGGCAGAATACATAGTCTGTGAAGTTACCTGAGACTGGACTACTCGGGTAGAAGTAACAAGAAATAAAGTTGGAATGATAGGTTGTACCAGATTATGGAGGGTCTTAATGCCTCATAAAGTTAAAAGTTTCCTTATTGGATACCAAGGAGCCGCAGACAGTGTTTGAGCAGAAGAGTAACATGACCAGAGAGATGCTTAAGAAGGGTTATTATTTGTTAAGTGAATGAAGAGTTTCAATAGTTGCCTAATGGGCCTTTAAAGTATCGGAGGGCCACATTTGGTGCTAGGTGGTAACACAGGCCTCCTTTTACAGAGGTGTGCTAAGGTCCAATAGGGTGAAGTATCTAAGTATATAGTTGGCAAATAGCAATCAGGATTTGAATTCCAGTCTTTTGGCCTGGAAATCCAGTGCTCTTTCCACTTTACTACATTGTCTTTTATATGTAATGCAAAGTGGAGAACATCTATTGTTTTTAGTCTTTCAAGATACAGAGAACACATTTAAACTTTTTTTTTATTATATAAAATTTTTTTCAATGAACAAGAATTTGGGTTTTTTCTGTCCCTGATCATTAAAAAAAAAACAAACAATAAGGAGGAAATCCTTGTAGCACATATTCATACTCAAGGAAAAGTGATTTCCCCATTGGTCTTCCCCCAAAAAGCAGTGATTCAATCTGTACCCCAAGTCCCTTGCATTTTTGTGAGGAGACAACAACTTTCAAAGAGCCAGCATCTGCTTTATTTAGCTTACATCGGTGGTTGCCACCCCCATTCAAGTGGGCAGCATACATTCAGGTTTGCCTGCATGTGAAATGGCAAGTAAATGTGCCACCCTCCATAGGGTATAAACCTTTGTAAACCTAAGAAGCAAAGATCTGAATGTCTGGAAGAACACAGTCAGCTCTACAAGTATTAGGATATTGAGGCAACCCGCCTTGCCATGATGCTTGAGGCTCTGCCCCCATCATTCAATAGGCATTGTTCCTTCTCTTCCCCTCCCCTCCCCCCCTTTTTTCAGTGTGTTCTCTTGGCCTAGTACTGGGCCCTGTAGGGACCATAGAAGATGACACCGGACTCCCCCACAAATCTCTTATCATCTATGTAGGAAAATAGTGTAGGGCATATTCTTAAGTAGTATAGCTCTGAGAAGAGATGGGGTAGGGAGAGCTGAAGCCATTGGGGTAGATTTAGGATTTGGGTTTTGCTAGAATAACCAACTACTTCTTTGCCTATGCCAGTGACCAAGCAGCGGGACACAGAGATGGGCCAGCAGAGCCTCCTCTTCCAGGTAAGGAGACTGCCTCCCCACACCCTGCCTCCCTTTATGGATAATCCTGATCCCCTGTGTACTAGTTCTCAGCATGTGATCAGGGTTCATAAAAGCCCAAAGAGCAAACCTGATCTACATCTCAGAGTTATACTACTCTAGCTGAGCTATCCCAGTTCCCTTAGTAGGAAATTGACCACAAAAAAATTAAATTGCTGTTGATGCTTTTTCCTTTCTTCCCTCTGCATTAACCACAATACTTCATTTTGCTCCTGGGCTTCTCTTTGCAGATTGATTATCCTGAAATTGCTGAGAGTATCATGCCACGCCATCGGTTCATGTCTGCATATGAACAGAGGATTGAACCCCCAGACAGACGCTGGCAGTATCTTTTAATGGCAGCTGAGCCCTATGAAACTATTGCTTTCAAGGTAATGTAGGAGGGAGCTGGGAAGTTGTGCTTCTTCCCTTTGCCCTTATGTTGTCTACCAAGTCATTGTGTCCTTCCTCTAAAACAGTTTTTCCAATACTTATTGAGCCTGCCATATTTAAATCTGGTGATTGTAATTGTAGACTATTCATTCCTACTTAGAAACATGGTCCCCTTGAGGATACCAGGCATATAAGAGAAAATGCTATATGACATCAGGATGGTAGATTTAAAGCTGGATGTTAGCCCTTGCAGCAGTGATGGCAAACCTTTTAGAGACCAGGTGCCCAAAATGCAAACTGGAGAGGGGGAGGGGAGCAACCCTACCCCACATTCCTCTGGCTTTCTAGTAATGAACTCTGGTGAACTCTGTGATGGGGTGACAATGGGCATGCCCACAGAGAGGGCTCTTAGTGCCTTCCCTGGCACGTGTGCTATAGGTTTGCTAACACTGCCTTATACTTTCTTTCAGTCTCTGGAAGTTCTTATTTCCAACCCAGGTCTTCAGAGCTTCAGGCCCACATCCTCAGTTGTGTATTATACACTTTAAACTAGGTGTCCCATAGTCATCCTTAACTCAACATATCCAAAACAACCCATTGTCTTGTCCTCCAAACCCTCCCTGTTTTCATGTTTCCTTCCTTCCTTCCTTCCTTCCTTCCTTCCTTCCTTCCTTCCTTCCTTCCTTCCTTCCTTCCTTCCTTCCTTCCTTCCTTCCTTCCTTCCTTCCTTCCTTCCTTCCTCCCTCCCTCCCTCCCTCCCTCCCTCCCTCCCTCCCTCCCTCCCTCCCTCCCTCCCTCCCTCCCTCCCTCCCTCCATCCCTCCCTTCATCCCTCCCTCCCTCCCTAGCCAAAAACTTGATTGTGAACTACAATCAGTACGTTTCATAGGAATTAGAAAATGGTGGGCTGGAAAGGAGACTTCATGAAATGGCAAGACTTGCTCTGGAGTTTGAAGAGGGTAGAGGGGCATGGGATTGTTATCTTGGTTTTGGAGAACAAATAAATGGTAGCCAGAAGGAGGAGGGTATATGCATCTTGCCTGGAATGGAGGATTTCAGTTGGAAAAGAATGGGAGATAAGGTTATAAAATTAAGATGGGACCAGATTGTGACAATCAGGATAGGTACACCTTCATAGATAATAGTGAAATCCTCACTTCAAGCATCTCCATGTTTGCTACTGACTCCCTACTGTTCTCTACATTTCTAATACTTCCTGTTAATTCTTATCCCAAGAAAAATGGCCCTATTTGGGGGGATGTTTTTACCCTCTCTGGCCAGGCCCTTAACCACCAGATTTCTCTTGGTCTAAGCCTAGATCTTGGGACATTATCCTCAAGATTGAATTTTTAGCCTACAGGACTTCTGGATTGTGCTTGTGAAATTCTTTTCCCAGGGTGGGTCAAAAGTACCCTTGTGACTGGACAAATTACCTGTTGTCATTCCCCCACCAGCATTATTAGATGATCTTTAAGGGCCTTTTAGAACTTATCATGATCCTAAATCCCTCTGCCAAAAGCAATTCCTGGTCTGTAATAGTCTGAACTAGAGGTCTTCAGACCTTTGACCCCATAAGAAGATAATCATGGAATCCATACATTGCACTAGTGTGATTTTTTTTTTTTAACTCTTTCTGTTTTACAGTTGATATCAAGTATCAGTTCCTAGGCAAAAGAATGGTAAGGGCTAGGCAATGGGAGTTAAGTAAAGACTTGCCCAGAGTCACACAAATAGGAATTATTTGAGATCAGATTTGAACCCAGACCTCTTGTCTGTTGATTTGAGCCACTTAGCTTCCCCTACTAGTGTGATCTTGAAAGATACCAAGCCCTCTCCATCTCCCTTTCCTTTTCCCATTTTTAGCAGCTTTATATATCAGCATGCCTGGAGTGGATATAAACAGAAACCTAAGAGATTATCCCTCAGCTATTCCCTATCTAATCTTTTCCTTCCTGCTCAGGTGCCGAGTAGAGAGATTGACAAGGCAGAAGGGAAGTTTTGGACCCACTGGAACAGAGAAACTAAGCAGGTAACTGGTGGTTGCTTACCTAAAAGAAAGAAGGAATTGGCCTGGATGATTTTGAGAACTTTTCTGGCTCTAAACTTTTTAAATTGAGAGGGCCCTCTAACCTGTGGCGAGAGTGTACCTCAAACTAGGAAGCGGTCCCCTTGGTTTCTGGGGGATTGTACCCTGGTGATAGACACTTTCAGACCTCTAGGCATGATCAAATCAGAACTATTTTCTATCGTGTGACAAAAAGAGAACTTGTTTGTGTGGAGGCTTCTCTTGCTAAGACTCCCATTCAGCCCTGAGTTTCCTCTTATGCCTATACCCTACTGTGACCTAGAGATTTCACTTGACCCAGTTCACTACAGCTTACAGCCAAGGCCCTCGCTGGGAAGCCCTTTGCTCACGAATGTGCAGCCAAGAGAGTTTTTACTCAGTGAGGCTGTTGGGAGACTAGAAGTCGGGTGGATCATTTTTACCCAGCTGGTGATAGATAAAGATAGTGGCTTGTTGGAGCCATTTTTCCCTACTCTAGATCGCAGAGCATATTGGGAAGGCTTGAGTGCCTGCTTTAAAATGAGGAAGCAACTCCGAGGAAAGCTTATTGAATTCCCTGCTGTAGGTACAGTTTGGGGGCTCTTGCAGGATGTCATGTCTCTCACAAGATTTGCTTCCTCACCTTTCTCTTTCCTTTTAGTTTTTTCTCCAGTTCCATTTTAAGATGGAGAAGCCTCCTGCGCCTCCAGCCCTCCCTGCTGGACCTCCTGGAGTGAAGCGGCCCCCACCCCCACTGATGAATGGTTTGCCTCCTCGACCACCTCTGCCAGAGTCTTTGCCACCCCCACCTCCAGGTGGCATGCCTCTGCCACCCATGCCTCCCAGTGGGCCTGCACCTCCCGGCCCTCCTGGGCCTCCTCAGATGCCCCCTCCTGCACCTGGAGTTCATCCTCCTGCTCCTGGGGTTCACCCTCCAGCTCCTGGAGTTCACCCACCTGCTCCTGGGGTACATCCTCCTGCTCCCGGGGTACATCCCCCTGCTCCTGGAGTACATCCTTCTGCTCCAGGGGTGCACCCTCCTGCTCCAGGGGTGCATCCCCCGGCTCCTGGGGTACATCCCTCAGCTCCTGGGGTGCATCCCCCGGCTCCTGGGGTACACCCCCCTGCACCTGGGGTGCATCCTCAGGCTCCAGGAGTTCATCCCCAAGCACCTGGGGTGCATCCTCAGGCTCCAGGAGTTCATCCCCAAGCACCTGGGGTTCACCCTCAAGGTCCTGGGGTACACCCCCAAGCACCTGGGGTTCATCCTCAGGCTCCAGGGGTTCACCCCCAAGCACCTGGGGTTCACCCCCAAGCTCCAGGGGTTCACCCCCAAGCTCCAGGGGTTCATCCCCAAGCACCTGGGGTACACCCCCAGGCTCCAGGGGTTCATCCCCAGGCTCCAGGGGTTCACCCTCAGGCTCCAGGAGTTCACCCCCAAGCACCTGGAGTTCACCCCCAGGCTCCAGGGGTTCACCCTCAGGCTCCAGGGGTTCACCCTCAGGCTCCAGGGGTTCACCCTCAGGCTCCAGGGGTTCATCCTCAAGCTCCTGGGGTTCATCCTCAGGCTCCAGGGGTTCATCCCCAAGCTCCAGGGGTTCATCCCCAAGCCCCAGGTGTACACCCCCCAAACCCAGGAGTACATCCCCCAACTCCTATGCCCCCAATGTTGCGGCCCCCTCTTCCTTCAGAAGGACCTGGAAATATTCCTCCTCCTCCACCAACCAATTGATAAGTTTTTCTGCTCTCCCCCCTCCACCCCCCCTGGTTTTTATTTACATTTCATCATTTTCCCAAAGACAAGTTTTGGTGGTTTTTGTACAGGGGTTTGGGCTCTGTCCTCAAAAGTTGATTAAATAGGTTTCTACCTTGTTTACATTGAGTGGAGTAATGTGGAAAATAGTCTCATTAAGCTACAGTACAGTCCTAGGCAGAAGTCACTTGGGAAGTGAAATTCTGCTAAGAAATGACCCACCACTGATTGTAAGGAACATGTTGGGGTGGCAGCCTTTGTTGCCAAGACGTGGCCAGAGTTCCTTCCACTCTTGAACTGTATTTACCAAATATGACCGAGATCTTCCCAGAATTATGCTCTATATCCACTTCTCCCCATGAACCCTAGAGTTGAGTTTGTCACCCCTGGTCTGAATATGAGATTTAATAGGCATCAGTTCCCAGCTTGGGGGTGTTTTTGAACCTTAAAGTCAAGGGAAGGAGGGGTCTGTGTCTCTGAAAACGTCTAATGAGGGCCCTGGCCAGGATATATATTGTGAATACTTTGTGAGGGCAGTTTTAAGTCACTTTATATTCCTGTCGCATCGTCTGACCTCTTAACTCAATTTGAGCTTGGTTCTAATGAAGCCAAAGTCATGCATCCATTCGACACACTTGGCCCTGGCCCCAGCCCCAGGCAGGTGTTTTCACAAATGTGTGCTCAGGTAACCTGCTATAGAGATGACATAGTGCGGCGGCCCCCTTCCCAATTCCTGCCCCCCACCACCTACCACAAATTGCACAGCCCTCCATGAGGCCTAGACTTCAAAGGCCTAGCTCTGCAATTCTACATGGGTGGCCAGTTCTTTACAAAGAACATTGCCTACCTATGATAGAGGAAAGACAGGAGGGGGCAACCCCTGCTGGAAAGAAATTAGTTAGGAAAGCAAGATAGATACACATAGAGGATGATATTGGATGGAAACCAGATTCTGGTTCCAGCTCTCTCACTGGCTTCCTATGTGACCTAAATAGAATCAGGACTTGGAAGGGACTTCAGAGCTCGCTAGCCAGAATCCCTTTTAGAATATTCTCTCATAGTTTCTGTAACACTCAAGGAAGTAGTTGCAGAGCCTCTGCTTGGAGACTCCTAATAAGAAACTTTTCCCACTGGTGGCAGCCTCCTTCGCTCGAGGACTTGTTGAACTATTTTTTCTTGGAGCGAGCTTAACTACCTGCCAGCAACATTATTGCCCTCGTTCTGCCCACACATCTTCACCCAGGCTGCATTTGGGAAATGGATTTTTTTTCCCAGCCCAAATGTAAAATTTGTCTTTCATCCTTGTTCCTATTAAATTTTGGTGAACCCAGTTGTACCGAAACTCAGTCTCAAATCAAATTGGTTCATCGTCTTGATCCATTCAGATCTTTTTGGATCCTGATTCTCATCCAACATGTTACTAAGCCCTGCCAATTTTGTGTCATCTGTCCATTTTTCAAGTGTGCTAGGTAAGCCTTCAGCCATAGTATCATTTAGCATGTATACTGTCGTTTGAGCCCCATACCTTTCCATCTTGTCTGGGGAGATAGCTTGAGTGACTTCTTCAAATGTTTTGCTGAAATCTAAGTGTGCTATGTATATAGCACATGGAAATGAGGTTAGTCTGAAAAACAACTCTAAACAACTAACAACTTTTGTTATTCTAAGCTTGCCCCAAATCAGCAAATAAAACCATTTCCACCTACATACAGGAACAGAAAAAGAGAACTGTGAAGGCATCAATCTCCCTTCCATAAGCTTGAATTTCTTCTCAAAATTACATAATAAATTCAACACATTAGTTTCAAAGCTGTTCTGCTTAAATTTGTCGCCTTCTAACCTCTTCCTGTTCTCTTTGATGCACTTTTTAAAATGCTGCGATGGTACTCTCTCATTTCCTCTTTTTTATATCGCTATCACTAGTCCCTCTTTCCCTCCCAACCCCCCCCCCCAGTTTAAAAAAAATAGCCAAAACAAAACCCGTATCTTAGGAACACAGCCTATTTTAGTGAAGCTCTGTTGGTCGTTAATAATCTCCTTAGAAACCATTTTCCTAATATGCTCTAGAGTCTTAGCTGGAGTAAAAATCAAGTTTGTAGATTTGGGCCTCTTGAAAATAAGACAATTTGCTACTGTACTTATCATTCCCCAGGATTTTATTAAGATTATCGGCACTGACTCAGCTCCCACATCTGCCTGGCTTTCAGTACTCTAGGATGTAATGGTTGATTTGCTGACTGACCGAGCTCCCTTCATGTCTCAGTAACTTTAAACATCTCAAATTTATTAATGGGATAGTGAGGTGGTGTAATGGATAGAGTATTGGGCCTTGAGTCAGGAAGACCTGAATTCAAATTCAACCTCAGACACTTAATAACTGGGTGACCCCAAGCAAGCCACCCAACCTCTGTTGGCCTCAGTTTCTTCATCTGTGAAATGGGGATAATTATAGCACCTCCCTCCTAGGGTTGTGAGGATTAGATGAGGTAATTATTGTAAAACTTTTAGCACAATGCCTTGCACAAAGTAAAGGGTATATAAATATTATAGCCATCATTATTATTCATCCCTGCTGGACCTATTTCTTCTAGTCTTTAGAATTTCATGCTTGAGAGCTGCCTGTCTCTTTTGAGGTAATTTCTTCTTGAAATATCATTGAATCCTAATCCTTTCCCTCAATTCTTTGAAATCTGATGTAACACCTAGAGTACATGACAGATCACCCAGATTTCATCTTCTTGACCCTGTTACAAGTTCAATGAGAGTGGTCATTTGCCCTCTGCTCACTTTATGTCCATTCATAGGTGTCTTACCAGGTTTTTTGGAAACTGTCCCTTTAATAATTTTTTTTTTTAGGGCACAGTAGTAGTATTCATTTACCACAATTTAGCCATTTCCCAATTAATGGGCATTCCCTCAGTTTCTAATCCTTTGCCAACACAAAAAGAGCTGTTATAAATATTCTCACACTTATGGGACCTTTCCCATTTTCTTTTGATTCTTTAGAGTATAGACCTAGTAGAGAAATTACTGGGTGAAAGGGTATGCCCAGTTTTAATAGCCTTTTGGGCCTACTTTCAGATAGTGTTCCAGAATGGTTGCTCTAGTTTGCAGCTTCACCAGTTGTGAAGAGTACATTAATGTACCTGTTTTCCCATATCTCTTCCAACATTTATCATTTTCCTTTTTTGTGATCTGAGCCAGTCTGACAAGGGTGAGGTGGTACTTCAGAGTTGTTTTAATTTGAGGAAAGTACATATGGCAATTGATAGCTTTGGTTTCTGAAAACTGCCCATTTATGCCTTTTTACCCTTACGCATTTGGGGAGTAGCTTTTTTTCCCTGTAAATTTGACTCAGTTCCCCATATATCTTGCTGCCAGGAGGTTTTTTTCATTAGTCCTTTGGGATTATAGTGGATTGTTGTTGATTAGAGTTCCTAGATCACTTCAGTGTTATTACTGTATAAATTGTTTTCCTAGATTCCTCAAATTCCCTTCATCATTTCTATTAGCACAATATTACATTTACCTTGCACAGCTTGTTCAGTCATTCCCTGATTGATGGGCACCCCTTCAGTTTCCAGTTTGCCACCACAAAAAGCTGCTGGAAATATTCTTGTACATGTAGGTCCTTTCCCACTTTCTTTGATCTCTTTGGGGGAGAGAAATTAGGTCATAGAGAATGCCCAGTTTAATAGCTTTTGGGCACAGTTCCAAATTGGAAGAATGCATTAGGGACAGCTGGGGGCTTGGTGGATTGAGAGTCAGGCCTAGAGACAGGAGGTACAGGGTTCAAATGTGACCTCAGACACCTCCCAGCTGTGTGACCCTGGGCAAGTCACTTGACCCCCATTGCCTACCCTTACCACTCTTCTGCCTTGGAGCCAATACACAGTATTGATTCCAAGATGGAAGGTAAGGGTTTAAAAAAAAATGTATTATGCCTGTTTCCATATCACTTCTAGTATGTGTCATTTTCCTTTTTTGTGATCTGAGCCAATCTGATGGTACCTCTGAGTTGTTTTAATTTGCATTTCTCTTAGCAATAGAGAATTTTTTATATAGCTATTGATAGTTTTTATTTCTTCCTTTGAGAACTGCCTGTTCATATTCATAGCCTTTGAAAGTTTATCCATTAGAGAATGCCTTATTCTTCTAAATTTATCCATTTTACCTCCTGTGAATTTGTCTTGTTTGGTAATGAACTCTTCCCCTAGCCACAGAACTGACAGGTGATGTCTTCCAGGTTCCATCAATTTGCTTTTGATTTCACCTAATTTTGAGCTTATCTTGGTATATAGTATAAGATGTTGGTCCATACCTAGTTTTTGCCAAACCACTTTACAGTTTTACCCATATTTTTTGTCGGATGGTGAGTTTTTGTCCTAATAGCTAGGATCTTTGAGTTTATCAAATACTAGGTTACTGTGCTTGCTTCTGTATAATGTATACTGTGTGTGTATCTGTTATCCAGATTTGTTTCATTTCTCCTCTCACCAATACATAATCTTAAACCCTCCCCTTTGAAATCTAGTTCTTTTCAGTAAGAGACGCCATGTTCTGATCCCATCCCACCAAGTCTTAGGGGTGTTGAATTTGTTTCTGCACATAAAGGTTTCTGAGTTTCTTCTCTTTATTACCATATCATTGGCCTTCGTGGACTCCATTTTCCTCTGTAAGTGGAAGCCTTTAAGATCCTTTTCAGCACTAACATTTTTAAAATGATCAAATATGGGGGCGGCTGGGTCGCTCAGGGGATTGAGAGCCAAACCCAGAGATAAGTGTTTTATTTTTTAAAAAATGATCAAATGTACAGTTTATATATTATACTTTAGCAGTTAGATGTACTGACCACCTACACCCTCGCTGGTGAAGATGTGGCACCCATGCAGAGCCAGCACTCGGGGAGCTGCTCTCGCCCCCCCAGTCCAGCTGCCCAAAGCAAACACTTTCTCCCTCTGCTCTGTCCAGTAATGTTGGGTTCACAGAGCTCGAGCTTGCATCTTTCTCATTGTCTTTTATTGTCAAATGTGTACATTTAGTTGTCGTGGTCTAGACCGTTCTCATCAGCATTCTTATTGCCCACTTTATCTGGGATCCCTGCTTAGCCGTGAACTGCCTAGTCGGGCTGCTGGGATTTCTGGCTTCCCGAGGCAATCCTGAGCCATGAGGCAGGGCTGGGCACTGGCTTGGCTATCACGGGACCCAAGTTCAGATCCCATCTTGGATCCCCGCCACTACGTGACCCCGGGCAAGTGATAAGGAGGCTCCCAGCCTCCCGGCTTCTGCATAGATCCCTCAGATCCTACTTCCACAGGAGGCCTTTCCCTGGCCCCTCCCTCCCCTTTCTACTATAGTCCTCTTGTATGGAAGGACGTGGAGCTCGTCTCCCTCATACCGTAGGAGCTTCTGAGCCGAGAGGCCTTGCCTTTGCCTTCCTTTCTCTATCTGCTCCCTAGCCTAGTCCCTGGCACAGAGCGTCAAGAGTTACCGCTCGATGCCTGACATCTGCAGCTGGAAGGAGCCCCACGTCACGTCACTGCACCATGAGGACCCCGAGGGCCGGGGACAATACGCGGCCTTCCCTTGGTCCAGAGGCGACCCCTGGGCCTTGGGCCTCCGAACCAGGACTCTCCAGGTTGTCTTGGAGGTCCCTTCAGCCCTTTGGTTCCCATTGCCATCCCCAGGAGACGGGATTTTGTTCTGAAAAAAGGCTAATGGCCTGCGTGACAAAGCAAAGCTTCTAGCTAGTGGCTTCCGCGTCCCCAGC
This sequence comes from Monodelphis domestica, assembly GCF_027887165.1. NCBI lineage: Eukaryota > Metazoa > Chordata > Mammalia > Didelphimorphia > Didelphidae > Monodelphis > Monodelphis domestica. Next base: position 77,068,311 of record NC_077229.1, read on the forward strand.
AGAGTTTCCCAGAGGCCCGACTTCACCCCCCGCCCGCCTTTCCTACATGGGCCCTGTGCCTTGGTGCAGCTGCCTCCTCCCCACCCTGTTTGTTCCCGGGCCTGGCTTCCCAGTGCACTCCCCGCTCAGATTCCCACTCGCTTTTTTTACAAAACCAGTCAAGGACAGCATTTTGACAAATCTGGTCAACAGCCTGAAATGTATATCACTTCTAAGAAGCGAGATACCCAGCACAAAAATAGAACAGAAAGCCCTTTGAAAAGGCCTCCCCTCACTCAGACGGCCGGTCTCCCAGGGTCTTGAAGGGTGTGCGCAGCATTGTCCGTTCAAGGTCGCCTCCATCGGGAAGAGATAGTCGTCCTTCCCTCCCTCACAAACAGTCTGCAAAGGCTTTTCTGCCACCTTCATCTCATAAAAGCCCCAGATAGCCCAAGGCTCAGCCACAGCCGGCCCAAGATGAAGGGCTCCCTTCTGGTTTTGCTCCTGTTCCTGCCAGGGATGCTTGCTGTGCCGAGAGAAGAGCCCCCCGAGAAGAGGGGGCGAGCAGATGCCAACCCCAGACTCCTAGCGCCTCTGCCCAAGAGCCACAGGAGGGAGAGGGTGGCCGAGTCGGGCCTTCCCGATTCAGTCGGGGCCAATCCTCAGGAAGGAACCGCATCTTTAACAAGCCAAAAGGGCCGCGTGAGTGAGGTCCACCTCCCTTGGCTCTTGTTGCCCCAGAACAATGACACCTCTGACGGATGGACCGGGCCTAAGCCCCATCCTTGGCCCCTGGGGGGCCTCAAAAACCCAGTGTGCTGGGTTAAAGTAGGTCGGGGTGAAGATGGGGCCACAGGCCCCCTTCAGGTGGTGGGGGCCTTGAGTGCTTATGAGAGGGGCTTTGTGGAAGCCCTGAGACAGGCCCGCTGGGACCGTCAAGGCCTGGCCACCTTTGGGATCTGCCCGCCCGGAGGCCCAGGGGGCGCTCACCTTTCTCTGCAGCGCCTGGGGGCATGGCTGGTGGAGCCAGGCGGGTGGAGTCTCGTGGTTCTGCACCTGGAAGAAGGTAGGTATGCCCCTTTGGGGAAAGGCTGGCAAGCTTCCTCGGGGCGGCGGGAGCCATCCCCAGGCCGCCTCTTCTGCAAAGCACCGTGCCCCGAGGCCCTCGTGAAGGGCATGGTCCAGGCTGCTGGCATCCTGGAAAGAGGCACACCCAGAGGGGCCCCCCAGGGTGGTAGCATCTCATTTGGTTCTCGCAGCCACAGAGGGCTGGAGGTCTGCAATCGGAGCTCGCCACGGCTCTGCCCCTGGCCGGGCCCGTTTCATCTTTTGTGACAAGAGAAGGAGACGAGACGAGGTGATGTCCAGCCCCAGAGCCTCCGGATTAGGACTTTATTGAAGGTCTATGACAGCGCTGAGGCATCGCCGAGGTTCTAAGACTGGGATTTAGAAGAGATTTACCAGGCCTTCGGTGGGGAACGAGGAGTGGGCCGGCAGGAATGGCTGGAGCGAGGGCTGGGCTCCCAGCCCAGCGGGCGGCACAGCAGGCAGCCTGCCCAGGAAGCTGCCCGCCTCGCCTTTGTCCAGGACAACCTGAGGCCGGGCTCCTCTTCCCTGGCCCCCATCCGCCTCTCCTGGGTCTCCCTTGGTGGTCGACTGAGCGCCTTCTCCAATCCTGGCCCCTTTCCCCAGCTATAAAATAGGAGAAATGGGTCCCTTCCTGACCATGCCGGGAGCCGTTAGGAAGGACCAGCCGGGGCTAAGGTGGGATAATGAGGAAAGTGGGTTTGAGTTCCGGTTCTCTGGTGGTCCCTGCGGACCCTCCCGGGCCTTGTCTGTCAAAGGAAGCCACTGAGCCAGCCCTTCTGGCCTAGAATCAGCTCTGCTATCCCGCCATCCTCCCAGGTGTAAGGCAAGAGGAAACTCCAGTTAAAATCTGGATTCTCCCCAGGGTAGAGGCTGCAGTTTGAGGTGTAGAGCCAAAGGGACCCAGGAGGGCCGACCCCCTCCTTTTACAGATGAGGGAGCCGAGGCCAGGAGGGGGGCAGCCCCAGGCCCCCTGCCTCTCCCTGCTGGGAGCCCCCCCTCACGCCTGCCCGTCCCACAGTGACCTGGGAGCCGGAGCTGAGCCTGTGGTTCCAGGAGCCCCCATCGCTGCTGCGAGGAGCAGGTGCCCCGGAGCTGGCCCTCCTGGTGCTGTATCCTGGGCCGGGGACTGGCGGAGTCCAGCCTGGGCAGCAGCAGTTCTGGGTCACCGGAGCCGGGCTGCCCCCTCAGCAGGTAACCCCAGGGAAGGAGGCCGCCGCTGAGATGCTCACTAAGGACCGGAAGTGTTTTCACGTCAGCCGAGCCGAGCTTCCTTCTCCAGAAGAAACACTGGAGAGAGAACCTGGGCTGGAGGACTAGGCCTGGCCCGAAGGAAGAGGGGCCTTGGCATCCCCCAGGACTGGGGTTCATCCACACCGGGTTACAGAGGATGGAATGGGGGGCCAGCATCTCGGGGGAGGTCGGGCTGACCAAAAGCGGAACACGCCGGTTTGGAAGAGCCCAGGAAGTGGCTGCTCCAGTGGGGCTGGGACCTTCCAGGGCCAGGCGGCCTGGCCAGGGTGGGCGGGGGGGTCAGCGGGGTAGGCCGGGCACCTCCTCTCCTGCATGTCCCCTGTCTCTGCAGAGCCTCTGTCTCTCCTTGGACACCCGCTACCTGGTCCTGGCTGTGGACAGGACGGCCGGCGGCGATGGGCTGTCCCTCGCTTTGCGGCCCCAGGGTGGATCTGGTATGGAGGGCCAGGATCCCAGGGGGCCCTGGGCTGGGTCCGGGAGGCGCTTGGCCCCTTGGGGGGGGGGACCCAGAGGGCCCCGGGGAGGGGACGGGTCTCTAGCGTGGCCTGACCCCTCGCTGTATCTCCACATGCTGCCGCAGGCCCCTCTCTGGCCACTCCGGAACTCCAGGCCTTGCTCTTCGGCCTGGACCACAAGTGCTACACGAGGATGACTCCAGTCCTACTCTTGCTACAGGGGCACAGCTTGGGAGCAAAGCCCAAACCCGGGCCTCTCCCGGCGGAGGGCCGGCTGGATACGGCGCCGTACCCATTGCCCAGGTGTGCAGGGCAGCGGAGAGCCCTGGGAAGGGAGGTGGGGTGTTTCGTCCCTAGTCTAGGCCTAGTCCCAGAGCTAGAGAGCAGACTCCCCCGCCTCAGGCTTTTCCTCGCCCGCAGGCCATCCTCCCAGCCGGCGGCCACGGAAGCCGCCCCAGCGGGCCCCACAGACCCCTTCCTGGAGACCCTGACCCTCCTGGTCCGCAGAGTCCTGGGCCCTCCTCCCAGCCCCGGGCCGCTGCGGCTGGCCTTGGACCCCGAGGCCCTGGAGGCCCTCCCGCATCAGGTTTTCAATCTCTCTGACCCTGCCACCCTGGAGCAGCTGGTGGAGTCGGAGGATCCTCTGCTGCTCCTGTTTCCGGCGGGCAGCCCGGCCCTGCTGGACGGCCTAGCGGGATGGTGGCAGGCTCAGGAGGGTCCGGCCCAGCGCCTAGCAGGCAAGCTGCAGGCTGTGGCAAAGGAGCTGCTGAAGATGCCCGCTTTGCAACCCCACGCAGAGCTCCTCCGCCAGCTCCTGGCCTTCTGCCCGGCGCCTACCAACAGCAGCGGAGAGCCGGCCGAGGCCCCGGCCAGCCCACTCCGGGCCCTGCTGCTCCTGAAGGCCCTGCAGAGCCTGAAGGCCGAGTGGCGAGAGCGGAGGAAGACTTCCCGGGCCCTCCGCAGCGCCAGGCTCGGAGGGGACGGTCCGTGCCGGCTGCAGGAGCTGAGTGTGGACCTGCGGGCCGAGAAGTCCGTCCTCATCCCCGAGACTTACATGGCCAACAACTGCCAGGGCCCCTGCCACTGGCCCCAGTCCGACCGGAGCCCCAACTACAACAACCACGTGGTGCTGCTGCTGAAGATGCAGGAGAGGGGCGAGCCGCTGGGCCGGCCGCCCTGCTGCGTGCCCACGGCCTACGCCGGGAAGACTCTCATCAGCCTCTCGGAAGAGGGCCTCAGTGCCCGCCTCATGCCCAACATGGTCGCTACAGAGTGCGGCTGCCGGTAGGGCCCCGTCCTGGTGTCCGGCGGCCGCCGAGCCCCGGGCAGCGAAGCCCGGCAGCCCGACGTGGAGCAGCGGCCTCCGCGGCCCTGCCCCAACCTCGACCTCGACTTCGCTCTGGCCAGTGGCCTTCCCCTCCCTGCCTCCATGTGCCTGACTGCCCCTCGCCACCATCCGTCCGGCTCCCTGCCGGCCTCCTGGGATGGACAGCCAGGACTTCTCCCCTTCCCAGGCCCCACAGGGAAGGGGAGGCCCTGGTGGAGGGGCAGGGCATGGCGGGGGTGCTGCCGTCGCTGGAGGGACGTGGGCCTGGGCACAGAGCGGGTCAGGCCAGCACCCAGACAGGATCCCTGGGCCCAGGAATGATCCAGCCCAGCTCGGGCACCCAGAGAAGCTCCGGTCCGGGAGCCATATTTATTCTGACCAACTGCAGCATCCTCTGATAAAGCCGGGAGAAGGGGAGGAGCCCAGGCAGAGGCCAGCAGCAGGAGAGCAGCCTCCAGCGTGCCTCCTTCCCTCGCCCACCCAGCCTCTCCTTCCTCCCCCATCACACAAGTGGCTCTGAGGCGCCCCAGAGCCTCCCTTGAGGCCGGCGACACATCCTTCCTTCTCCCCCACATGCTCGTGTTCCAGGCCACGGCCCAGGGAGGAGCAGGAAGCGGCCTCAGGGCTCGGCTCAGGCGCCACAGAGGTCTGCGACGCCCATGTACCTGGGTGCCGAGCCGCCACAATAAATCTGAAGCATGGCGTTTCTTTTCAGACGTTCGCTTTAATAAACTGGGGGGCCCGGGGGGAGGGACGAAGGCTGGAATCGAGGACGCCTCCCTCGCCAAGGTGGCCGGGCCTGGGGGACAGCTCGATGGCCCTCCTGGAAAGGCCGGGCGCTCCTCAGACCTTCATGGCAATCCATGCCAGGCAGCCTCCACCCCCTTGTCACAAAGGTATCCGGGACATCAGACCTCACTTTCCACAAGGAGAAACTGAGGCCCAGAGAGAGCTTAGACATGCTTGAGTCACACAGGTAGTGACTGTCAGGGCTAGGCGTGGCACCAGGGCCTCCGGGGAGGGGGGGGGGGGGCTCCTCAGTCCCTGCGCTTGCCCTCCCGGTACTTCTGTTTGGGGAAGAACCTGGCCCTGTCCTCCTGCCTGCGCTGCTCCTCTCTCTTGTTCCTGGCTCCCTCCCGGGGGGGCTTCTTGGAGTCCTCCCACCTGCCCCGGTGGTGCTTGTGCTCCCGCTCCCAGGGCCGGCGCGGAGCCTCCTCGGCCCCTTCTCTGGGCGGCCGCGGCCGGCGGCCTCCCTCTTTGCGGTCCCGTCGGGGAGGCTCGGCTCTCTCCTCCCGGGAGCCCTTCTTGCTTCCGGCCCAGGATGGCCTCTCGGGCCTCTCCGCTCCGGGGCCCAGCCCAGGGTCCTCGGGCAGGGCGGCCACTTCCGGGGCCCTGGCAGGGCCCGCCTTCTCCTCCTCCGGGGCCTCTGGCTCCAGCTCTTTTGGAGGGGCCTCCCCGAGCCGGAAGGCCCCGGGGCTCTCCTTGGCAGGGGGCTTGGGCCCCGCAGGTGGGGCCGGTGTCTTGGCCCCGTCCCTGGGCTTGGGCTGTTGGAAGAACAAAGGCCTGGCCTCAGCCAATGGCTCAGCTGGGGTTCAAAGGGCCCGGGAGGGTGGCCCGGGGTGGAGTGGGGGAGAGGTCAGCAGCAGCCAGGGGACAGGGCCTGGATGAAGGCCCAGAAGCCCTCAGCAGCGGCTCAGAGGCCACAGAGGGGCCCCAGGAGGATGAGGGGATTCCCGAAGTCCTTGAGCTAGGGAAGGGGGGACCCTGTGCCAGCCTCTCCTCCAGCTCCTTACCGGTGTGGGACCCCCGTCCTTGGGGGCACCGCTGCCTGGCCAGGCCCACAGCGCAGGGGCAGCCTCAGGGCCCTCCTCGTCGCCATCGATGACATCTGAGGAGAGTGCAATGCTTGGGCGGGCTCATTGGACCAGCCCAGGACGTGGGGGGAGGGGATCCGCCAGGAAGTGGTGGGCGTCCTGAGGGCAGAAGACCTCACCAGGGTCCCCTCACCCTCGGGCTCACGGACAATTCCAGGGAAGCGGCTCCACCCCCAGGAGCCCCCCCACCCGACGGCTCCAGGCCGGGGTTCTCCTCCCTCAGGCATCCTGGGACTCTGGGCCAAGACTTGGGCTCAGGAAGGAGGCCGGCCCAGAGCGCTTACCCTGGAACACCTGGAAGGCCATGCTCAGGACGGCCACGACGGAGGCCAGCGCCAGGCACTTGTTGAGGGTGATCTCTCCCCAGGGCAGCTCGTCGCTCAGCGGCCCGGGCCGCAGCTGTGGCTTTCCAGGGGGCTGGGCCTGGGCCTTGCTTTTCTTCCGAGTGGGGGCGCTCTTAGGAGCTGGAGAGCCAACGAAGCGGGCGTCGGAAAAGGTCTCAGAGACCCCCGAGGCCAACATCTTACAAACGGGGACGCCTCCCTGACTCCCAGCCCAGGGAGGCAATCCGTCCCTCGTCCCCCGTCTGTGGGGCTCTCACCTGTGGCCGCCTTCCCGGGGCCTCCCTGCTCCGCCTTCGCCTTGGAGGGCCTGATGCCATCCGGGGCCTGCTGGGGCGCTCGGCTCTGCCCGTCCTCGTCCGGCCCCTGGGCGGGGGGAGAAGCCGGAGGAAGGCTGCTGAGGGCCCAGGAAGGCGCATCCAAGTGCCACGGGGGGGGGGGGGGGGGGGACAACACCCCACCCTCAAGACACACAAGCAAGTCGAAAAGCGGGAGAATGGGGCTGCCGGGTGGGGAGCAAAGGGGCCCAGGAGGCCGCCTGGGGCTTGATCCTTCCACTCCAGGATCTGTCATCTCCATTTTAGAGGTGAGGAAACTGAGGGGCCCGACCACAACCCTAGAGGCTGGGTCTGCCTGGGGCCTTGCTGCCTGCCTGGCCTCGATAGGGCCCAGGCTGGGACTTGGGGCCTCGCGCCTGGGACCCAGAGTGGCACAGTCCCGGGGGTGTCTTGCCCGCTTAGTGCACCCCCAGGAGGGTGTTCCTGCAGCTGGATGGGGCCTCCCTCTTGCTCCCAGGAACTTCCCAGCACCCTCTCTTCCTCCTCCCATCCTTAGGGAAGCCCCACAAGGCTGGAGCCAGGGCTGAGCCAGGCCCAGGGGGGTCCCAGAATGGGGCTTTAGAGCTGGCAGACCTGAGCTGGCCCCTTGGCCAGCCCCCAGCGCCCTCCATCCTCTGCCCAGACGCCCCTGAGGGAAGGCCCATCCTCCCGGGCGTCTGTCCCATTTGGGGGCAGCTCCCCTCCATGATGGATGGGGAAACTGGGGCCCTGGGAAAGGGATGAGCCCAAGGTCGCCGAGTCATCCTGGGAAGGCCAGCATGGAACGCTTTTCTTCTTTTTTTTAAACCCTTACCGTCTGTCTTAGTATGAATTCTAAGGCAGAAGAGAGGTAAGGGCTAGGCAATTGGGGGGAAGTGACTTGCCCAGGGTCACACAGCTAGGAAGTGGCTGAGGCCAGGTTTGAACCCAGGTGCTCCAGACTGCAGGCCCAGTGCTCTATCCACTGAGCCACCTGGCTGCCGCTTTTTCTTCTTTTTTATCCAGTTCTACAATTTTGGGGGGGGGGGACAGGGACCTCGTGGGGAGGAAACTCCCGCTTCCGGTGTGGACTGGCCCTCCCTGGCAAATGTGGCAATTGGGGAGCTGCCCTGGGGCCTTGAGAGACTGTGTCAGAGGCCAGATTTGAACGTAGGGCTTTCTTGAGTCTGTGGCTAGCTTCCACGCCTCTCCCACCCACCTCTCCTCGTGCTAAGGGTAATGCTTTTTCATTCTTGCAACAGGGAAACATCCTAAAGAAGGGAAGAGACTTGCCCAGTGTTCTAGAGTTCCTTAGGGAGTACAGACAGGATTTGAATTCAGCTCCCAGGACTCTAAATTCAGTGTGTTTTCACTATAGTTCACTCCCTCCACATAGACATAAGCACATGAGTTTGGCTCATCTGGGTCAAGGGGAGTCATGAGAATGAATCTGGAAAGTTTATCTGGAGCCGGCAGTGAGGGCCTTGAAGGACGGAGTTAAGGGAGGCAACAGGGAAGCTGTCAGCTGGGGAGGGGCACGAGCCAGTCAGGGGCCTTTGTGAGATGCTGGGGTGCTCTGACCCGGCCGGGGCTTTCCCCATCCTCCCTGGCTGAGCTGCAGACACCTTTGCTGGGCGGGTGGGGGCCCAGCCTGGGCTTGAGAGGCCAGACAGCTCGCCTTACAGCTGTCATCCTTTGTGGTCCCTCCGGGTCTCCCCAGCCTGGGCATCTCTATTCCGGGGCTTTAAACACTGAACATAAGCCAGTACAGCGAGGCTTCTGTCTTCTTCTCTGCCAGAAGCCCTTTCTGGGCCCTCCTTACCTGGGCCTGGCTGCTCACCTCTTCACTCCTTTCTGCCATCTCGCCACCTAGGGAAGACACAGAGCTAGGTAAACTGAGGCAAGGATGCTGCGGAGCGAGGCTACCGTCCAGGCCGGAGCGGAGCTGGCCACCTCCAGCCTGCACACCTCTGCTCCCTGCCCCATCCTCTCCTTTTTCTCCATGCACAGTTCGAGGACCAACAAAACCCCACAAGGGCCTGACGCCAGGGACAAAGAGAAGCGAGATGAAAAGCTCGAATGCGTCTGGGCCTTGAATGGCGAGTCCTCTGCAGCCAGATGGCTCAAGTGGAGGCCTCTGAACCCCACAACTTCTCAAACCTCTCTAAAGTAGGAATGATCACTCAGGAGACAAAGCAATTCCAGCTGCTCCCATAGTTTAGGACATCATGAACCTGATCAAGGGAAAAACCCAATGAACTAGCATCAGAAAGGCTACACCCTGACCCTCATGCGCCATCTGCCCCTGCCCACCACCAGCTGGTCGGGCTGCACAGAGACCAGGGGCTTCGGCAGAGATTGGGGACAGGATGTCAGAGCAGGCGTGGGTCCCCCAGCCTGCCTGAAGCAGAGTTCTGTCCCCCAGAAGTCAGACAGACAGAGGCAGAGGCAGGGGTTGAGATGGCTTTGAGGTCCAACCTCCAGGAAAAACTCAAAGGAAAAGGAGTCAGAAAGTGAGTAATAGAGGAATATTTAGGGGAAAAGGCTAAAATTACCAAGATCTCAGGTGGGAGAAAATTCAGTTAAAGATCTTGAGCCTAATTAGAACAAACCAATAGAGAAAAAAATAATAAAAGAAAGGAATACGGCCTCCAAACCAGGTAAAAGAGATTAGGCATATATGAAAAAATATTCTGAGACAAAGGAAAATGAATAGATACACGGTGAGGCAGAGCATCTTTCCAAGAAAGCATGGAACCCCACCAGGATGTTCCCAAACGGTTTAAAAGAGAAACAAGAACTGTGAAAGCAGAATCTAAGGCTGGCACAGAAGAAATAAATGGCAGAATAGAAAACCTGGAATCTGTCGTCATACCAAAGAAACACAATGAGAGAATAACAGATTGGTAACGCAATGAAACAGAAGTGAAGAACAATCCTGAAGAAGAAGAAAGGCAAAAAAGCAAGAACATTAAAAGGAAACATGATTCCAGACAAGCCAAATGTCCTGACCTGAATTACAAGATAGCTTAAGGATCTGAGATTACCCAGAAGAACACAATGAGTTTAAAAAAAAAAAAACCCTGAATGCTTTGATGCAAGAAAAAAATAATACGTGAAAACCGCCCTGAGAAAACACAGCGCCCCCTGAAAGAATCTACAGATCATCTACAGGAAAAAAATAAGCCAAAACAAAACCCATGCTACAAACTCCATATCCCATAGTTGTTAAATAAACCACTGAGAAATTCTGCAAGCAATCAGGAGAAAGGCTTTCAAATATAGGAAATCTGAAACACACAAGACTACTTGGTACCCACCAGAAACTTCAAGAGAGAATGGAATAATGTGCTCTGAAGGGCAAAGGAGCTCAGGATGCAACCCAGAACAGCATACCTAAGCCTAAGCATTAATGAAAAAAGAAGTGTGTTAAATTAAAAAAAAAAAAGACATTTGAAGCTCTCCTACAGAGAAAACCAGATCTGAACAAATTACTTGCTCTTCAAAAAACTCCAGATGTCAGAAACACAAGAAAGGTCAACAAACACTGCAACTAGGAGACAGGAGAACATGTCTACCATGTGGCCAGATTGTCCCTAACACCTTCAGGAGTTGGTATTTCTAGAGTGAAATGCAGTAGGAAAAAGGGAATAGACAATAGAAAGATAATAGAAAGAGATTTCTAACAAAGTATAAGAAGAAATGAGGGTGAAAGCAGAAGTCAAAAAGAAGTGATGGTGGAGAAACAGGCCTAAAACATTAGAGACTCAACTTCCCAATGCCCTGCCTGCAAGTGAATCAACATTTCTGTGGACTTACATTTAGAATGGGAGCATGCAGGGGGCAGCTGGGTAGCTCAATGGATTGAGAGCCAGGCCTAGAGAAGGGAGGTCCTGGGTTCAAATCTGACCCCAGACACTTCCCAGCTGTGTGACCCTGGGCAAGTCACTTGACCGCCATTGCCTAGCCCTTACCACTCTTCTGCCTTGGAGCCAATACACAGTATAAGGTAAGGGTTTAAAAAAAAAAAAGAATGGGAGCATACATAAAAGGGGAAAGGGGAGAAATAAGAGAGAGAACATGTGAAATACATTGATTGGAGGTTAACAATGAAGGGGAAATAATCAGGATAATCTACAGGTGAACAGGTAAGAAGGAAATGGGAAGGATCAAAACAGAGAAAGAAAGGGAGAAATCTTGTTTCAGGAAGGGGATAGGGTACCAGTGATGAAGTCCATCATGGAGAAAGAGAGAGTCTATCTATACAGGGATCTTAGAATGGGTATGATCTGGGTTTAATTGCAGACTCGTAACTCAAACTGCAGGTATTTAAGCACCATTTATCCTGCCTTAGGAGAAAGGGAATCACTGACACCCAAAGGTGCAGGAAGCCATGGACCTAGAGTGGAGATTTCATAGCAACTGGGAAGGGAAAAAAATGACAAAACTTGTTAATAATGAACTACACATTCAGGGACAGGGAGGACTTGTCTACCATGTGGCCAGATTGTCCCTAACACCTGCAGGAGTTGGTATTTCTAGAGTGAAATGCAATAGGAAAAAGGGAATCCCATGAGGGCAAGATCTACTAGGTAGAGTACAGAAATCGTCTAAAAGAGAGCAAAGAGGTATGCTTAGAAGCTTTACATCCATGAGAAATGTAGAGACTAAAGATTAGCAAATAAAAGAGCTTTGAGATGAATCAAAGAAGAGATAGGAAGGTAAGAGAAATAATGCAGGAAATGAGGGGGAGAAATCTTTTTCACAAAAAGGCACAGAAAATGAAAAATGTAAACATTAATGAACACGGCAAGCTGAAATAGGCGGAAGAAGGTTTTTTCTTCACTACTTAACTGAGGGGAAGGGAAAAATTAGGTAACAATAAAAGGAAGAAAGAAAAAGGAACTAATGAGATAAGCAAAACTCTAAAACTAAGGAAAGGGGTACAAGTGGAGGAGGAAGGGGGGAGCCTTGTGAAGCTGCTTTAAAACAAGATTAAACTAAAGTAACTGAAAAGACAAAATGCCGTGTTTAAGAAGAAGGGTGGGGGAAATCCTAATTCTGAACAATGTTGGAGATAAGCGGAGGAAACTGTAAACGTAAACGTCTCATCGCGGTAAGTGTTAACACATTAAACAAGCTAATGCCATGAAAAAGGAGAGGGGCAGATTGATGCACTCGGTGGCTTCTCAGGGCCTCTCCAGTTCCTCCCTCCACTGCGTTATTCTCAGAGACTCCAGCATCCCTGATGAAGGAAGATTGGGGCCTGGTTCCCCTTAGCAGAGAGCTCAGAATATGGCTTCACTAACAAGCATTTCAGGGAAGTGACTTGTATACAAAGTACCAGCCGTTCACAAGTGTCGGTACCTTTGGCCTTCTCCTCCTGCGATTGCTTCCTGGATTTCTCCATCAACATGGCCAGCTCCTCCATGGCCTCGGGGCAGCCCAGACCCCTGTCCGGCACCTCGAGGTCTCCGGTGGCCATGTTGAGGCCAGGCTCCTCACAAAGCAGGAATGTGTGGCTCAGAGGGGCATCACACGCTTCTCACACAGACCCCTTCCTGAAAGAAAAGTTGGCTGTAAACGGGGAAGGGGGGGATATTTTTGTTTTTAAACCCTCATCTTCCATCTTAGCATCCGTGTTCAGTACTGGTTCCAAGGCAGAATTTCAGTAAGGGCTGGGCAATGGGGGTTCAGTGACTTGCCCAGGGTCACACAGCTGGGAAGTGTCTGAGGTCAGATTTGAACCCAGGACCTCTAGGCCTGGCTCTCCATCCACTGAGCCACCTTACTGCCCCCCTAAATGCAGCATTTTTTAAAAAACATAAGTGCTAGATTCAAAGGCCTTGAAGGCCCCTTCGGAGCCAGCATTCTAGGGCCTGACACCATGGCCTCCCCACCTCAGTCCCTGCAAGGGGAAGGGCTGGGATGGGGCAGCTAACACGTCCCTTGCCCAGTACAGAGACCAGCGGGCCACCAGCGGGCCACCAGCCCTCCGCCGCCGTGGGCTGGGGCAGTTCTTGTCTCCCCAGGCTCGGCTCAGCCCCTGCAGGCTGGAGCAGGCCACCAGGACCCAGACCCCCCTGCCCCCGTCTCCCGAGCAGGCGTAGAGGGGAGAATAGGAGGCTGGGAGCCCCAAACCCTGGGCCCTGGGGCTAATCCCTTCCCCCTGGGCTGCACTATGGCCTCTAAAATGGGTGAAGGAGGTCACGTGTTCTCTTGGGCCTCTTTCGACTCCACATGGGAGGCTCTTACATTTTGGCCTAGAATGACAGGCCGAGACGATTCCTGTCCTACCGACCTCCCTGGCCCTGCTATTCCCATTTGACAGATGAGGAGATCTGAGGCTGGGAAGGGAAAAGGCCCTGCCGGAGATGACACCACGGGTGAGGGCCCCTAGGCCGAGGCTCCCACCCAGGAGTGTCAGCCAAAGGCCAAACTGCGAGAGCACAGAGACCACAGGGGGCAGCTCGGCACGGCCACATCGGCCAGAGCCAAGCTCCAGTGCCCCACGGTGCCCCCACTCCAGAGGCAGGAGCCCAAGACACCCCCAAATCTGTGATGCCTGAGCCCCTAAGACCTCTGCGCTGAGGCCTACACCTGGGTCCAGGCCTTGGGTCTAAGGATCTTTGGACACTTCCCCTTTTGGGGGGCGTCTCTGCCAGTGTCTTTCTTTTTTTAAACCCCTTCCCTTCTGTCTTAGTATCCATTCTAAGCCAGAAGAGAGGTAAGAGCGAGGCAGTGGGAGCTCCGTGACTTGCCCAGGGTCATATAGCTAGGAAGTATCTGAGGCCAGATTTGAACCCAAATCCTCCCAGCTCCAGGCCTACCTCTCCATCCCCCGAGTCACCTAGCTGCCCCCTGCCAGTTTCTTTCTTTCTTTCTCCTTTTTTTAAACTCTCACCTTCTGTCTTAAGAATCAATACTGTGTATTGGTTTGAAGGCAGAAGAATGGTTAAGTGGGGGTTAAGTGACTTGCCCAGGGTCACACAGCTAGGAAGTGTCTTGAGAGGTCAAATTTGAACCCAGGACCTCTTGTCTCTAGGCCTGGCTCTCCATTCACTGAGACACACAGCTGCACCCCTCTCCCCCTCTTTCCCCTACCAGTTTCTTAATTAGAATCAAAGGAAATATGGGAGCCGTCTGAGTGTGGGATACTGCCCCCTCCTCTGTGGCCTCACAGCTCCAGACACCATCTGAAGTCTCCAACTGGCTGCCCTGAGACAGACATTACTGGGGGCAGCGCTGCGGTGGCACCAAAGCAGGAGCAGCTGGTGGAACGATGGCTCTTTAGCCAGGAATTTCCGAGTGTGAATTCTGCTTTTTGTAGCTGGGTGATCTTGGACAAGTCACTTAACCTTGGTTTCCTTAGCTCTGAAGTGAGTATTATAATGGTGGCACTTCTAGTTGTTGGGGATCAACCCCCCAAATACATGGAAAGTATCGAGTTAACCTCGATGCTTTATCATTATTATTGTTCTTTCTTGAGATTCTAGTGGTAAACCAAGCAAAAGGAAAGAAGAGAAGACAGAAGAGCTGAGATGAACTACAGGCTAAGAGCTCTAGAAAGGGTTCTGCCAGGCACTAGGGCGAGTTCCCTCACGTCTGTGGAGGTGAGACACTACAGGAAGGAGCGAGAAGAGCCCAGGCCCTAGCCCACATCCCCAACTTGTGACTGGGGCAAGGGACTTCCCCTCTGTAAAATGAGGAGCTCAACCAGATGGCCTTGGAGATGTTCCATGCCAACATGCTGGGTCCCAGGCTCCCAGTCCTTCCCAGAGCCTGCCATCCGGGTGCCCGGGAGCTGCCCCCTGTGCTCCTCCCCCCACGGCCCCCGTTCCCCCAACACACACAGTGGCGACAGAATCCCTCTTGAGCCCTTGTCCACCTCCAAAGCTTCACTCACTCGCTCCCTCGGCTTCCTCCTGGGCCCGCGCCTCTCCACTTGTCCCGTAGCCAGGTTGCCTCTAGTGTCTATCAGTTGCTCCCCTTTACCAGGGAGAAGGAGGGGTGGAGAGACCCTGGCAGGTGCCCTGGGGTGGGGAAGGGCCTTAGTTCTCTTAGTCTTGGTTCAAGTGAAAAGAGGGGAGCATGTTCATGCTGGAAGGGGCCACTGGAGTTGTCCCAAGGGACTCCTCCCTGAAGAGTGATAGAGAGCTCCCTCCATAACCTTCATTGTTTGAGCATCCTGCTTGTTACAGTGGCTCTTCCTGGCCCAGTTCAGGAACCTGCCAACTAAGGGATGGTGGGAGATGGGTGGTGGGGAAAGGGCAAGGTCTTGGTGGCCTTAAGCAGGAAACTGAAGGGGCCTTGATTCTGAGAAGAAAACTCATAGAAATAACCTCTACGCTGGCCTGACTTGAGAAGCAAAATTACTGGCTGCAGACAGGGGAACTGAGCCTCACCCCTGACGCTGACATGACCCACTATATGTGTGACCTTGGGCAAGTCACTTAACTTGTATTTTCTCTTCTGTCAATGAGGAGGTGGAATAAGATGATTTTTCAGATTCCTTTCAACTCTAAATCCTGAGGTCTTGGGTTCTCTGCCCAGAAATGCTGTCTAAAAAACTGGCTTTAACCTAACTTGGGGATTCAATCCTAATAGTCCAGAGGGACCTTAGGAGAGAGGATGTCAAAAGCTGAAAGGGACATGACAGAACCACTACCTCAGGAGTCACCTACACATTTTATAGGTAAGGAAACTGAGTCTCAGAGAACAGACTTACCAAAAGTCCAACAATAAATCAGTAGCAGAGTCAAGGAAAGATGCCAGGTCCCCTCCTTTGCAGGACACTAAGAGTTTACCCAATGCCAGAGCTAGAAGGGACTTTGGAGCTAGAATAACCCAATCCTTTGGTTTTACTGAGAAGGGGATTGAGGCCCAGAGAGCATGAGGGGCTTACTGGAGGCCAAACTATAGAGACCCTGGAGATAATAATCCCGACTGTCACCTTTCAGGCAATGCCTTAAGGGAAAAGGGAAGACTCACAGAACTTCCTCTCTAGTGCCCCTGCCCGGACCAGATGAATTAGTTCTGAAAGAAGGGACACCTGGAAGGACTCCTCCCCCTACCCACAAGCATGGATAGGATCCTTTTAACCTGAAACGTCCAATAAGCCAATGAGAAGGACTGGAAACGCAAGCTTCTCAGGGCTGCACCTCCCGAAATAACCCCAAGTCTGTCCATTACAGTTGTAGGGCCTGGATGGCAGGAAACCCAGCCAAGCCTGGGCATGCCCAAGCCACCAGAATCAGGGGCTGGGGTGAAAGAAGCACTGCCCACGTTTTTCCACTGGGGAGTTTGGAGGATCAGAAAGCAACAAAGGCCCACCCTTACCTGGGGGCAATGAGTGGGGTTGCTCCAGTAGCTAGCCTTGGGGGTTGAGTCTCTCTTCTCAGTCTGCTCCTAGGGCAGGACTGGTGAAGGACAGCAACAGATGGTCACCTCAGCTGGGACAAATCCTGACCAATCCCCTCAGGCCACGGCAAGCACAGTGCTCCCCCTGGGAGGGGGAGTGAAGAGACTGACATCAGGGTCCCCCAGGTCCTCTGACGAGGAGGCAGCTGTTGTAGGCTGGAGGAAAGACACTAGCTTATCTCCTTCTCTGTCCAACTGGACGAGGGAGTGTCAGTAGAGAGGAATGAGGGGCTGTGTGCCAGGCAATAGGCAGAGGGAGGCCTGCGGGGCCTAGTCAAGCCCATAACTTCCCATCCTAGCTGCTGCATGTCAGCACGGGGTTTGTAGTGCTGGAGAATTCCCTGAGCCTGATTTTCAGTCTAGTCAGACCTGCAGGCCATCATCAAGGCTCCATAATGGCCTCTGAAGGTTTCCTTTGTGCCTTGGGTGAGGGGGGACACAGGAGGAGGAATTTGCTGGAGGCTACCCCCTATTTAGAAATAACAGTAGAACATAAGCCACAGAATATTGTTGTGGGCAGAGACTGAGAAGCCGCCCAATGCAGTTCTTTCCTGTTACAGATAGGAAAACTGAGGCCCAGATCACAGGTCCCAGAGAAATGTGGGAGAAGAGGTATGGTAAAATGGGATTTGGAATCAAAAGATCTCTTTGAATTTTTTGGAGCTTCCTTTTGTCTCTGAATACCAAAGGGCTTTATCCAGGGTAAGTGAGCACCTCATGTTTGTGAAATTGAATTAAGGATAATAATCTCACTTGTACCAACTTCCCTGGGTTACTGAGGAGAAAATGCCTTGCAAACCTTAAAATGCTTCAGAAATAGGCATGATGGCCTCTACTGGGCCAGGCCAGGCCCATTTCCACAAAGATTCCTCTACTGAAGGCACCAGTAGGCACCTTGGGCTGATTGCTCAACAGATCAGTTAGCTTTGCCACAGACTAAACCTCTAAGCCTAGCTGGCCTTGGCAGGCACCAAGCAAGGAGGAGAAAAAGTATAAAGGATGACTGGGGAGCATCACCCTTAGGAATGCAATCTTCCTTTCTCCTTTCTTCCCCTCCTCTTTCTCTCTTTGTTTCTCTTGTCATATTTCTGCATCTCTTACTCTCTGTCTCTTTCTCTTCTTCTCCTCCTTCTATCTCTCCTCTCTTGTCTCTCTCTTCCTGTCCATGTCTCTCTCAGAATACTCAGGAATAAATATGAGCTGGGCATTGTGGGAGAGAAGGCCTGACTGGAGCAATTCCTCTTCTCCTCAGCTGTCAATCTTTCAAGAACTTGGGCCTGACCCCGTCACTCCCCTGTTCAAGCAGTCTTCCTCTCTAGGATAAAGTCCCCATGCTCCCGCTGACAGTCTGGCTCCAGCTGCTGACCCAGATTTATTTCCCATTACTCTCCGTGCACACTCTCCATTGGTGTTAAATGGGCTTATTTTGCTGTTCTTCAGTCTTGACTTTCAGTTTCCCATCTCCACACTTTTACATGGACAATCTTCCATGTCTAGGGTGGCCTCCCAGCCTTCTTCCAGGTTCACTCCAGGAATCTCCTGCTCCTGGAACCTTTTGTAATTCCTTTAGCTGTTTGTGTGCTCCCCTCCTAAAACAGTCTTATACATGCTTAGGTGTTACATGGTATGCCCTCCTCTAGCATATAAGCTCTCTGAAGGTAGACGAATCTTGATTTTTTCTCTTCGTATTCTCAGTGTTTTCTACAAATGAAGACTGGGTAGGGCCGACTCGAGAAATATCACAGCACTTTGCTATTTCCAGTCCCCAGCTATCTACTGCCACAAAAGTTCATCTTTTTAAGATAAATATTCTCCTTTTGAGGCTACGGAACTACCGATTTTGGGAAACCAAACTATCTGCAGAATCATGACAGCACAGCAAGTAGGCCTCTGCCAGTTACCAGCACTGACCCTCAGCCCAGAAGGGGCACCAAAGGACTTCCATGAAAATGGCAGTGTGGAATGTCAGGGAGGCACATAGCTTTCCTGCACACACTCCAGCAGTGATCTCAGAAGGGCATCAGATCAAATAACAATCAGGAAGTCCAAAGCAATAAGTTCCTTCAGAGTCAGAAAGTCATGGGGTCTCGTAGAAAGGTTCCCACTGGGGAAACCAGAATGAGCTCTGATGACCAAGCAAGAAACCTGTAATGGGGGACCCTGGGGTGGGTGGGGGGCAGAAAACCCACAGCACCCCCCCTGATTGTGGAAGCTTCTAGGAGGATGGGAGCTCAAAGCAGAACCCAGCATGGGGATAATTCCAGAGACCAGAAGCCTGCAGTGGCAGGAACCAGAAGATTGTGGAACTCGGACTGGGGTCCCAGAAACAGGTCAGAAATCTGAAGCCCAATACAACTAGGGAACTGTAAACCAGTGGGAATATTCCAGGAAACCGAGGTCAGGAGCAAATATAGCCCTACCACCCTATTCAAGAGTTTGGAAGGGTCCCGGAATAAAGTCCCAAATGAGGGACTGAGGTTGACAGAAGTAAATAGAAAAATACACCAAACATCATCAAGGAATATTAAGAATTGAAAGACACCCATGAGATTAGCCCATAAAAAAAGATTAATTCCTTAACAACTATATGCATAGCCTCAAGGGGGCGGGGGATGGCCTGGTCATGAGGTCTACAAGAGTATCTGGAAGAAATGAAGCAAGAGATTTTTTAAAAAGGAAATTATAAGTGAACTAATAGCAATGGGAGAAAAAACTGAAAGGAGAATAAATCACTTAGAACCAGAAGGCAAAAAATCTTAACTCAAAGCAGCAGACTCCCCCAAGACTTAGAATGGACCAAAATTAGAATTATCTTTGAATACATCAAATTAGAAAGTTAGAATGACCCAAATGGAACTCAGTGGCTTTGTGAGTCCATAAGAAATATTAGGACAAGGGGGCAGCTGGGTGGCTCAGTGGATTGAGAGCCAGGCCTAGAGACAGGAGGTCCTAGGTTCAAATCTGGTCTCAGACACTTCCCAGTTGTGTGACCCTGGGAAAGTCACTTGACCCCCATTGCCTAGCCCTTACCACTCTTTTGCCTTGGAGCCAATACACAGTATTGACTCCAAGATGGAAGGTAAGGGTTTTAATAAAATTTAAAAAAAAAGAAAAGAAAATAAATATTAGGACAAAATAAAAGTATCAGAATGAAATTCAAACGATTGGTTAGTTGCCCAAAACAACTGACCAGGAAAACAGACCAAGGAGAGACAATTTAAGGATGGCTTCCTCCTGAGGCCTGCAAAGGCAGAAGTCTTTTCATTTCACTTTTGCTCTCTTCCCTCAAGGCATTTCTTAGCACAGAATTCCTACACCTTTCTCTTTCAGTTCCTTAGGGGAACTGGATTATACTTACAGCATGTATAAGGGGTGAGTGGTGTAGTAAGCCCCTTGTTCAATGGTAGCAGAGAGCTGAACACTATTGTTCCTTTCTCTACTCAGGCTGACAGTACATTTAAGGAGGGAAATAAGTAGGGGAGGATTTTTAAAAAAAGAAACATTCATTTTATTAGGATTATTTCTAAGGGAAGAAGAGCTGTTACGGTCCTTTCCTTCTTATTTTAATTATTAAGCATTATATATTAATTTGTTTTTAAATTTAATATTATTTAATGTTCTTATTATTGAAATACAAATAATTCTGTTTGGTCATTGTATTAGTCAGAGTTCTCTAGCCTTCCAAAGTAGTTTGTCTTTACCGTGTTGTTACTGTATAGATTATTCTCCTGGATCTGCTTACATCACTCTGCATCAGTTCATAAAGGACGTCTCCCGCAGGACCCCAGGCTTTCTTTTATTTGCATTTCTCTAACTATTGGTGATTTAGAACATGCTTTCACATGGCTGCAGATAGCCTGGATTTCATTCTCTGAAAATGAGCTTCATATCCACTGACCATTTTTCAGCTGGAAACTGTTTATATTCTCATGATTTTAAATCCATTTCCTATATATGTTGGGCATTATACACTTAGAAAAGTCTGCCTCTCCCTTTCTTTTTTTTTTAAACCCTTACCTTCCGTCTTGGAATCAGGACTGTGTATTGGTTCCAAGGCAGAAGAGCAGTCAGGGCTAGGCAATGGGGGTCAAGTGACTTGCCCAGGGTCACACAGCTGGGAAGTGTCTGAGGCCACATTTGAACCCAGGACCTCCCATCTCTAGGCCTGGAACTCTTTCCACTGAGCTACCCGGCTGCCCCACCTGCCTCTCCCTTTCTAATCACATTTTTTATTATCAAAATTGCCCAGTGCCTCTTCTGCCACCCTGGCTGGGCACTGTCTGGCTGAGGACTGTCCCATCCAGAGGCCTGAAAGGGAACATTTTCCTTCTTCCTTTATTTATGATGTCAGGTGCTCATTGAAGGGGGAAGGGCTGGTCTGCACCTAGTATCTGTGGGAGGCCAGTGAGGGGGGTCTCTGGGTTTATCAGACACTCGGCAGGCCAATCTCTCATTTCTTCAACATTTATTGACACCTTCCCTATTTCCCTATGCAAGGACAACTGTAGAGCTGTCGACAACGCAATACCTTAACTGCACAGACGGCCTTCTGGAGGTAAGGTTTGAGGGGTCAGAATCCAAAAGGTGGGGAGGTTCTCCCTCAGTCCAGGCCCGCAGGGGGCTGCAGGGGTAGGAGAGGGCAAAGGTCAGAGCCCAGTATAGGGGCGTGTGGGGAGCAGGTGCATGGAAGGGAGGGGCGAGCATGTATCAGGCGCCTTCGATGACCTCACAAGCACCCTGAGAGGAAGGCACTATTTTTAGTCCCATTTTACGCATGGGGAAACAGGCGGAGAGCTATAAAATGACTTGTCCAGGTAGAAGGCGCGAATGAACTCAGGTCTTCTGACGCCACTGCGCCCCCTAGCGGCCTCTGCGGAGATAGCGTGGAACGAGGCCGGGAAGGTGGGCGGACCCAAAGGTGGAAAGCCAGGAGTTCTGGGCAACGAGGATCTCCCGAAGATCTGGGCGGGGGGCGGGGGAAAGTGGCCCGACCAAACGTCGGTGTAAAGACGCCGAGTGTGGCAACATGGAGAAGAACGGAAATCCGGAGGGAGGGCAGGAAGAACAAAGGCTCCTCCGCTGCGAGCTGGAATCCTTAGAGCCCCGCGAGGCATGGGGGAGGGGCCGCCACCTGGGGCTGCAGAAAGAAGGGCGGGCTGGATGGAGGCTGCGCGGAGGAAGGGGCGGGGCAGGGGAATACATACGGGTACCGGTCACCTAAGGGGAAGAGATAAACCGGCTGGGCCGGGGTTCTGGCCTTCAGGTTCGGCATTCGAGCACCGGGGGCGGGGCCACCCGGAAGGGGGAAATCCATGCACATGCGTAAGTCTGTCCCTGAACCCTTCGCTCATTTGGAATACATTCTCCAGCCTGGCCGGGGGCACCAAAGCCTTTATCCCCGCCCGTAAGCCCGGCACTTCTCGCTTACTCAAATGTAGGACCAGGGAGGTAGTTACAGGAATAATGAGCTAGGTAGCCCAGCGGCTGGGAAGAGGTCCTCCATTCAACAGTGGCCTGAGCCGCTGCCTAGCGGGGTGACCCTGGGCAAGTCGCTTCACCCCAGTTGCCTAATTCCTGCCGCTCTTGTCTTAGAATTGATTCTAGGACAGAACGAAGCGGGTTTGTTTTGTCTTTTTTAAAACAGACCTTAGAACAGACAGGCTGTTGGAGCTGGACGGCAGCCACGAGGGATGCTGGAATACAGACTTTTAAGAGCCTGAAGGGACCTCAGAGACCCTTGGGGGGGGGGGAGCAGGGGGACTCAAGGACTGAGAGAGCCAGGCCTAGAGACCGAGGTCCTGGGTTCAAATGTGACCTCAGCGGGGTGACCCTGGGCAAGTCCCTTAACCCTAGCTAGGCTCTTCTGCCTTGGAACCAGTTCACAGTATTGATTTCGAGGCCAAAGGTCCTGAGGACCCCTAGATAGCCTAGTTAACTCCTGCCTATCCTCAGCCTAAAACTTTCTCATTTGTCCCCATCGAATGTATTTTTCATGAGCCTATAATCATTGATAAAGGTCCCAGGAGCTGGATGCCAAAGTAGGCAGGACTCCAGAACCTCATCATCGCTCTCTAGTCAAAACCTCCTCCTTTACAGAAGAAGAGACAGACCCAGAGGCCTGCAGCCAGGCCTGAAACTTCATCTCCAGCCCCCCCACCCCCAACTGTCCATTTCCCTGCCCTGCCAACCTACATGGGGAAGGAGCTTTTTTCTGAAAAGTAGGTCAGGCCAGTCCCCAGGGTGCTGGGCCATCAGAGCTAGCTCCTAGGGGCCTTTCCCTGGGGTTGGGGCCCTGGGTCGGCCTGCAAGACCCCCAGAAGGGCTGTCGAAGCCCCTAGTGCACACCAGGTAGTAGGGCTGGCTTCTTGGTCCCTGCCGCAGCACCCAGGCCTGTTAATATCTCACCAGGCTCCCCAGGGGTCACAGGGGGAAGGACTCCCCAAACAGGATTTTCTCTGCTTACCTGGGAGATGGGTGGCCCTGGCCCAGATCCCCTGCAGGTAGCAGCTGCCAGGCGGCACTGGGTCTGAGGGGAGGGGGGGCACTGGGGGTGGGGAGCCACTCTGCTGGTGGGAGAATCAGGTTTCCTTCTCCCAGTTCAGACACAGCTGCCTGGGCCTCTGGCCCCCTGCTGGCAGGCCGCAGAAACCGCCTTCCACCACCTTTGACCCATCCAGGCTAGCTGTCTGGTGGCTGCTCACACCCCTCCCCCATCCCATTTAATAGAAAAGGAAACTGAGGCTCAGGGAGGGGAAGCTGCTTACAGGCCTAGACTTAAAAGTTAAAAAGGCCCGCAAAAAGCCTGGCTGCCCATCCTCCTGCTTTGGGGTGCTTTTTTTAAAGGGGATTGTAAGTGAACACAAACAAGAGAAAAATGGGATTGTGTGCGAAATTGCTGATAGTTTGCTTCTTTAAAAAGTTATATAGGGGGCAGCTGGGTAGCTCAGTGGTTTGAGAACCAGGCCCAGAGACAGGAGGTCCTGGGTTCAAATCTGGCCTCAGACACGTCCCAGCTGTGTGACCCTGGGCAAGTCACTTCACCCCCATTGCCTAGCTCTTACCGCTCATCTGCCTTAGAACTGATACATAGTATTGATTCTAAGACAGAAGGTAAGGGTTAAAAAAAAAAGTTATATAATAAATTTAACATGTTCTTCTGGTCCTGACTCTGGGATTCCTTTGAAACTTAATTATGTTCCCTCGGGGCATCACCTTCAAGGTGCACATCTGACTAGGGAGGCGGCTCAGTGCAGAGTGCTCACAGCCCAGCTCTGGGACCCCGGCAAGTCATGCAACCTCACCTGCCTCCGTTTCCTCATCTGTCAAATGAGCCGGAGAAGGAAATAGCAAAGTGCTCCAGTATCTTTGCCTAGAAAACCCCAAATGGGGTCACTGAGAGTCAGACACAACTGAACAACAGCAATACAACAGCTGGATGAGCATAGATGAGTATAGTAGGTGTACAGCATGTACACGAGCGCATATGTATTACATACATATCTCAGAGAGACTCGTAGGCACGTACAGATATACACATAAGCATAAAGAGATACTTGTCTTTTGGCATATGTGGGAGCATGTGTGCTCAATACAGCTCTGCCTGTGTGTACGTGTGTGCGTAGTTTAATATAGTTTTTTCCTAGAGAGAGGCAGACGGATGGATAGATGGACAGTCAGAGAGATAGACAGAAATAGATAGATAAAAAGACAGATAGATGGATAGAGACAGGCAGATAGATAGACAGATAGACGGACAGATAGACAGACAAATGGATGGATAGACGGACACAGATAGAAAGATGGACGGACAGGTAGCTAGACAGATGGATGGATGGATGGATGGATAGACAGACAGATGGAGAGATAGATAGAAAGACAGATAGACAGAGACAGGCAGATAGATAAATGGACAGATAGTGGATAGATGATAGATAAACAGATAGAAAGGCAGATAAATGTATAGACAGACAAATAGATAGATGATAGACAATAGACAGGCAGATAGATAAATGGACAGATAGTGGATAGATAGATGATAGATAAACAGATAGAAAGGCAGATAAATGTATAGACAGATAGATGATAGACAATAGACAGGCAGATAGATAAATGGACAGAGAGATGGAGATAGACAGGCAGGCAGAGATTAGATAGATAAGTCGATAGACAAACAGATGGATAGATAGATAGGCAGATAGACAGAGATAGATGAACAGGCAGACAGAAATGGATGGATGGATGGATGGATGGATAGATAAACAAAGAGACTCCATACTTCTATACTTGACCCAGCCTCGCAGTGGGCCAGCTGTTCCCGGATGGGGAGAGGGTCTGTAGCTGCTTTGACACAGAGCCCAAGAGAGCCCAGAGACCAAGGTGGTAGAGAGGGGAGTGTAGCTCCCTTGTCTTCTCCCTCTATTCTACTTCCCCTGGTGATCTCATTAGCTTCTATGCATTTAGTTTCCATCTAAATGGAGCTGGTCTCAGCCCTCTTGGCCTCACATCCTGACTCTAGCTCACACTCCCCTGCTTGCTCCCTCCAACACCAATCTATTCTCCATCCATCCACTGGAGTGATTTACCTAAAGCCTGTAGTCACTTCTCTACCCAATAAACAGTGGCTCCCTGTTGCCTCCAGGTACAAATGCAAGTACTCTAACCTAGCCTCCTCCTGCCTTTCCAGTCTTCATTCCCATCCTTGCCCAACATGTACTCTGTGACGCTGTTCCATGAACAAAACATTCCATCTCTTCACTTGAGGCATTTTCTCCGACTCTCCCTAATATCTGCAATGTCTTCGGGAAGCCTTCCCCAATCTCCTTCAGTTCCAGTGCCTTCACCCTTTGGATTATTTCCTATTCATCCTACATATAGCTTGTTTTGAATCGATTCTTTTACATATTGTCTCCTTCACTGGACTGCAAGCTCCTGGAGGCCAGCGGCTGTCTTTTGTCTTTTTGTATCCCTAGCACTTGGCACAGTCTGGTACATAGTTGACGCTAAACAAATGTTTATTGATTGGTGGGGAGAGGAGGTGTGTTTGCACTTCTTGTAAATTTCTCAGTAAACATCCCTTAGGAAAAGCCAATCTATATTAATGGCTTATCAATGCTATGGAGGAGAGATCAATTGCTTGACTGATATTAGGGCCACGAATTTAGCAGTGGCAATCCATATTGAGGAAATTGCACCAGAGCAGAAGCCCAGGCTGACAGCAGTGGGAGAATTCCATTCATTGCCCCTCAAGGTACTCCCAAAACTGAGTGTTTGAGGGACTTGACCCAATAGGGCCCATGAAATTAGGGCTGGGAGGGTGAGCACCAGAGCCCTGCTGCATTAGGATGGGGGGAAGAGGAAAGAAGGAAAACTCAACCCTCTCATTTGCAATAATTCCAGTGAAATCCTGTTCAAATTCTACCACTGCTGGCTAAGAAGATCCTCAGACTGACTACCTATGCCCAGAAAACAACTGATCAAGTTCAAGGGAGTTCACTATGGTCCTATGGGGGAGTTCACCAAGGAAACAGACTATTTTAGGATGGAGCCACTGTTTCCAAAAACATGCCACTTACTGATGTAGCTCCTTCTATACACCAGCCTTTTGGCATGGCTCTCCTTTAATAGACTACTTACTTAAAGGTGTCCTTGGCTTGACAAATGTTGGCCTTTATATGGGTTTCACTGGGCTCTGCAGCAACCACTTCCTTATAGTAAATTAGAGAAGCTTTCTTAGCTCCTCTCAGGCTCCTGGACCTCATCGAGTACTTGAAGGAAGAGGCAGATCTCAGATTAGGAGAGGCAGAGGGCCAACTTGACAAGAGCCCTGGATCTGACAGAGCCTTTGGGGACACTGGACACTGGACAAGCCATGGGCTCTCTTCTCATCTCTCCACACACCCTCCCCCTATGCTTACATGTCCCAGATCTATATATATCCAGCCCAGTTTTTCTCCCAAATTCTAGCCCAGTATCTCCAACCTGTTGGATATTTCTACTGTGTTGTTTTCTCCTATCCCAAACTCAACACATCCAGAGTGGAAGCCATAATCTTCCCTAATAAATCTGTCCTTCCCAACTTCCCTGTTTTAGTTGGAAGTACCACCATCCATCCAGTTCTGAACTTGGAAGCTTTGAGGTATTCTTTTTAAACCCTCACCTTCTGTCTTATGTAAACCTTAAAATTTCTTAGACTTATAAATGTTGGAAATTTCACCATTGGGAAATTTTATACTTGAAAAATTTCCTACTGATAGTATATTGGAATGTGAACCCCCTTGGCATGGGAGGGTCCTCCTCCTCCCTACTTAAGATTACTTTAGGACAGAAACCTTTTGCTGAATAATGGAAAGGGCTTTGACCTATGCTTAAGCATAGAACAGGAAGTTCTTTGAGTCATGATTGATTTTAGAATTGATACAATAGAGACAGAATGACAGAACCAGGTCTTGGAACTTACAATCTCCACCCTACTCAGTCCTAACAGGATTTAGGAAGGGCTGCAGCATAGATCAAAATTTAATTATTTGAGAATATGACCTTCAACAGACATGTGCAAAGGGGCAGACCTCTGGGCGGTCCTGGGTTAAGCTAGAGCCACCATTGGCACAGGGAAGACATGGACAGTGATTGGTAGATATGAGAACTGAGGGGAGGGAACTGAGATGTTTTCCTTAAAGACAGAGGGGTCTGAGGACTGAGGGGTGATTGGAGAGGTTTTGCTCTGAGAGGTAGTGCTCTGAGAAGGCTTGCTCTGAAGGAGGCTGGAGGTGGAGGCCCCTGAGACTGTTTCTCCATTTTGGTCATGTGAGTGATAGGGACTGATTTCTTTCTTTGCCTCAGCTATCTAAGGGCTTGGGCCTTTTGGCCCAGCCTAAACAGAGGGGGTATTTAAGCCCTATTCCCTTCTCTCTCCCCTCTCTCTCTCTCTCTCTCTCTCTCTCTCTCTCTCTCTCTCTAATACCTTTCTTCCTCCTGTTTGTAATTAAAACTCCATAAAAGGTTGACTGCTGACTTGAAGTTTCATTTAGGAATTACATAGCTGAATTCCTTGGCGACCTTAAATTAATATATATCAGTCTTTTAAAGTGATTTCCTTGTCACACTTAGAATCAATACTGTGTATTGGTTCCAAGGCAGAAGAGTGGTAAGGACTAGGCAGTGGGGGGTCAAGTGACTTGCCCAGAGTCACACAGCCAGAAAGTGTCTGAGGCCAAATTTGAACCCAGGACCTTCCATCTCTAGGCCTGGCTCTCAATCCACTGAGTTAACCAGCTGTTCCCTGAGTTATTCTTGAATCTTTATTTTTCCTTTTCCCTTCCCTAGCCCATATCCAATCTGTTTTCAAGTTTAAATCAATATTCAATTATTGTGGCTACTATTCAGACCAGTCTGTTCAAGATCTCCTGCATCCATCTGTTCTTTGCTCTCCCATGACATTTTCACCACCTTAGTTCCTGCTCTTATCTTGCCTAATCTATTGTATTAGTAAAATAATGGGCCTCCCTGTTTCTGTTGTCTTTCCCTCCTCCAAACCCTCTAGAGGCCTTAAACACTGATTTCATTTTAGGGACTGAAATGTTAGAATCCATATATGGTGGTTCTGCTGTTACTGGTGAACAAAAAGAGTTTGTTATAGAAATACTGGCAGAGCTCTTTCACTTTTTATCTCTTTGGTATCCTTCCATTATCATCTATAAAAGATCTTGGGATGATGATCTGGTTTAATTGGGCTTCACACCAAACTTTCTGCAAACATGTTCTTCTCTCTACCAATTCTATTTTATGAGTCAATACTGCGAATAAGCTTTCATCATTGTCCTCTATAAGGCCTTGCAAATTAGGCTTTATCCTAACTGGTGTTGCCCTTGTCTCTTTGCTTGACAAGGAAATTAAATGTTTGCTGGTAGAGGCAGTTTCTGAGCTTTTTGGGGGCTTCATTGTGCTGTTTTACATGGGAAATGATGATAATCTGCGTAAGTGTCTTCTCTTTAACCATTTCCTATATTTGTCAATATCAGGTAATCTGAATAGGGTCACATTGGAGATGTTTTACTTTATCTTATTTTTATTTATATCTTTTGTTTTTTAAATCACTTTCATTTTCAAATACAATCCTTTTCCCTACCCTCTTCCCCAGAGAATCATCCTTTGTAACAAAGAATATATACCTTATTCATAGTCTTCCATCTCTACAAAGAAGGGAGTTAAGTGTACTATAATTATATAAAATTATTTTTTATTCTTTCCATTTTCATTTTTTTAATCATTGCATATATTTTTTTCACAATTCTGCTTACTTTACTCTGGATCAAATCTTCCCATGCCTTTCTAAATTCTTATTTATTGTTTTATACTATATAATAATATTCTATTACTGTCATAAATCACAGTGCTGGTCCTGGAGTTAGGAAAAATAATAATAGCCAACATTTATATTGTGTTTACTAATGTTCTAGGTACTATAAGTTATGAGATCAAATCCTACCTCAGACACTTACTGTGTAACCCTGAACAAGTATAAGGATGATATTAGAAATTGTCTTGTTATATTAGTTTAGAGATAAGAAGTAGAGAAGCTGGCTTGAGAAAGAACTGGAGTTTGAAGCAGAGTTGAGACAAAGTGTCAGTTTCAAATGTTGACAGTGTATGTGGGAGGGGTAATAGGTTTTCTGTGGCAGTTGGTCTCTGGCAGTTACTCTCTCTCTTGGAGTGGTGAGAGCAGGTGACATCTTTTCTCTCTCTCCTCACTGTCTGAGGCAGAAGGAAAGGAGGGAAAAACCTGAAGGAGCTAACCTTTCCAACTTGGGAAAACTAGTAACTATAAATTGCTGCTTCATAAAGTGTTTTATATCTGAGAAAACCAAAGAAAGACCTGGTTTTTGGTTTGGACTCTGAGTCTGCTAAGGCTCAGAGTCCTAACTTGGTTCTTGCTGAGGCTCAGCCAGGTAGCCTTTGTGAAAATTTGGGTTAGTTAGGTCAGGAAGGATCAGTGTAGCCTGTGCAAACAGGAGAAGCAGTTCCTTGCAGAACCAGAGAGTTTTATTTGGATGGAGTTAGAATCCCTTAGAGTTAGAAATCTTTTTTTTAATCCTTATATTCTCAATAAATAGTTTATTTTTCTATAACAAGAGTCTTCTTAACATCCTTGCATCTGGCCCTAAAGAGAAGTTCACTTACGAGCTTCACTTCACTGATATAAACTGAAGATATTTTGTAAGCTCAACAAGCAGAGTATCGAATCAGTTTATAATCAACAATCAATTCATTGATTATTATTTTTACATAAGTCACTTAACCTCTGTCTGCCACAGTCTCCTCATCTACAAAATGGGTATAATAGCATATATGTATGGTTTTTATGAGGCTCAAAGGAATTAATATTTGTAAAAGTGCTTTGTAAATTTTAAAGTGCTATTATTATTTCCACTTCTTTGATACAATGAAAAGTGCTGCTATGAATATTTGGATGTATGTGAGATCTTCCTGTCTTTGATCTCCTTGGGCATAGTCTAGCAGTGGGATCTCTGGGTCAAAGGGTATGAATATTTAAGCATAATTCAAAATTGTTTTCCAGAAGGGCTGGGCAAATTCATGGCTAGATCTGTTTTAATTACTCTATCTTCTTCTCACCTTTATCCTTTCTTCTAATTTGGTGTTGATTCTTATCTTTGTTCTAACAAGCTGAAAGCCTAACTGTACACAAACAGTTGATTTGGAAATGATTCCCAAATAAGAAACCAGTCATTTCATGTAGGGTATGATAAACTGATTTTTTTTTAACCCTTACCTTTCCTCTTAGACTCAATATTGTATATTGATATGGGTAAGGGCTAGGCAATGGAGGGGTTAAGTGACTTACCTAGGGTCACACAGCTGGGAAGTGTCTAAGCTCAGATTTGAACCCAGGACCTCCCATCTGTAGGCCTGGCTCTCAATCTACTGAGCCACCCAGCTGCTCTCTCCAACTCTTTCTGAAAGATGTAGTCTTGATATAGACATGAAGCTCCTGGGAAACCCACCACCTTAAACCTCTTCTGTTTATTAATGAACCATAATTCCTAAGCTATATTACACTATGCTTCCCTATGTCAGTCAATTAGTTAATTAGCATTCATGAAACAACTATTTTGTGCCAGTCACAGTACTAAGACCTGGGGATACAAAGAAAAGGCCTCGTCCTCAAGGAGTTCACAGTCTAATGAGGGAAATAATTACAGACCACTATGGACAACAAATTCTATACAGGCTAAACTAAACTGGAGATGATCAACAATCTGGCACTAAGGGGGGTGAGGACATGTTTTGTGTTAGAAGTAGGATTTTCTCTAGGGCTTGAAGGAAGTTGAAGTCAGGAGGTAGAGATGAGGGGCAGAAGTCTAGGCATGGAAGACAGCCAGTGAAAATGCCCAGAGGCAGATGTATGAGGAATAGCAAAGAGATCAGGGTCACTGGATCACAAGGGGCACAGAGGAAAGTTAGATATAAGGAAACTAGAAAGGCAGTAAACGATCAGGTTATAAAGGGCTTTGAACACTAAACACCTGATTTTATAATTAAACCTGAGGTCACAGAGAGCCACTGTAGTTTATGGAGAAGGGGAGTAACATGGTCAGCCTCTCTCTGATAGCTAAGTGAAGGGTGAACTGGAGTGGGTCAAGGCTTGTAACAGGGAGACCAGTGAGGGGTTATTCTGATAGTTCAGGCATAATGTGATAAAGACCTAGACCAGGGTGTTGGCAATGTCAGAGAAAGGAAGAGGGTGTATGTGAGAAGGGTTACAAAGGTTAAATCAATAGGCCTTAGCTCAAGATTGGACATGAAAGTGGGGGGGAGAGCGATGAGTTGAGGATGATATTTAGGTTTTGAGATGGTTTGGAGGTGCCTGGGAGGATGGTGATGCCCTCCAGCGACAGTATTAGAGATATGAAGTAGAGGGGAAGGCTTTGGGGAAAAGATAATGAATTTGGTTTTGGACACATTGCATTTAATCTACTGGACATTCACTTCCACATATCTGAAAGGCACTTGAAAATTCAAGATTGGAGGTCAGGAGAAAGGACAGGGAAGGATAAATAGATTTGAGAATCATCAGCATAGAAATGAATTGAATCCATGGGAGCTAATGAGACCTCCAAGTGAAAAAGTATAGAAAAAGAAGAAAAGAGAACCAAGATCAGAACCTTGGAGAATGCTCCCCATTAGTGAGTGTGACCTGGACAAATATCCAGGAAAAGAAACAAAAGTGGGCAATGGTCAAGTAGGCAGGAGGAAAACCTGGATAGCAGAGTGTCAGAAACCTGGAGAGAAGAGATTATCAAGGAGAACAGGGTGATCAGTAGTGTCAAAGGCTGGTTGCTGTCCTCTGTACTCAAAGAGGATCAAAATGGCATCACTATGTCAGGATGAATGTATAGTGTGTCCAACGGCAGCTGATCAGACCAATACAAGCTTGGAAGGTTCTCCCACAGATCAGGTACAAATAGTCTCCGTATGAACATTTGGGATGGAAATGCTTCTAAATTCATACATGTCATGATTCTTTTGAAATTAATGAAATAGTCAAATGGTATGAATGCTATCTTTTGATTCGTGCATAAATTGGATTAAGCTGAGGCAGAGTTGTGGCAAAGTTGTCAGTGTTATTCTCTCTCCAGTGTGTATAATTGGAAATCTGTTACCCTAAAAACTGCATTTCCCAGGAGCCCATTGACTTTCTGTCCTGTCATTACATACTTCCTATAGACAGAGGGATAACTTCAGTGGGTGTTCCTGGTCTGGGCACTTGGTTTCCTGTTGATGGCATGGTGGTGGTAAGAATGGGGATTTTGAACAGGCTGATTAGTCATGGGCAAGAGGTTTTTTTTTTATTTTGTATCCCTTTTATTCCTTTATTTCTAATGATCATTAATAAATCTCTTAAAATGTAATATTTTAATTATTGAGATTAATTTTAATTTCTACAAGTGTCAAGGCAAAAGTCAGGATGAGTGGTGATGGCTCAGGATGCAGCGGATGACCTTGGCTTCTTCCATGTTTAACCAAGCTCCTTAGCACCTGCTTCTACTTCCTTCCTACTGGTAGATATGGATTGAGTAAACTTACTTAAAGGAGGAGAGGTTTCTGAGTAGTGGTGGTGGTGGGGATCTTGGAAGTGGCCATAGAAAACAAGGGAAGTTGGAACAAATTGTTCATACCTGCCTCTTCTGCTGGAGAAGTCTTCCCATGCTTGGAGTAGACACCCCACTGAAAGGTTTGAGGTCTGTTGGTTACCTTCCCTGAACATCATATCAAAGGCTGCAGAGAGGTCAGGAAGGAGAGACCAGTTTCAGTTGAATGATGAAGTAGGAAACCAGACTGTAGGCAGTTAAAAAGAGAGTAAGAGGGCAGCTGGGTAGCTCAGTGGATTGAGAGCCAGGCCTAGAGATGGGAGGTCCTAGGTTCAAATCTGGTCTCAGACACTTCCCAGCTGTGTGACCCTGGGCAAGTCACTTGACCCCCATTGCCTACCCCTTACCACTCTTCTGCCTTGGAGCCAATACATGGTATTGACTCCAAGATGGAAGGTAAGGGTTTAAAAAAGAGAGAGAGAGAGTAAAAGTAAAGGAAGCGTAGGTACCTATTGCAAATGGCCTTCTGAGTAAGGATAATCATTAAAGGGAGGAGAGATAGGGAATAATGGTGAGTTAGGAATGGTCTAGTCAAGTGAAGGTTTTTTTGAGAATGGGGGAGACATGGGACTGTTTGTAGGCAGTAGGCAAGAAGAGATTGAAGATAAGTAAGAATGAAGGCAAGAGAGGAGGCCATCTGCTAGACAGGAGAAGATGATGGGATCACGTGTATAGTGAGGGATCTGCCTTGGTCATAAGGGCCACCACTTCGTGTGAGATGAAGGTGAAGGAGGAGACGGTGGCAGTAGGTATCTGAGTGAAGCTGAAATGAGGAAGAGAGGAGGGAGCTCCGTTTTTCCTGTAAAATATGAAGCAAGGTTCTCAGCTAAAGGTGGGAACCATGAAAGGTTTGAGGAGGAAAGAAAAGATCTGGAAAAGCTGCTGTGGAGAGTGGGATAGTGAGTCACATCGAGGGGTATATAAGGATTGCCTTGGCATAATGAGGTCCCAGTTGAAATTATATTACATAGATTCATAGCGGAGCCACTCAACAGTTTTGTGATTTTCTCCAGCTTCATTCTGGAAGCTTCATTCTCCAGCTTCATTCATTTAGCAGAGAGAGTAGTGAAAAAGGCACAGATGGTGGAAGTAATCCAAGTCTGAGGCTTAGCAGGGCAAGATGGGTGATGGGATCAAGGAGCAAAAAGAGGAGAATGGAGAGTGGACCGGATTCACCGAGGTGTCAGGATAGGGAGGGAAGGAAAGTGTAGCCAGGGGAGAGCCTAGGGTGAAAAAAAAATTAGGAGTTGAGGGGGTGGAGGTTACAGTGAAGACGAAGAAGAGCTGAGGGCGAGGGGGAATCACAACAGATCATGATCCTCCTGGGGAATTTCAGAATTCATGAACACGGAAGTGGCATATTTGTTGGTAAAGGCCTTCTCCGTCTGTAGCTGGGGTAGAATAGAGGCCAGGCCACAAGAAATGAGTCAGCTGAGGGGCTACGAAGGCGGGCTGTTAGAAGTATCAGTACACACGTTGAAGCTCCCTAGTGTGAGAGCAGGCGGTGGAGGAGAGAAAGGCTGAGTGAGCCACTGAACTTGCTGAGGAGGGGACAGTGTCCTAGACTTGGGAGATAACAGCTACAGGAATCTGGAGTGAGTGGACCTCAAAGGAGGTTCTGAGGCATGGGGGGGGGGGGGTGGGGAGCTTGGAAGTGGTCATGGAAAACAAGCATCTTCCAACTCCCCCTACTTCAACCAGGGAATCGGGAATGAGTGAAAATGCAGCCAGGGATGGAAAAGGGACTCTGTCTGCAGGAGGAGAGCACGAAGGTGGAAGGAGAGGCAAAGGAAGAGCCGTACACCGAAAGCAAATGTATTCTCCACGGGACAAGCATTCAGAGAGCACCGTGCAGAGGTGAAGGACGATGGGAATAACGGATAACGGATTGGTCAATAGGCCACAGAGAATGGGATGCGAATAAATGACTGAGTCACTGGGACCGGAGGGCAGGAATCCCTTGAAATTGGTAAATCATTGAGGAAGGAGTTCGGGTGGGTCTGGTCTCAGTGTCAGGCAGCTCAAGCAGGGGACCAGTGGAAGGCAGTCAGTGGAATGGCATGTCTCTCTTGGGCTGGGGGAGAGGAGGGAGCACAGTGGAATTTTGACATTCACTGCAATCAGAGAAAGGCCAAACGAGAAGCCCTCTTAGGGATAGAATGATGCCTCTCTTGGTATCCTGCAGCCCTAAAGATTCTGACTTGACTCTTATTTTCTGGAGGAGTTAATAAAAATCCCCCCCAAATGACATACACCTGGGCTAGACTCATACTCATGCTATTCCCATGCTCTGCCATGCTCTCAGCTAAAAACAGTGGAGGCCAGAAGTGGGGACTAGTGGCTCCCCACAGGGAACACGGGGACAGTCACCTGACTTTCTTGGTCTATCCTTTCTAAAGTTTTTTTCAAAAGAAAAAATGTTAAGAAGAAAGCAATATAAACAGGGGGAACCCTAGATTCCAAGGTCTTGATTCTGCCACTTAAAAAGAAAAAAAAAACAACTCCTTACCTTCTGTCTTAGAATCAGTACTGTGCATTGGTTCTAAAGCAGAAGAGCAGTAAGGGCTAGGCAGTGGGAGTGAAGTGACTTGCCCAGGGTCACACAGCTAAGAAGGGTCTGAGGCCAGATTTGAACCCAGGACCTCCCAACTTCTAGTCCACTATTACTGTCAACATAGAATCTGGAAACCCCAAACTTATAGCCTGGTGAGATCTGATGAACCCCAAGTTGAGAACTAGCTTGTAAGTTGTAAGTTGGAGACCCCAAAGCTTGTACTTGTTCCCTGTTCCTGTGAGAATCCACCCTGAAAGGAATCTTAGTTTAGCAAGTGACTCTTTAGTGCAGAAGGCAGTCTTATAAGCTGAAGGCCCTGAGTTCGATCCTCAAATGGAGTGTGTGATACAGTGGGAGATGCTTCTGGAGACAAGAAGAGTTACTTGGCTTGGGCCTGGCCCCACCTGATGGGGATTGTCACTTAACTTGGGGGCCACCACTCAGGCTGAAACTGTTCACCTGAGATTCCCTTCAGGGTGGATCCTCATGGAAACAAGGTGCAAGTACAAGCTTTGGGGTCTCCAAGTTACAAGCTTGTCCTAAAACTTGAGGTTCACCAGATCTCACCAGGCTACAAGTTTGGGGCCTCCAGATTCCATGTTGACATTACCTAGCTGCCTCACACCTTCTAATATTCAGCAAATCCTTTTTGCTTTGGGGGACTCAGTTTCCCTGTCTGTAAAATGGGAGGGTTACTCTCTAAGGTTCTTTCTGCTGTCTTCTAGGGTCCCTCCTAGCTCTGACATTCTCTGATCTCAAATGGGGATAATAACACTTAATTATCTCACTGGGTGTTGTACAAATCAATTATAGTTTATTAAAAGGTTTAAGTTCTTGGAAGAAAACTGCCATATAAAAGCAATGACGTTTTTGTCTTTATTGGGATAAAACAGAAACTGAGACCAGAGAGCAATAAAAAAAAGAAAAGCAGCTTGTTTTATGGGCTTGTTCAAAGGCAACATTCTGCCCACAATTGTGCATTTGTTGGAAGGGTGTTTTCAGTTGCTTCTTTATTCTGTGTGAGGAAAAGCAATGATTTGTATTTCCAGGTTCCTTTTCACCCCCAACTGATTTATAAATTCAGATTAATTAAAGCTCATGACCCTCCTACCAAAGGGGTACGCTTACTTTTTCCATTTTGCAGGAGGGAAAACTGAGGCACCCAAAATAGAAGTAACCAGTCAGTGATCTGAGCAACATGAACTGGACAGTCCTCAGTCCCAGAGTCTTGATTTGGACCACCACCACCCCACTTCCTACTGACCAGACAATAGTGTGTGGGAGGTGATGCACCCTGGGGGAAGGAACCCTGACTAGATCCAAGTCCTGCCTTAGACACTTACTGGTGGTGTGACCTCGAACAAGTCTCTTTTAATCTTTCTGGGGCAGACAGCCAGACCTGGAGATGGGAAGTCCTGGGTTCAAATTTGGCCTCAGACACTTCCTTAGCTGGGTGACGTCCCTTCACCCCCATTGCTTGGCCCTTACCACTCTTCAGTCTAAGAACTGATACGAAGACAGAATGAAATTTTAAAAAATATATGTCTGGACCTCATTTTTCTCCTCCAAAAAATAGGGATGATCATCCTTGGAGTACCTGCTTCACAGGGCTATGATAAGGCTCAGGAGAGGATGAAAAGTGCCTAGTAAACTGCACGAATGTTGGCTCTTATCCCAATCATTGTCTCTTTATTTTGGGGGGAAAGCCTTGTCTTTGTCTATTCTCACTGCTCGCTCCCCCTCTCTCCATTCCCCCCATAGTGATCCTTATTTGGATTCTTATTTCCTGTCTGGACCTTTCAAACTCCCAGAAGACCCATCACCAACAACTCCCAGAAGACCAACCTCCCTCAGGCCCTTGTCTCTTTCTTTTAAAGACCTTTTTTCCTGCCTCACTTCCACATCTACCAATCACAGCTGATGCTCTGCTCTAGGACTGCCCAGAAGGCAGTTAGTCGATTCTAATTTGTTACCCACTATGGTACACATGGGTCACAGACCTCCCACCTCATGATTAAGTGGGAGATTTATACACCCTTGGTGATCAGATCTAAGAAGGGCAGATCTTCCCACTCAACTTTAAGTACTGCGCTTATATTTTGGGGGATTAAATCAATAAATAGACAGGGGATTACAATTTCATCTTCACAATCAAGGAAGAGCTAAGTACCTTGTTGTTACAATCAGGGGAGAGCCAAATCCAGTCTTCACAGGCCACAGAAAGAGGCTCTAGGTTCAAATGTGAACTCAGAGGCTTCCTAGCTGTGTGATCCTGGGTGAGTCATTTACCATTGTTTGCTTAGCCTTCACCCTTCTGTCTTAAGAGTTGTTACTGAGACAGAAAGCAAGGATTTAAAAAAAAATAAATGTTGAAAGCAGAGACTAGAGAAGCCATCTGCCTCATTAACCAGCCTGGCTGAGATGCCATGCCCAGTGGTGTTCAATGAACCAATTGTCAACCAGCTCCGCTCAGTAGTGAAAAGATCCTTCCGACATAAAGGCCATACCCATTAGGGAGTTTTTCTGGACAATTTTTTTTATTCTGCCTCATTTTATTTTAAAATTTATTTACTTTTAAAATATTTTTCCAAGGTTCCATGATTTATGTGGTCTTCCTCCCCTTTTCCCTCCCCCACCCCCCAAACCTAACAAGCAATTCCACTGGGTTCTACATGTGTTGTCCCTCAACCTATTCCCATTCATTTTTGTAATCAAGTCATCTTTTGAAACCTAATTCTGGACAATTCTTGGGACCCCAGTTTAAGAACTGCTGCTCTAAGCCCTGAGAGTATTCTTGGAGCTGACAGGTAGATCTGAGTCTTACCCATTAGTTTCTCCCAAAGGTTGGAGGAAACAGAATCAGAAAATCAAGTCCCTTCTGCAGCACTGCCAAGCCTGAGGCTCACAACCTCAGTGGGAGCTGTGCCTCACCACCAACTCTTAAGCCATCAAGTGGCCAAGGTCTGGTGATTTCCTCTCTATACCAGCCTAACAGACATCACCCTGCAGCCCCCCTTGTTTGGGTCTCTGTCCCCTCTTACCTGGGCTATTTCGAGCACTTCAAAACCAGTCTGGCCACCCTTCCCAGAAAGATCAGGGGCAAAGCAGGGATGCCCATTATCATCACTACTGTTTAATACTGCACTAGAAACACTAGCTATGGGGATAAGAACAGACAGAGAAATGGAAGGAATTCGAATAGGCAATGAGGAAATAAAACTTTCACTCTTTGCAGATGATATGATAGTAAACACAAAGAATCCCACAGAATCAACCAAAAAGTTAATAGAAATAAACAACTTTAGCAAAGTTTCAAGATAACAAAATAAGCCCACACAAATTGTCAGCATTTCTGTTTGTCACTAATAAAGTACAGCAATAAGAGATAGAAGGGGAAATTGCATTTAAAATAACGTAGACCATATAAAACACCTCACGGTATATTTACCAAAACAAACCCAGCAACTCTATGAACACAATTACAAAACACCTTTCACACAAATAAAGCCAGACCTAAACTACTGGGAAAATGTCAGTTGCTCATGGATACACCAAGTCAATATAATTAAAATGACAATCCCACCTAAATTAATTTACCCTCCCCCAGGACTAAGCACCCCATGGGCCCAGTCCTGATGAACACTGCCCCAGAGTGGTTAAGAAGAGCAGCATTTAGGTTGGTGTTGAGTGCTTTCCCTTCTCTCCACCACTCCCCACCCCAATCCTTGTTTTTGTTTTGTCAGGAAAACAGGTAAGTTGACTTGAACAACCTTCTTTTGCACTAGGAAAATGAGCAGCATTATAGTTGCTCAACCTTTGGCAAGTATTATATCTCTAGTGTGTCTATACCAACTTTAATGTCATCAGTGCTCACTAATCTAATGAATGTTTAACTAGACTACATAATTTCTGAGCTTTTGTAAAATAAGAACAAAATTCATCTGGAAGAATAAAAGGTCAAGAATATCAAGAGAATTAATGAAAAACAAAGGAAAGAAGGCCTAGCCATACTAGATCTCAAACTAAATTATGAAGCAGTAATCCTCAAAACAATCTGCTACTGGCTAAGCAATAGAACACATGGATCAATGGAATAGGTTAAGAAATCAACATAGGGTAATGTAAAAATGGAGATTTGAACCCTAGACTTCAATCCCCAGAAGTTCTTTTTATTTTTTTTCCCAGAATTTTCCCCAGAATTCCCTATAATCTCACCTGAGTCTCCACCTGGGTGAGATCACAATTGGTATTTAACTGGCAGTAAGCCTACCTCACCTCTTCTATTTTCTTCTCTCTCTGCTCAGCCATTGCGATGATGTAGTAAGTAAGCTTTGAAGGGGCTAATCAGTCCTGGGCACAAACGTGTTTATTATTTTGTATCCTTGATTCTAATAATCCTTAATAAACCTCATAAAAATAATATTACTAGATACTAATTTAATTTTTACAGTAATTAATGACCATAGTAACCCAGTGGTAGATAAATTCAAAGATACAAGTTATTGGGGGAAGAAATGATAAAAACTGCTGGGAAAACTGGAAAACAATATGGCAGAAACTAGGCATGGACCAACATCTCAAACCATACAGCAAGATAAAGTCAAAATGGATACTTGATCTAGAAATAAAGACTGATAGCATAAATTAGGGGAATGCAAAAAAGTTTGCCTGCCAGACTTATGGATAAGAAAAGAATTTGTGACCAAACAAGATAGGGAATATAACAAAAATGACCCTTGTATCCTTGATTCTAATAATCCTTAATAAACCTCATAAAAATAATAGGTTTTTGCATTTCTCTAGTCAGTAGTGATTTGGGGCATTTTTTCATATGACTAAAATGCAAAAACTACCTTTCACCTATCAGATTGGCTAATTTGACCAAAAAGAAAAATGATAAATATTGAAGAGGATGTGGGAAAATTGGGACACTAATACACTGCTGATGGAACTGTGAACTAATATACCATTCTGGAGAGTAATATGGAACTATAGCCAAAGGGCTGTAAAATTATACTTACCCTTTGACCCAGTAATACCACTACTGGGTCTATATCTCAAAATAATCAGAGATAGGGAAAAAGGACGTACTAATACAAATATATATGTGTATATATATATATAATTATTATTTTTTTAAATCCTTACCTTCCATCTTGGAATCAATACTGTATATTGGTTCCAAGGCAGAAGAGTGGTCAGGGCTAGGCAATGGGGGTCAAGTGACTTGCTCAGGGTCACACAGCTAGGAAGTGTCTGAGGCCAGATTTGAATCCAGGACCTCCCATCTCTGGGCCTGGCTCTCAATCCACTGAGCCACCCAGCTGCCCCCTACAAAAATATTTTTAACAGGTCTTTTTGTAGTGGCAAAAAATTGGAAACTGAGGGCATGTCTATTTGTTGAAGAATGGCTGAATAGGATGTGGGATATGGTTGTGATGGAATACTATTGTACCATAAGAAATGACAGACAGGATGAACTTAGAAAAGCCTGGAAAGACTTACATGAACTGATGCAAAGTGAAGTGAGCAGAACCAGGAGAACAATGTATTATACAATGATCAGCTGTGAAGGCCTAAACCATTATCAGCAAAACAAGTTCTCAAGATAACCCCAAGGATGTAGACTCTAAACCAGGGGTCCCCAAACTATGGCCCTTAGGCCCCCATCACACTTCTGGAAGGGGCACCTCTTTCATTGGTGGTCAGTGAGAGGAGCATTGTATGTGGCAGTGCCGCAAAGCACAGCATCGCCCACCTACAGTTCTACTTCTGGTGACCTAATTCTTTGGGTGGCGCCTTGCTCTGAGAGAATAAGGGGCCCGCGCAAAGGATTATGTGGCTGCACAATGGAAGACATCAGCATGGTGAGTGGTGATCTGGGGATTCCACACTGTGTATACTGCTGCCTGGTATAGTGGTGGCAGTGCTGGGCCTGTGCAAGGTGTGACAGGCTCATCACAGCCAGCGCTGCAGCCTCCGCTATCCCAGACAGCGGTATACAGATAATTTTTTTTATAGTCTGGCCCTCCAATAGTCTGAGGGACAGTGAACTGGCCTTCTGTGTAAAAAGTTTTGGGACCCCTGCTCTAAATGATCACCCTAGTGCAATTATCAATAATATGGAAATAGGTCTTGATCAATGATACATTTACATCAGCTATGGGGGTGGGGGGTGGGGTAAGAACATGAATCATGAAACCATGGAAAAATATTCTAAATTAATTAAATAAAAAATTTCAATTAAAGAAAAGATAACCCCAAGGGATTCATGACAAAAAATGTCATCCCACAGGATGACAGGAACTGTTGGAATCTGATTGCATATCAAAGCATGCCACCTTTCATTTTATTTCTTTTATGAGCTTTTTATTGTGTGTGTGATATGTGTCTTCTGTCATGGCATGGAGAATATGGAAATATGTATTACATGAACTCACTAGAGTAACCTATATCGGACACTTTATCACCTCAGGGAGAGGGGGAAATGGAGGGAGGGAGAGAATCTGAATTGCAAAATGTCAGAAAACAATCATCAAAAATCATTTCTATGTGTAATTGAAAAAAAAATCAAAGTTACAATAAAACCCCTACGCCCCACCCCCCCAGCCAATGAGCAATCCCACTGGGTTTTCTATGTGTCATTGATTGGTTGGTTGATTTAATATGAGCCAGCCAATGTGCCATGGCCTTTCCCAAAGCTAATACAATTCTAGGCTGAACTGAGAGATTCAGGGTTCTGAATGAAGGAGATATATTGGTGTATATTCTACTGGGCTCAGGAATACTATGCTTATTTTGGGGTACCATATGTCAGGAAGGACATAGACCAATTCAAATATTTTCAGAAGAAAATGACCAAGGCTGAAAGAGAACTAGAGAGCATACCGTAAGTAGATTAGCTTAAAGAAACTGGGGACATTTCGCCTAAAAAGAGTATATGTTTCCTTTAGGAAACATATCATTTCCTATCATTTCCTATATTACTTCCTCTAATTTCCTAGAGGAAATGTACTACCTGCCTTCACGCATTTCCTGATTTTTTTTCCTCTCTCATGTCCCTCACCCTAATTGTTAGTTTTTTCTTTCCTCAAAATATCTTGTATTTCCTTATCAAGCGTCACTAGCTTCTGTATAATATTAAGAGAACTAAAAGACAGCCCTGGACACAATGGGGTGGACGATGAGAAACATGGCCAAGCACTGCAGAGGATGAGACAGCAAAGATAGCACTGGGCACCAGGAGGAAAGGACACTCATATCAGTGAGACCGTAGATGCATCAGAGTATCAAGGTAAGTGCATACTGTGTTCCCTCTCTCAGTACAATGGAAGCTCCTGGAAGGCAGTGACTAATTCTTTTTTTTTTTCTTTGTATATTCAGTGCCTTGTACAAAGTATACACTTGGGCTTACTGAAATGAACTGAAGCGTTTGAAGGAATGCCATATGAAAAAGGGATGTGGCTTCTTAGGACAGAAATGGGAACAATGGGTGTAAGTTATAGAAGGGGTTGAGGTTTTGTGTCAGGAAGAACTTCCTAACATTTAGAGCTACCTAAAAGTAGAATGAGCCTCCCTAGGACTACATGGTGGATCTTATCTAGCCTCCTTGGAGGTCTTCAAACACAAACAACAGATTGAGGATGTGAATTAGATTTGGGTTGGACTCTAGATGGCCTCTGTGATTCCTTTCAGCTCTTAGATTCTGTGAAATGCAGAATATGCTTTTTAATTGTGGATTTAGGGGAAAGACAGGCCTAGAGATGGGAGGATCTGAGTTCAAATCTGACCTCAGACACTTCCTAGCCCTGTGACCCTGGGCAAGTCACTTGACCCCCATTGCCTACCCTTTCCACTCTTCTGCCTTGGAGCTAATACACAGTATTGATTCTAAGACAGAAGTTAAGGGTTTGAAAAAATAAAATTATGGATGTCTTTTGTTTTTAAACCATGGTCATTTCCCAATAACCCCTCCTTATAATCAGTCTTTCTTTATAACAAAGAAAGAATTAAACAAATCCAACTGGCTTAGTGACTTTCTCTGACAGCATAAATAATATTCTACACTGGTGGTTCAGGTAGCTAGAACCATGGTGCAATGGATAGAGCACCCAGCCTAGAATTCAGAAGGCATGTTTAAATTATGCCTCAGACACATTCTAACTCTGTGACCCTGGGCAAGAGACTTAACCTTGTTTGCCTCATTTTCCTCATCTGTAAAATAAGCTGGAGAAGGAAATGGCAAACCACTTTGCCAAGAAAACTCCAAATGGAAATACAGAGTTGGACATGACTAAAAACACAACTGAACAGCCAATAAGAAAAGGAAAGGAAAGTGGGGCTCATGGGGTCATTGTGAATAAAGAGAAAAATGAGGACCAGGAGAGCATTTGTAGTAGAATCATAAAGCAGGAGAAAGAGAAGCAGATCAGAAGTAGAGATATGGGTTCAAAGCCTGACTTGGCTGGCCTAATGGCATCACTGGTGATGTCTTTTGACTCGTGCCTAAATTGGATTTAAGGGAGGCAGACTTGCACAATGTCATCAGCCTCAGTCTCTCTTCCGGAGTCATCCAAGTCCAGTGGCAAAACAAAAGTCAGATTGGCAGGCCACGGCCTCAGATGCAGTGGATGACCTTGGCCTCTTTGATGTCTGATTGAGCTCCAAGCACTCCGGAGCCTGCTTCAGCCGCCTTCATGTCTGTTGGAACAAACTGTTCTCATCTGCCTGTTCCACTGGGGGAAAAGTCTTCACGTGCCTGGGGCAGACATCCTCCAAGTCACCGACAATTCTGAGGCCCCTTTTTCTCCTCTGATACTGCCATCCCCTGGTGCACCCCAGCCCACATCATCTCACACCTGGACTGTTGGTACACTAGCCCGCTGGATGGTCTCCCTGTCATAAGTCCATCTGCCAGGCAGTTATCAAAATACTTTCCTAAAGGTTAGGTCTGATGATATTACCTCTTCATTCAATAAATTCTCTGGTTACCTGTTATCTCCAACATCAAATACAAAGTCCTCTGTTTGCCTTTGAAAGCCTTTTATAACCTGGCCTCTTTCTACCTCTCCAGTCTTCTTATACCTCACTCACATACAGGAAGTCTTCAATCCAGTGACACAGGCCTCCTTGCTGTTCCTCACACAAAATATTCTCTCTTGGGAAGTTATGTTTTAGTGTCTGTCCTCTCTCTTCCCTAGAATTCCTCCCTCTTTATCTTTGTCTCCCAGTTTCTTTCAGTCTCAACTCAAATTCCAACTTCTACAAGAAGCCTTTCCCAATCCCCCTTAATACTAACATCCTCCCCCACCATTTTCTTCTGGCATCTGTTTCCTTTATGACTTAATGCATCATTTATAGGAACCCATATCCCAGAATTCAGTGCAGTATTCTTTCTGTTTCAGGGCTGGGCTTAAAGCCAAAAGAAAAAAGCCCAACGTCATCATAGGTGGTTTTACTTTTTTTTTTCTTTAATCATCTCCCTCTTAGATTCTAAAATATATGACCATTGACTAAAATTAAACATTAAACTCAATAAATAGTTGAATGAACAATTCAGGTTTCAATAATGAAAAGTACAGCATGCCTTCTGTCTTCAGTGATACATGTACATGGTTTGTGAAATAAATATAGCACTGTAGTGAAAAAAAAAAACAACAATTAACGTCCTCCCTCTGAGCCTGCCCTCAAGTTATCCTGAATTTTTCTTGTTTGTATATTAGTTGTCTGCATGTTCTCTCCTCAGTTAAGACTGTGACCTCCTTGAGGTCAGGGACTAACTGCCTTTTTGCCTTTTTTTGTACTCCCAACAATTAGCACAGTGCCAGGCACA
This sequence comes from Monodelphis domestica, assembly GCF_027887165.1. Lineage (NCBI taxonomy): Eukaryota > Metazoa > Chordata > Mammalia > Didelphimorphia > Didelphidae > Monodelphis > Monodelphis domestica. The sequence goes on from NC_077229.1 coordinate 77,112,895, forward strand.
TAGCAAGTGCTTAATAAATCTTTCTTGTCTTAGTGGTTTGCAATTTTTCTTTTGTAAAATCTCTTTTTTCACACTGCTCTGTTCTGATGATGCCATATGCCTGCATATCAAAAGTATCCCATAGGATGTCCCCGAACTGGGGAATGGCTGAACAAACTGTGGCATATGATGGTGATGGAATACTTTTGTGCTGAAAGGAATGATGAATTGATGGATTTCTATAAGAACTGTGTACGGGTTAAATGGTAGGAGTTTGATGAAAGTGAGGAGAGCAGTTTGATAAAACACTTAATTTGAGAAGTACGGATAGAAAACAGAAAGGAGAGATTATTATTCTAATACCCTATGAGTATACCTAAATTCCCAATACTATCTAAAATTTCTAAAAAATCTACTCTGTCTTCAAGGACAGGTGCTTCTTGCCTGGCCAGGCCAGTCCTAATCTAACCTACTCGACCTAAACTTTATTCACGAACTACCTATCTATACTAATAAATTAACATTCACCACCCACCACTTCCTTAAATAAGGTTTTATCCTCCAACTGTCAGTAGCTGACAGAGCTCCTGCTCCCTCAAGGTCCAGAGGCAAAAGACCTCAAACTGCCAACTTTTCCTTCCTTTCACTCTCTCATCTCCTAGGTAATGGAATCTTCAGCTCTGGCTAAATGGCACCTGCTAGTTCTCTTCTACTTAGGAACCCTGCACTCTTGCCTCTTAAAGAGACAGAGGGAGAGATTAAGAAAATCCCTTCAGGGGGCAGCTGAGTGGTTTAGTGGATTGAGAGCCAGGCCTAGAGATGGGAGGTCCTAGGTTCAAATATGACCTCAGACACTTCCTAGCTGGGTGACCCTGGGCAAGTCACTTGACCCCCATTGCCTAGCCCTTATCACTCTTCTGTGATAGAGTGATAGACAGATAGACAGAAGGTAAGGGTTTAAAAAAAAAAATCCCTTCAACAACTAGAAAGACCCACATGAACTGATGTGGAGTGAAATGAGCAGAATCAGGAGAACATTAAACACAGTAATGGAAATCTTGTGGGATGATCAAATGTAATAGGCTTTGCTACTAATAGCAAAACAATGATCTAAGACAACTCTGATGAACTTATAAAAAGAATGCTGTCCACATCTAGAGAAAGAACCATTGGAGTAGAAATGCAAAAGAAAACATGATTTATCATTTGTTTATTTGGGCATAGGATTTGGTGGTTTGGTCTTATAAGATGACTCTTACAAAAATGAATAATATGGAAAACAGGTTTTGAGTACATGTATAACCCATTGGAATCACTTGTCAACTCTGGGAAGGGGGAGGAAAGGGGGGATGAAGACAACATGAATCATGTAATCTTGCAAAACTTATGTGGAAATTTGTCATTGGAATAAAATAAAGGTATCCCATAATCTCTGGGAAACTAAAAGAACCAAAAGGCAATAAAGAGCCCCATGATGGTGTCGAAAGGCAACAGTGTCTGATACATTTTAAGTTGTGTACACAAAATGATATCAATAACAGAGAACTAGAAATAGAAAGAATGATAATAATATTATTAATAATGATAATAAATGCACAGCCTGAATGCTATAGTAGTTCCCACAGAATGAATTCCAAAGTGGAGTAAAGCCCCCAGGGGCAGTTGGGTGGTTCTGTGGTGGGAGAGCCAGACTTGGAGACAGGAGGTTCAAATGTGATATCAGACATTTCCCAGCTGTATGACCTGGTCAAAGCCATTTAACCCCAATTGCTTGGTCCTTACCACTCTTCTACCTCCAAGACAGAAGGTAAGGGTTTAAAAAAAAAGTCAAGCCCCCAGTCTGTTGGGTGGACTCCCTCTGGAGCACCCTGACAAGTATAGAGCAGCATGAACAGTTATAGATAGGCTGGGATTTATACCATGAAGGGGAGCAAACTGGTGAGATCACAGATCTATTTAAGTGAGAGTAACTTGCAATGAACAGATCACTTAATAACCAACTGATGGCTACACATGAAACATTTGGGGGCTCTTGAAAATAGTTTTGGCTCTAAAGGGGTTTAAACATTCCTGCTGAAATCTTGATGACACACCTATCAAGGCATTCCTCCAAGGAATTCAGAGAGAAAGTGCAGGCCAAGCTCTATAGAATCCTCATAAATTTGGAATCAATGAAGCCTGAATTAATGAAGTTTTATAGGATTGCCCAAACCCCTCGCTTTCCTATGTTCTTTATCTAATACTTATAGACAAAGTAGTTTAGGAGAAAAACTGGGAAGCTAGGAGACAGGGTTCTAATCTTGCCATTAGCTCACTATGTGATCTTGGACAAATTATTTCCCTTCTTTGTACTACAGTTTTCCCTTCTGTAAAATGAAGGACTTGGCCTAGATGCTTTTTAAGGGCCTTTATAGCTGTGACGTTGTTCTAAGATTCCTTCTACCTATGATAGACTGTCCTATGGTCCTTTCCAGTTTTGACATTCAATGTTCTATGTCCCTTCCAACTCTGATGTTCTATGGTCCATGTTCTAAGTAAGGTCCCTTGGAGCTCTTAACTTCTTAAAATCCCTCCCAACTCTGAAATTCAATGTTCTTTGTATTCTGGGCCCTTCCTACCTTGACATTCGATTCTATGTTGCCATTCATTCCTTTTCCCAGAATTCTGACTCTCTCAGTCCCTGCTTTCTTGCCCATTTTGCTGAGGCTTGGAATAATTTCTATCTCCAACTAATTCGCAAAGTAAAACACATTCCCTTATCCTCATAAGAATGTTTAAGAGCAGCTATGACCCACACATGAGAAGGCAAGCAACAATTCAATGTTTCCCTTTAACTATCCCAATACAACTAATTTTCCATGGAAATATAAATGAGGCTCTGATTCCCATCATTAAAATATTTCCCTTGAGCACTTCATGTTAATTTATAATGTACATAAACAGACTCTATGCCAAAACCAGTTTAATCTTGCTAAGGATTAATTTTGCTCAGGTTGGGAAGGAAGGTGGGGGGCAGGGGCAGGGCTAGGGTGGAGGTGGGGTAATTGAGGGCACCCTCATTGCATCACCTGGGCCTGGCCTGAGTTCCTTTGGTCCTGCACGTAGGGTATGTCTGAAACTGACGTCTGACTCACACACCCTCATCCAGTCAAAACACAATTTTGGCAAACAGTCAAAAATGTCCAGGTATATTTTTTTCTTTCCATGGGGAAAAAAAGACTATTTCCTTCCTTCCTTTTAATTTTATTTCTCTCGTTTTAACCCAATTACATGTAAAGGGAGGCTACTTTCTTAATCGAACTGTCACAACAAAAATAATTCAAAGGTTGGACCAGGTTTCTTTTTTTTTTAAGTTTATTTATTTAATTTGGAGTATTTTTCCATGGTCACATGATTCATGTTCTTTCCCTCCCTTCCTCCCACCCCCCTCCCATAGCCAATGAGCAGTTCCACTGGATTTTACATGTCATTGATCAAGACCTATTTCCATATTATTGATATTTGCACTGGGGTGATCCTTTAGAGTCTACATCCCCAATCATATCCCCATCGACCCATGTGATCAAGCAGTTGTTTTTCTTTTGTGTTTCTACTCCCACAGTTTTTCCTCTGAATGTAGATAGCATTCTTTCTCATAAGTCTCTCAGAATTGTCCTGGATCATTGCATTGCTGCTAGTAGAGAAGTCCATTACATTCAATTGTACCACAAAATATCAATCTCTGTATATAATGTTCTCCTGGTTCTGCTCCTCTCATTCTGCATCAATTCCTGACGGTTGTTCCAGTTCACATGGAATCCCTCCAGTTCATTATTCCTTTGGGCACAATAGTATTTCATCACCAACAGATACCACAATTTGTTCAGCCATTCCCCAATTGAAGGGCACCCCCACATTTTCCAATTTTTTGCCACCATAAAGAGCACAGCTATAAATATTTTTATGTCTTTTTCCTTAATCTCTTTGGGGTACAGGCCCTGCAGTGGTTTGGCTGGCTTAAAAGGCAGGTTTTAACACCCTTTGGGCATTGTTCCAAATTGCCATGCAGAATGGTTGGATCAATTCACAACTCCACCAGCAATGCACCAGTGTCTCAACTTTGTCACATCCCCTCCAACATTTATTACTTTCCTTTGTTGTCATATTAGCCAGCCTTCTAGGTGTGAGGTGGTACCTCAGAGTTGTTTTGAGTTGCATTTCTCTAATTATAAGAGATTTAGAACACTTTTTCATGTGCTTATCGTTAGTTTTGATTTCTTTATCTGAAAATTGCCTATTCATGTCCCTTGCCCATTTATCAATTGGGGAATGGCTTGATTTTTTATACAATTGATTTAGCTCCTTATAAATTTGAGTAATTAGATCTTTGTCAGAGGTTTTTGTTATAAAGATTTTTTCCCCAATTTGTTGCTTCCCTTCTAATTTTGGTTGCATTGGTTTTGTTTATACAAAACCTTTTCAATTTAATGTAATCAAAATTATTCATTTTACCTTTTGTAATATTCTTTATCTCTTGCTTGGTTTTAAAATATTTCCTTTCCCATAGTTCTGACAGGTATACTATTCTATGTTCCCCTAATTTACTTATAGTTTCTTTCTTTATATTTAAGTCATTCCCCCATTCTGTATTTATGTTGGTGTAGGGTATGAGATGTTGATCTAAACACTCCCATACTGTTTTCCAATTTTCCCAGCAGTTTTTGTCAAATAATGGGTTTTTAACCCCAAAGCTGGGATCTTTGGGTTTATCATACACTATCTTTCTCAGGCCATTTACCCCAACTCTATTTCACTGATCCTCCCTTCTCTTAGCCAGTACCATATTGTTTTGATGAATGCTGCTTTATAGTACAGTTTAAGATCTGGTACTGGTAGGCCCCCATCCTTCACATTTTTTTCATTATTTACCTTGATATTCTTGATCTTTTGTTCTTCTAAATGAACTTTGTCATAATTTTTTCTAATTCAGTAAAAATGTTTCTTGGTAGTTTGATAGGAATGATAAGTAAATTAATTTGGGTAGGATTGTCATTTTTATTATGTTAGCTCATTCTACCCATGAGCAATTAATGTTTTTCCAATAGTTTAGATCTAGTTGTTTTTTTTTTAAACCCTTACCTTCTGTCTTGGAGTTAATACTGTGTATTGTCTCCAAGGCAGAAGAGTGGTAAGGGCTAGGCAATGGGGGTCAAGTGACTTGCCCAGGGTCACACAGCTGGGAAGTGTCTGAGGCCACATTTGAACCTAGGACCTCCATCTCTAGGCCTGGCTCTCAATCCACTGAGCTACCCAGCTGCCCCCTAGATCTAGTTTTAATTGTGTGGAAAGTGTTTTGTTGTGTTCATATAATTCCTGAGTTTGTCTTGGCAAATAGATTCCTAAGTATTTTACATTGTCTAGGGTGATTTTAAATGGAATTTTTCTTTCTAACTCTTGCTGCTGAGATGTATTAGAAATATATAGAAATTCTGATGATTTATGTGGGTTTATTTTATATCCTGCAACTTTGCTAAAGTTGTTGATGATTTCCACTAGCTTTTTAGTTGATTCTCTATGATTCTTTAAGCAGACCATCATATTATCTGCAAAGAGTAATAGTTTAGTCTCCTCAATGCCTATTTTGATACCTTCAATTTCTTTTTCTTCTCTGATTGCTACTGCTGGTGTTTTTAGTACAATGTTAAATAATAGAGGTAATAATGGGCATCCCTGTTTTACTCCTGATGTTTTAGACCAGGTTTCTAACCACTTATATTCTCTTTATCTTCCAAAGGCTGATAAAATTATAACAATGAAAGTTTAAGAATAGGCTATAAGCATTTATTGAGTACCTGCTATGTGCCAGGCACTGTGCTAACCTCTGGGGATACAAAGAAGGCAAAAGACAGTCCCTGTCTGGAGGAGCTCACAGTGTAATGGAGGAGACAGTATGCATACAACTATGCACAAACAAGATACATGCAGAATAGATAGGAAATAGTAACAGAGGAAAGTTTCTAGAATTAAGAGAGATTGGGAAGGGACAGCTAGGTGGCCCAGTGGATAGAGTGCCAAGCAGATCTGGGTTCAAAATCTTGATTCAGATACTTCCTAGCTGTGTGACCCTTAGAACTGATACTAAGACAAAGGAGGGAGAGAGGGAGGGAAGGAGGGAGGGAAAAAGAGACAGGGACAGAGAGAGAGAGAGACAGAGAGAGAGAGAGAGAGAGAGAGAGACAGAGAGAGCGAAATTAGAAGGAGAGGGAGGGAGAGAAAGAGAGATTGGGAAAGGTTTCTTATAGAAGATGAGACAAGCTGGGTCTTGGAGGAAGCCAGGGAAGGCAGGAGGCAGAGGAGGAAGAAAATTCTAGGCATGGGGGACAGTAAAAGAAAATGCCCAAAGCTAAGAGATAGAGTGTTTTGTGCATGGAACAACTAGGAGGTTATAAAATAGAAGAGAACACTTCAGGAGCTTAAAGACTAATATGGTAATAAAAATAGGGAAAATCCTTTATTTAGGGTTCAGAAGACTCAAGTTTGAATTCCAGCTTTGATACTTGCTAGCAGCTATATAATGTTACACAAATCACTTCTCATTTTAAAAAATAATTTAGTCAGGACCAGGCACTATGCTAGATTCTGGAGATAGAAAGACAAAATGAAACATGTCCTGCCCTCAAAGAGCTTATATTCTACTGGAAGGAAATAGGTAGTTAAATAACTAAAACACAGAAAACGGGAAGTGATTTTCTTGGGTTGGGGGAAGAGTGAATTTCAGGAGTGGCACATTATCTCTCCAGGGTCTCCAATGGTGCATCCACTGGGACATGATTTCTCATCCTCAGCAGCTCCCAAAGATTGTCTGGTAAGGATCAGAAGCAGTCACAGAATCATAGATTAAAAATTTCAGAGAAGAGATCCAAGGAGATAAGATGACTTGACGGTTGTCAGTGGAGGAGCCAGAATTCGAATCCATGTCCTGCGACTGTTCTTTCCAATGACATAATAAGGCATTAGGAGAGGAAGGACCCCACATTTAGGTGGCAGGTAGTAACATAAATAAGAGACAGAATGTGGGGTCAGAGAGACCCGGGTTCACATTTGACCTCAGATGTTTCCTAGCTGTGGGACCCTGAGCAAATCAATTAATCACTGTCTGCGTTGGTTTCCTCATCTGAAAAAAGATAAATAGCATTTACCTCTTAAAGTCACTGTGAGGAAAATGAAAACATTTGTAAAGTGATTTTCAGACCTTAAAGCTCTATATAAACAATCTAGGGCAGTGATGGCAAACATTTTCGAGACCAAGTGCCCAAACTACACCCTCATCCCACAGGGGAGGAAGAGCTCCCATTGGGCTGCTGGGCAAAGGGGCAAGTCAAGTGAGAAATATCCTCAGGCTTGGTGGAGAGGAGGGGAGCAGCTCCCTCCAGCACATGTGCCATAGGCTTGCCAACATGGTCCTTGGGAGTCCCTGGTCCCTGAAGGTGTGAGGCACAGAAGAGATTATCTATGGAGAGTACTTTGGAAAGGGCTTACTTTTACTTGTAAGGTATTATTCTTCCTATTATTCTATTAGTTCCCTGACCTCAAACCCAAAATGAGAGCACCTTAGGCCATAATGTATCACTGAGGCAGACCAGGGCCTGATTGGGTTTTCAGTTTGATGTTGGAAGACTTTTCCACTTTAAAGCATTTTTCTCACTACCCTTAGACCCTTGACTCTCTGGGCCATCTTGGGGGCGTACTCAGCTCTTACAAGCTGTGAGACAGCCAGCAAGGTATTTTGGTGCCTTTGTCTAGAAGAGAAATGAGCTTCCTGCATTTAGGAAAGCTAGAAGAGAAAGGAGGAACCAAGGGATACTTTTCAACACAACTTGATTATTGTACATTTTTCCATGTATTCATTCATGGTTTGAGTCTAGACTGAAAATCATAAGACCAGGCTTATAGTTCTGAACATGCCAGGCTGAACTAGGGAGAGCCAGGATGAGTCAGGGAGTGCATGTCCACAGAGTAGTCTCTGTGTGCCGTCTTTGACATGTGCCATAGGTTCACCATCATGGATCTAGGCCTTCTAGTGACAGTTCTGTCTTGCCTGCAGCCAATACAGCTTCATAGCCCTTTCTGGTGATTTACCAACAATATCCTATGTGACTGTAAGCAAGTCACCACTTGACCCCCCTGAGCCTCAATTTTTTCCTCTATTAAATGAGAATATTGATTTCTAAGGCAGAGACTAGCTCTGATTACTCTTAAGTTTTGAATCTGAAGAGTATAAGGAAAACTGGACAGTCACAATTACTGGGGTACTACTTCCTTACCTCCAACTTGCACAATCCTTAGTTTCCTTCAAAGCCCCACTCAGATGCTATCTTCTACCTCAGGCCTTTCTCCATTTTCCCTATAATTAAAGCTTTCTCTATGAGATGTGCTATTACTTTGTATTTACTTCTGTGTGTATTCATTGTACCATCTAGTGGAATGGAAGCTCCCTTAGGGCAGATGCCTCAAGCATTATTGGTCTATCTATTCTCAATAGTCAGCAAAATACCTATCACATGGTGGATTCTAAGTAAATATTTGTTGAATTAAGCTGAATACTATGACTTCCTTCCTTTATGGCAGGGGTCCCCAAACTACAGCCTGGGACCACATGCGGCCCCCTGAGGCCATTTATCCAGCCCCCACTGCACTTCCAGAAGGGATACCTCTTTCAAGTGGTGAATGAGAGGCTGCAAAACGCAGCATAGCTCAGGTACAGTACTACTTCTGGTGGCATAATCCTTTGAGTGGTGCCTTGTTCTGAGAGTAACTGAAGGAGAACAAGGCGCTGCACAAAGAATTATGTGGCTGCACACTGGAAGACATCAGCATGGTGAGAGGCCATCTGGGGGAGGGGATTCCGCACTGTGTATACTGCTGCCTGGTATAGTGGTGGCAGTGCTGGGCCTGTGCAAGGTGTGACAGGCCCATCACAGCCAGCCCTGCAGCCTCTGCTATCCCAGACAGCGGTATACAGTGTCACAGGCCCAGCACTGCCACAGTATACAGGCATCGGATAGCGGTGATTTGGCCTGTGACATCAGCAGTGGGCCCCTATTGTGAGAAGTCCACCACTGCCACTGGGTGTTTTATAAGATACCCTCTGTGTTTTGGAGGTCAAATTAATATAAGACAGTATCTTATTTTCAGGGAAACACGGTCGTACAATGGCCCTCATACTCCCCTAGATGCACAACATAATGGCCCCTCTTATAGGGACCATTATGTTGTCAGTTTGTTGATTTAAATTTCCTTGTTCTTTATTCTAAATGTTGTATTTGTTCCCATTTTGTTTTTTTACTTTAAATAAGATATGTGCAGTGTGCATAGGGATTTATTCATAGTTTTTCTTTTATAGTCCAGCCCTCCAATGGTCTGAGGGACAGTGAACTGGCCCCCTGTGTAAAAAGTTTGGGGACCCCTGCTTTATGGCATGGGATATCCCTGCTAGAGAGCTGGCATCTTAAAAACAGGCTCCCGCAACTCATCACTTTGCATCCAAAGGTCTTGGGGTTTGCCAACCAAGCTGGATATCATTTTGCCGGGGCTTGATCTCAGGACTAGGACTGGTGGCTCCTTTGAGAGGGCTCTCTTTAATTATCTTTGAGTCTGTGATGCAGTGAAATACAGTGACCATCTCAAGGAGAGGAAAGGAGTTGGGTGGGTAGCTCAAGGGGACATGTACACAGTAGGTGGTTAATACATGTATAATGAACTTTTTGGAAATAATGGCAGCTAGGTGAATCAGTGGACACAAAGAATCAAAGTTCCCGGGCCACACTGGACCCAGAAGACACATTCTATCAGCAAATAGAGCCAAAGTGCTGGCAGAGTAAGAGGATCTGGAACTGCAGGGAACTAGCTGGAACATCCCCTGCAAGCGGCCCAGTCATGTCTGGCTTAAAACGTCTCAATTCAGGAGACGCAGACAGAGCTGGACTAGGAAGAACAGGCAGCCCTCTGGCTCCTCTGCCACCACAGAGGGCGGGAGGACATATGGATCCTGACTCTTCTCCTCCACATTTTTGCTAAGGCTGCACCTATGCCCTGGAATGACCCACCCCACCCATCATGCTCAAGTTTACCTCCTCCATGAGGCCTTCCTTGATTCCTCTCCAGGTCCTCAGCTGGAAGGGACCTCTCCCTCATATGGTTTCAAAACCCTTTCTAGTCCTCTAACAGGTTTATCAGATCCCTCTCTGTATGCTATTTACCTGTGTGCATGGATGTGCCCCTCAGAGGATGGGGGCTGTCTGTCGTCTGAGACAAATCTTACTCCTTCTCTTGGGAGAGCAGTAATTTATATAAAGTAAGCATCTAATAAAGAACTGAAAGAATGTCCATTCCAAGCATGTGTATCAGAGAGAGCCCTTAGGGGAAGGCAAGAAACCAAGTATGCGGCAGAGGATGAATGAAAGAATTCCTTCTAAGGTCTCTTCCAGGGCTAAAACCCCTGGGACGGTAACTGATGCCATTCCTTCCAGGAAAGGGAGAAGAAACTCCCATTGGTGCTCATTGCTGCTCCTGTTTGTGAAGAGGGTCTTGACTTGGCTGTGAAGTGGATATACGCAGGGCCTCATTCTCTCTTCCAGAGCTGTGGAGGCCTGGTGGCCTGAGGATGGGCCGGGCGGGAGGCAGGGGAGCTCTTCGGGCTACTCCCCTGCCTCTGGTGTTGCCTTTCACCCTCCTCTCACCTGTGGCTCCAAGAAGCTGCAGCACGCCCAAGGGCCATGCTCTGCTAAAACCAGGGCCTGGCTACATCAGGTTGAGGGTGACCCACCAGCCTCAAACCCACTGGTGAGGTAGCGGGCTGTCTACTGCCCAGGCAGAATGGGAGGATGAGAACAATTGGTTCAGATGGCCACGAAGGCGGCTGAAACGGGCACTGTAGAGTGCCTAGAGCTTGGTTGGACATCCAACATGTGCTGTCCCTGTAGAGATCAAATAAACACCCTCCCTCCCTCCTCTCAGCGATTACATGGAATAGTTAGACTTGGGCCATATTGGCCTGGGAGAGCTGGAGGGAGCCCCCATGAACTGTTCTGTCCTTGGTCACCTCAGCTTCCCGATTCTCTGACCTCTTCTATGATCTCAACCCGATTCCCACTATCAAGATTTTCTCTTAAGAAAGGGTTGTACTCAAACAGTTGAATAGTGCTTGGGGAGGTTCTACATCTGGCCCACTGGTGCAAGAAAGCAGCTTTAATGGTGGTCATTCAGGCACCAACTAATCAGTGAATGGTAGAAGTATCTGGGAGTTGGTTACCCATAGACAATGAGAATCTCGGCCCTTTGTGACCGTCCTTTCCATTTGGCATGAAGACAGTGTTTAGAGAGACTGATCCAATGCCAGGGCACTCTCCAGTGATCAGATAGCCTCTAAGGGAATCTGTTGAAGTGGGAGATAATTCACTAGAGCTCTCACTGTATTTAAAAAAAAAAAGGTGGAGGAGCCAGATGGCTCAGGAGATGGAGAGCCAGGCTTAGAAATGGGAAGTCCTGATTCAAATCTGGCCTCAGACACTTCCTAGCTGAGTGACACTGGCCAAGTCACTTAAACCCAATTGCCCAGCTCTTACCACTTTTCTGCCTTGGAACTGAAACTTAGTAGTGATTCTAAGGCAGATGGTAAGGGTTTAATTAAAAAAAAAAAAGGAAACCAAGGAGTATACTATGACACTGTCAGAAGCTACAAAGAAACTGGACAAACCTGCCAACCCATGTGCCAAAGTGCGCAGAGTTCCCATTTCAAAGCATCTTAAAAATACCTTTCGCTAATGACTAATTCCTGATGTGACCCTGGGCAAATCGCTAAATATTCCTGAGCTTCAGGATCTCCATCTGTAAAGTGAGGAGGCTGGACTAGCGGATCTCTAAGGGCTTTTCTAGCTGAGATATTCTAGGCTTCTTTAACACTGATTCTTTGGCCCCCAGTTTTCCCATCTATGAAATGAGTAGATGGCTAGATGATTTTTAAGACCATTTCAAGCTCGGAGGCTCTGCATTTCTATGGACACTTCCTCAGAGGAAGTGGTTAAATTCACTTGTATCTGCAAGTGCCATTTAGGAAATAGCAAGTGCCCAGTCTAACAACATTGCCTTTTTTCAGGATTTCTGCTAGCTAGAGTTGAATATATTTTCCCCAGAAGGCACTCATTTACCAAGCAACAACACGTGCTCCCTTCAAAAGAAAAAGCATTGTCAAGATCAACACATTTCGGTTTATCACACTCTCTGTTTATCAACAAAAAGTCCAAGTGCTTCAGTGCCCTGGAGTCCTGGAAGTGTCTAGGGCTTCTTGTTAAATGATAGACATTTTGGCTAACCTGAGGCAGCTGCCACTTCGTGATTTGAGCATCAGCCTGTTGGGAGCTAAGCTGAAATCTACCAATTCTTTTGCTCTAAACAGTCAAGAGTTACAAATCAGGAACACTAATACACATACACATACAGGAGAACATTTGCATAGTTCTCCAAAATTCAAGAAGGGACATTCAAGACAGTATCACATGCAATCATGTGAAGTATAATGATTGTGTTTTATTTCCCCGTTTTACAGACAAGGAAACTGCGACTCGGTGAGGCTCAGTGGCTTTGGTGCCCACGGTCACACAGGCCATTTCAAACTGATCTCAGCTGGCTCAAAGCCGGCGCTCCTTCCACGGTCTTCACCAGGAAAAGCTGGATGAAGAAAGCGCACTGCTCAGCTGAAAAGGCACCTGCACGGACAGCCTTTTGAGTCTGTCTGTCATTAGGTATTTCTTGGACAGGTACTACCCATGGCCAGTGAGGCTTTGGGGTGGGGTGTGCTTGCAGAAATACACAGGAGGAAGAGCTCATCACATCTGGGAAAGTGTACACGCGGCTGCCGGAACGACCCCAAGCTGCTTCTGCACAAAAGGTCCTCACTCATGTTCCTCCATAATGCCGTGTGGCTGCACTATACAGTGAGTGTACCTGGCATGTGAGCAATGATGACTTCATGGAGTCAGGCCAGGATCAGAGGAGGAGAAAGGGCCACCTTGGCCCGGTGGGCAGCAGGAGGGATGATGGAGGTCCCCCCTTAGGCCTGCACTGCTCCTGGGAGCATTAAAAGATCTGGAGGAAGGGAGGCCTCTCATGGCCTGGGCAGATCCTCCGTGGAAGCTTTTGGGAAGGTCATGGACAAGAAAGGGCAGTGCCTGACCTGAGTGGAGGGACCTACGCCTAGGAGGTTCTGGATGTCTTCGGTCAGGGGCAGCTGGGTGGCTCAATGGATAGAGTGCCAGGCCTAGAGACGGGAGGTCCTGGGCTCAAATCTTGCCTCAGACACTTCCCAGCTGTGTGACCCTGGACAAGTCATGGCATCACTCTGAGCCCTAACCCTCATTACCCATGCCTTACCACTCTTCTGCCTTGGAACCAATACACAGTATTGTCTCCAAGACAGAAAGAAAGGATTTGGTATATAGCTATGTATCTCTGTCTGTGTGTGTGTCTGTGTATATTGGTTGATGAGAAAGACGACTGAACTGGGAGCCAGCCCAGGGTTCTAGCCCTGCCACCAATCCAGTGTATGCCCAGGGGGCACTCCCTTCCTCTATCTGGGCCTCACTTCGTCTGTGAAATGAAACTACTGATAGCGATAGCCACTCGGATAATTCATGAACCATGCTCCAAGGCCTCTTCCAGGTCCAACACTGTATGATCCTACCTCCAGTGGCTTCTTCCAGGCCACAGCAGTCAAAGATTCTAAATATTTCACTCCAATGTATCCTAGTGGACAAAGAATGGGATCGGAGGCAGCAAGATCTGGGTTTGAATCCTGCCTCAGATGCCTAATTGCTGTGTGACCATGGGCAAGTCATGGCTTTGCTATGTGCCTCAGTTTCCTCATTTGTAAATTGTTGTAAAGTGCTTTACAAACTTCAGGCATTTTCTAGATGTGGCTACTAGTGCCATAAGCATCCCATCAGCCAACACCACTGGGAACGCTTATCCCTCCATTCTGAACAATGAAACTAAACTAAACAATCTCCTCTACCTGGGAGGTTTGTTCATTTTGTTTATGGGAAAAGGTGCTCATTAATGATATTATCATAGCCTTGATCTGTTGGAGGAAGATAACTATACATTTTAATAAGCTGTTCTGAGAAATGAACAGATAGAAATGACTCTAAACATGTTCTTTGCAGATGATTTGGCCCAAGCTGCCTGGCTCAGACAGTTGGCATCCGGTTGTTTTGATAACATTTTAAGTGAAATTAAAGAATTGCGAAAAGTAAGTGTGAACTGGGAGCTTCCTCATCACTCAGTAACCTCACCCTCAGGTACCTGACTCATTACTTCACACTAAGTCCTTTAGCAAAGCAGCTTAGAGATCAAGGGCACCTCTGTTTGATGCCAAGTGGAAAAAAAATATCTCTGTGGAAGAGAGAAGAAAGAAGAGTTTTCTCTGTACTGTGAAGCCCCCTCATCATACAATGATCTCGAAGGTCCCTTTCAACTCTGACATTGTATTTTCTCACAGTCTCAGGTCTTTTTCCACTCCACCAATCTCTGGTCTATATTCCAAAGTCCCTCCTGGTCCCAAGACACTGATTTTTGATGTGCTGAATACCTAGTATTCGCTAACTAGATCAGGCTGTAGTCAGCCCTCTCTTGTTCCAAGAGTCCCAATAATTAACTCCTTTCCTGGGGACAACTTACAGAGATTTCTAGGAGATACTTTAAGAACACTGCAAGTCTAGTGCAAGATTGGAAATCTTGAAGTACTAGCCTTGATTGGGGGCAGCTAGGTGGCTCAGTGGATTGAGAGCCAGGTGTAGTGATGAGAGGTCCTGAATTAAAAATCTAACCTCAGACACTTTCTAGCTTCTTGTTTGTTGCTTCTCTTTTAGGGCCTCTTTAAATAAGAAAAAAGAAAGACACAGTTTAATTCAAAAGAATGTAGCAGGGATTCTTTTTAGGAGTATGGGTTAGATTAGATGGCCTCTTAGGTCTGTCCCAACTCTAAAATTCTGTGCTTCTTGCCTCAATATTGAACTCTCAGTTTTCTTTTGGTTTAGTTTACACTGTGTAGTATCTCAGCTGCTGACTGAGAAAGCCTTTTAAAAGCTGAAATTTTCACTAGATACAAATGTGTTACCTCTAGAGGGAAGATATAAAACATCTGAAATAAGGTCATTAAAATAAGTTAAATGAAAATGTTTACTTTGGATAGAAGTGATGACTTATTTGATAACCCAGGCGCATATGAAAAAAGAGAAGTCACAGAAAATGAACTTGTAGAGATTTATCTACAAAGGCTGTATCATGTAGCTAAGGAATCTCTAATGTCATCTAAAATCCCAGTGTTCACAAGGGAATGCATAGATTCCCATATTGGGAGAACTGAAAGAACCCTCAGAGATCTAATCAATCAATCAATCACTTATTAAGTGCTTACTATGCACTATTTCATAAAGACAGAGACTAAGATCCAGAAAGGACAAAGGACAAGCACAATGTCACACAGCTAGGTAGTGTCAGAGCTGAAATTCAAACACTCTTCCTTTATTGAGAAAATAAGGTTCCTTCTCTCTCTCACTCAAACCCTTATTTTCTGTCCTTTTAACAATTCTAAGACAGAAAGGCAAAGGCAAGGCAAAAAGGGTTAGACTTGCCCAGGGTCACACAGGCCAGATTTGAACCCAGGTCCTCCCAATTTCAGTACTGGAGCTCTATTCACTGTACCATCTTGCTGCCCCTTTTCTCTCATTTTTTTCATCTCAAAAGTCCTTTCCATCATGCCTCATTCTCTCCTCCTTTCTTCTTGTCTCTGATAAAGAGGTGGCTCTTCTCCCCTAGGTGACTTGATTCCCTTCCTATCTTCTCCAGCAGATTGTAACCTTAGTCATCCCTTTCCCCTCTCTAAGTCCTATTTATGGCTCCATTCCCACTGCCCTCAAACTTGCTCAACTCCTTCATCCTTAAAAAAAACTTTCACTAGACCCTACCATCCCCTGATGCTATTCTCTAGACCTCCCTTTCTCAGTTAAACCCTCCACTACAATCACTGCTGCCTCTGTTTACTCTCCTGTAATTCTCCCTTTGTAATCTGACTCCTGACTTCATCACTTAACTAAAATCGCTCTTTCTGATGTAACCAATGATTTCTTAGTCGCCAAATTGATGGCTTTTTCTCATCCTTTTTTAAATTAAATTTTTTGTCAATTACAATTTTGACAATTGTTTTCTGACATTTTGTGATTCATATTCTCTCTCTACCCCCTTCCAACCACCCTCTCCCTGAGGCAGTATGATATAGGTTATACCAATGCTTTTGTGCAATACATATTTCCATATTCACCATGTTGTAACAGAAAACACATATTACATATATATAATAAAAGACTCGTGAAGAAATTAAGTGAAAGATGTGCTCTGATGTGCAATCAGTGGTTTCTCTTTGGCTGTGGATTGCATTTTTTTATCATAAGATTTGTGGAACCTTGTTTTCCTTTTAATAGTTTAGTCCGCAGCTGACCCTCATACAATATTTGTCACTATTCTCCTGGTTCTGCTCACTTCACCTTGCATCAGTTCATATGAGTCTTTCCAGGTTTTTCTGAATTCTTCCTATTCTTTACTTCTTATGACACAACAGTATTCCATGACAACCATATACCACAGTTTGTTAGGCCATTCCCCAGTTGACAGTCCTCATTCTCCTTGACCTCTCTGCATTTGGCAGTGTTGACCACCCTCTCTCTCCTCTCTCTTGATTCCCCTCCTGTTTGACTGACTGCTCCTTCTATGGCTCTTTTGCTATCTCATCATCCACATCTTAGCCCCCAATTCTGAGTATTTCCCAGTGTTCTGCCTCGGGCCCTATTCTCTTCTTCCTACACGCTTTCATTTAGTTCATCAACTCCCATGAGTTTAACTGTCTTCCCTATGACTCCCAGATCTATATATGGCCTCAGTCTCTCCTCTGACCATTTCAAACTGACTGTCCCATGGGTCCCTCAAACTCACAGCCAAAACTAAACTCTTTATGATCATATCATCATTAGCCCATTTCCCCCTTAACCCTCCCCTTTTAAAAAGTCCCAATTTCTGTCAAAGGCACCATCATGCTTTTATACACCCAGGGATATAATCTCAGCATTATCTTCTTCTCAATCTCCCTCATAGATGCAGTCAATTGTTAATATTGCCATTTCTATTTTTTTGTGTGCCATTTCTGTTTTGATGACCATCACATAGCCACCATCCGAGTTCAGACCTCATTGCTTCTCATCTGGATTATTCCAGCAGATTCCTAACTGTCTCTGGCTTCAAGACTCTGCCCTCTCTAATGCTTCTAGGATAAAATATCAATTTTTCTCTTTAATTTTTAAGGCCCTTTAGAATCTGGCTCCACTCTATATTTCCATTCTCATTATATACTAATCCTCCTCCCACACTCTTAATTTAGTCAAAGTGGCATTTTATGTTCCTCACACATTCCATCTCCCATCTCTCCATGCCTTTGGCTATTCCCTGTGCCTAGAATGCCCTCTGACCGGATCTCTATCTCACAGAATTTCTTTCTTCCTTTAGGAAGCAGCCCAAGTACCTCCTATCTGAAGCTTTTTCTTGATCTTGACAACTAGAACCTTCCCTTTAAGTGATAATAACAGCTAGCATTTATATAACACTTCAAGGATTTACAAAGTACTTTCCAAATTTTATTTCATTTGATCCTCATGACAACTTTGGGTGGTATTATTATCCCCATTTTACAGCTAAAGAAACTGAAGTAGATAGAGGTTAATGACTGCCTAGAGACATATAGCTAGTAAGTATCTAAGGCAGAATTTGAACTCAAGTATTCTTGAACTCAAGTATTCTTGACTTCAGGTCCAGCACCCTATCTACTAGGCTATTTAGCTGCCTCAACACACAAGCTTGTGTTAAACTACTTTGAATTTATTATCTTTATTTGTTTTGTATATACTTTTCTAAGTCCTGGTTATCTCCTCTATTTATGTTAATGAGTAATTCTCATGTAAGTTTTCTGAAGTTATATGATCCAAATTGTCTCCCTCCCTTCTTCCCTCACCACTCCCAGAGCTGGTAAGCAGTTCAATCTGGGATATACATGTAATGGTTGTCTCCCTATTAGGATGTCGGTTCCTTGTGAGGATTGTTTCATTCTTTGTATTTGTATTTTGTCCCTTCCCCTCTTCACAGGAGCCATCACAGCTTCCACATTGCCTAACACTGTCTAGGGGGCAGTGTGTCTGTGGGATTCACACCTCTCATCCTCTGAAGGTAGAAACTTATCAACAGGATTCACAAGTTCCTGACCGAGTTTCTGAGGGTGTGAACTCTTTAAGGAAGTGACTTGTGAATTCTCTTACTTGATGGCTAACATTATGTTAAGTAGGGGTGTTTTCAGTTTGGGGTTGATAGACAAAGTTTGATTCACACTTCATATCAGTCTCTTCTTGAGTTCAAATCCAGCTTCTGACACGTACTTGCTATGGGAGCTTGCCTTAGTTTCCACCTCAATACAGTGAACTGTAACTCCAGTAACACTGCCAGGAAAACCCCAAAAGGGGTCACAAAGAGTCAGATAGGACTAAAAATGGCTGAATAACAACTTAGTACAAAGCAGTAGGACACAAATGGGGGAGTAAGACAATATCTGCCTTTCAGGATTTCACTTTCTAACAGGGAAGATTGCAGGTGCCAGTCAGCTGAAGAAGTCTTATGGTCCTTGGGTCCTTAGGGGGTACTCAAAAGCAGGTAGTGATACCTCATATTTTATGCCATTTCCACTCTTAAAACCACACAGTTTCTGATGTTAAACCATCTGACGCCCTAGGGCCAGGGACTTGAGCACAGCTCCCAGGCTACTGTGCACAAAGCCCTGTGCTCAGGTACTTGGGGTAGACACAAAGTTTGGCAAAGCACAGTCCTTGCTTGCCTAATTTACCAAATGTCAACTGTAGGCATGGTCCACCTCTCAGTTATGTGAAAACATGATTCTAGGTGAAAGGAGGGCAGTGCCCCCAAAACAAGCAGCTCCTCAACCTCGAGTACTAGCCCTCTGTCACCAGTACTCTAATTTACCCCTAAGGTAACAGCCCACATGGCGCTATTGAGAAGTTTCCAAGCACAAAAGTAAAGACTGGTTATAAAGTAGTCTTCTTGGTTTTAGCAAACAAGACACTGTCCCTAAAGTACCGTGTAACCTTAAAGCATTATGTAAATGCTAATTATTATAAAATAACATTAATTGGAGCAATATTATATTAGGTATGTTTCTCTTTACGCACGTTCTAACAAATTGTGATAAAATAGATAATCTATGTGACTATTTCAGGCTGTGGTGACTGGGCACTCTGGCTTGGGACTGTGACTAGAGCTGCTACTAGGGGACACACCTGAGGGCTGCTTAGTTACAGTGGGGATAGATGTACTTTGAGAGACACTGAGAGAGGCTGCCACAGGGATACTGCTAAAGGGGAATGCTCTGGGGTCTGCCTACTGATCACTCTTGATGACTAGTAGATCAATCTATTTCCTAATCTCCTTCTCCCTTCACGCCCAGATCCCACACATTCCCTCAACCCCTTCCCTTCTCCCAGCCTCTCCCTCCCAGTTTCTTCTTGAAGCTTGTGGCTTTGCCCCTCCCCCCTGAGTGGACTATGAAGATACTTTTGTTTTCTTTCTCAGGTAAGGGGCTTATTGGGAAACAACAGGATAGAGAACTGAGGAAAGAGGGATGAAGGTTTCCCTAAACTATAAGGAGAAATATGAAGGTTTGGGAAATCAGTCCAGTCACAACTGTGACAGAGGGACAGCCAGAGAGATGGAGGACAACTGTTATTCTTCTTTTCTTCTCCACAAAGCCACCAAGGTCTCTCAGCCTAATTTCAGAAGTTCCCCCTCTCAAGGGTCCTTCAACCTGGGACAAAAACTAATAATATTAGTTCTCAGCTTCTTCCCTCTTCAGCCAGGCTTGCCTCCTTTGGTCAGAAGAACTAGAACAGAGGTTTCTCTGTCCTTTCTTGGTCAGTCCATCCCAGAGAGAGACAAAATCAGCTCCTCTCCCCCTGGTCAGCTCAACTGCTTCCTCCTCTTGGGAACTTTCCATTTGGAATCTCCGTCTTGATTGACAGACAGGTCCCCAGCCTTGTTTCTTGCATGACCTGGCTTATAAGTCCTCTCTCTCTTCATGCCTCTTACACAAAATGTATATTAAGTCATAGCACTAAAGCCTGTTTTAAGCAATTGGACAGTTTCCTATCCCCCCCCCCCATATATGTTATATTATTTTTTTTTTATAATGAAATAGGAGCCTGGAAAATACAATGGAAATTCCCCAATAGGAAGATACCAAATTGCATAATACAAAAATGCTGTCTGTATAGGATCTTCTTCCTCTCATGTGCTATTCTTGTCCTTTTATTGGTCCAAGAAATAGAAATACTGTAGTGGGGGTTTTAGCTATCCTTGTCATTCTTTTAAGTGGAGATAGTTGTGTATTCACAGATTATTAGGGCTAGAATAACCTTAGAACATAATCTAAAGAATGTAAATGTTAGAAGAAACCTTATAAAAGAGAATTCAGAATTCAAGACCTGGAAGATATCTAGGCACATATGACCAAGAATGCTGAAGTTGTACAGAACCTTGGATCATTCCTTAACTTGAAATGCTCACTATAATAACATGAGACCAGGGGATATTAATCAATGAAATATCTGTTGACCATAAGGAAATTTAGAGATCACTGGTAATTTTGGAGAGAGCAGTTTCAATGGAAGATAATAGAGAAGAGTGTGAGATCAGGCTTGGAGTTGGGAGGACCTGGGTTCAAATTTTATCTCAGACTCTTCCTAGTTGTATGACCCTGGGCAAGTCACTTAATCCCATTTGCCTGGCCCTTGCCCTTCTGTCTTAGACTTCTTACTAAAACAAAAAGGATAAACAAAAAAAAGAATGGGAGAGAAATTTGTGAGTGGATTATAGGAAGTTGTGAGTGGAGTGATAACACCTGTGGATGACAACAATCCAGGAGATAACTATCTCTGGGTTTAGGGGTGGGGGGCAGGTCATTAGGCATGAGTAAATTGAAGAAGTGGTAAATGAAGTAGATTGAGAGATTCTCAGGATTTAGGGGCCTCTGAGATTCACCGATTCCTCAAAGGGAAGTATAAGTTAACCTGAGTGCTCATGTAACATTCAACATCTCTACTTGAGGGCTGGACACATCTTTGATTCTATCAGAACAGACTCTTTTCCTTAGACATCCTGGGACAGGACCTGTTCCGTTCCTGAGCTATTCTTGACTCAGTATGTTTCCTTGATATTGACTCCAGAGAAGTCCTGCCTTGACCATGACCCAGAGACTGGTGCTTGCCCAGGGCAATCCTTTAGGAGGAGGCAAAGAACCCAGAGAAGTCAACCCCATCATTCTGGGGGTGGTTTTGCTGCTTGATGCCTGATTTTTGAACCCTGCTTCTTGGTTCTGCTAGGATGAACTACATAATTTAAGGATCTGTGATTCCACCAAGTGTAGGTATTCCCTGACAGTGTAGAGCACAATGACTCTGGCAGCTGGCAGCTGGCCTTTGCCAGCCATCCCCGGGCAGTCAAGCTGTTGATGGGCCTTTCCCAACCTAGAGAGGCTATGTGGCAGATATACAGAAAGCCACGGGTCCATCCTTAGCTGGTCAGGACCTGCCAGAGCTTGTGCTCTGTTGGAAGAGTCAGTTTTCAAGAACTAGGGTCACCTCCACACAATGAGCAGGAGTTAAGTAAAGGTATTAACTCTCCATTTCCTGGTATTTGATACTGACCTCATGTAATAATTGTAATTCACCTTTATGTAGCACTCTATGTCTTGCCAAAAGCTTTCCTTAGTAATCTTGTGAAGTAGGTATTATCAACTCCATTTTAAAGTTTTAGTGAGAATATTATAAATAACAATAACTACAGCTAGATAGCACTTTCAAATATGCAGAGCACTTTACATACATGATCTCATTTAAATCTTAAAACAAGCATATAAGTTCTATAGGTGGCACTATCCCCATTTTGAAGATGAGGAAATGGAGGCTTGTGAGATTAAGTCAATAAATAAGAATAGTTAGCATTTCTATTTCTCTTGCTCTGTCAGACATTTTGCAACTATTACCTCATTTGCCCTAGAGGTGCTATTAATATCCTCATTTTCCACCTGAGGAAACTGAGGCAAACAGAGATTAACTGACTTGTCCTGGGTCACACAGCTAGTGTATGAGGCTGGATTTGAATTCAGTTCTTCCTAACTCCAGATAGAGCTTTCTATCCACTATATCACCAGGATGCCTCTTTCCATGAACTCACAGCTTCTAAGTATCATAGATAAGATTTGAATCCAGGTTTTTTTTGACTAGGATCTTAGCATGATTAATACTATGCTTACCAAGCTGATTCTCTTGTACTATTATCTCCATTTTACAGATGAAGAATATGAAGGTTGGAAAACTTAAATAAAAGCATTGTGTCATGGAAAGAGCAGAAAACAGTTAGAAGACTTGGGTCCCAAACCAGCTTCTGCTTTTTCCTTCCTGAAGGGGAGGAATCCCAGTAAAACATGTGAACCCACACACAGAGATCCTGGATTGAGGAATCTGTTTCCCAAACATGATGACCCCTGTGACTCCTTCTCCTCTACTTCCCTTTGTCTTTCATAGATAGCTGTGCATTTATAGTACGCTACAAGGGATGGTCTAAGGTTGTTCTACAGAACCAACAGCTACATTGGCTGCTAAATTCCAAGAGATAAATGGTCAAAGGACATAAACAGTTTTCAATGAAATTACAATCACAGGAAAGATTGCTTCAAATCACCAATAAAAGAAATGTAAATGAAGACAATTCTGAGGTTTAACTGCATATGCAGCAAATAGACCAAGATGACAAAATAGACAAAGAAGATGAAAACAGCCAATGCTCAAGAAGCTGAGGGAAGATGGAAACACTAATATACTTCATATGGAATTCTAATTTGTCCAACTATTCTGGGGAATGATTTAGAATCATGGGAGAAAAGTGACTCAACCCTTCATGCCCTTCAACATAAAAATACAACTATGAAGCATATGCCTCAAGGAGCATAAAGTCCCATACTTATGGCAGCACCTTTTCCTATTTAAAAATACCTGTATTAATCTTTTGTTTTTTATATCACCTTCATTTCTGAACATATACTTCTCCTCTACCCAGTAAAGCATCTCTTATAACAAAGAAAAAAAAAAGAGACAAGCAGTACAGCATAACCAACCCAACCCACCAACTACCTCCAGAAGTAGATGTGATATTTCCCTTCCAGATGTCTCCTCATTCTGGAATGAAAGGAAAGAGGCACCATTTCTCTACTCTTTTCTTGGAAGCTTTAAGGCCATCATGTTCTGGTCTGTTTTTTTTTTTGTTCTGTTTATATTGTTGTAGTCATTATGTATATTGTTTTCTTAGTTCTGGTAGTTCATTCTGTATCAGTATATAACAATCTTTTTTTCATGCTTCTCTGTGTCTTTCACATTTGCTATTTCTTGTGACACAGTAGGATTCCATTACTCTCACCCACCCCAATTTTTGCTCAGCCAATCTCCAATAAATGGCAATATGGTTTGTTTCCCAGTCTTTACTGTCACAAAAAGTGCTGCATTATCCAAAACTAGAAACAGAGTAGCCAGATGATCATCAACTGAGAATGGTTTATAAACTGTGGTATATGAACTTAATAGACTAGATGAAAACAGAGTCGTATAGGAAGACATGTGAGCTGATGTAAAGAGAACCAGGAAAATAATGTGCACAATGATTATATGGTAATGTCAAAATAAAGCATGAAATTAAAAATATATCTTTTAAGATATTAAATTTTATTTTATTTTTTCCCCAATTACATGGAAAAAGAGTTGCCAACATTTCTTTCCCTTTACTTGTAGTGATTAAAATAGTGGAAGACTTAAATTTTGACCACAGAAAATATGGTTTCAAGACAGTGTCTTGTTTTAAATCAAATATAAGGTGGTCACCAGGGAAATATTCCCAATTATGAAATATACCCAAGTCAACTGGGTTTTATAGAGATTTTAATTCATACAATGAGGAATTAAAGAGAGAAAGAGAGAAAAAGGAAATAAAGAGAAAAGGATAGGCCGGCCCAGGGCAGCCCTGGCCAACCCAGATCTAAGCCCTAAGAGAAAGATCAGTCAGTCCTTAATCACTCACCACAAGATCTGTCCAAGCAAGGATTCTAGTGACACCAGGCCAGCTGCATCTCAGCTGACTCCACCAGCTCAATCCTGAATCTGAATGTTAATGTGAAATGTCCCTTCAGCTCTATCTGAGCTCCTATTTAAAGGGAATTTTCTCCTATGTCACCTCCCCTAAATTCTTACATCTACCAATCACAGTAGACATTTTTCAAAGGACAGACCATTCTTAATTCACACCTAAGAAGGCTTAAATTTTTTATTAAGTTCACACCAGAAAACCTCTGAGTAAGTTCTCACCTCTTTGCTCCTTGTAAATTCACAAGTTGGGCTGACCTTTATAGGTACTTAGCACCCCTTTGTATTAGTTCTAAAAATGGGCACAGCTTAAGAGCTTTTTGTCTTACTATAAGTATGGGTTTAAGTATATTTCATTGTTCAGAAAGGAGTTTCTTCCCCTAAGGCAGACTTAAGTAGGGGTGGAGTAGAGTTCTCACATTCCTGATCTAAGTAGAGTTCTCACATTCCTGATCTAAGTTCCTTCATTGTTTAAAGTGGGGAATGGTCTTAACCCAACCTTATGAAGTAGGGTCTGAGAAATTTTAAGGTTCACAATCCTAACCTTATGAAGTAAGGTCTAAGAATTTTTAAGGTTCACATACTCCAACTCCTCACTCCCTATGAGATGGTAGGCAATCTCATAGATTTTACGTGTGCAATCATGTAAAACATAAAAATATGATTTTAAAAAAATTCTGCATACCATAAAGAACTGGAGAAACATAAACTTAGTTAACCATCAACTGTGCAATTGTGCTATAAGAAATTGAAAATGAGAAATTCAGAGAAGCACGGGAAGAGTTATAGGAACTGATACATAGTGGACAGTATATACAGTAACTATGCCAGTGTAAAAAAAAAAGAAAGAAAAAAGGAAGGCTGAATGTCCCAGAGAAGTACATTTTTTCTCCTTTCAATGGAGAGGTGGGAGACTATGTATATAGAATATTGTATTCCCTACCTAATGTTCTTGGGTCTGCTGGTTTTGCTTAACTGTTGTTTCTGTTATAATGCTTCTCTTGCTCACTAAACGATCTGGGGATAGGGTAGAGGGACTGCATCATCTAACTAGAAATAGACTATGGTGGAGGGGCAAAAGGTACCAATACAACTTTTTTTTTAAAAATCACTTGAAATATTCCAAAAAGTCTTTTGATTGACCTCCAATCTCTTCTTCTCTATATCTATCCTCCACATGGCTACCAAACTAATATACTTAAACCCCAGATCTGACCTGTCTCCCCCTCATTCAAGAAGCTGGTGTTTCCTTCTTATTTCTAAGATAAACTATAAACTTTTCTGTTGGGCATGTAGAAACTTCCACAACCTGTCTCCCATCTGCTTTTCCAGGATTACTTCACATTATTCCTCTTCCCATACCCCATGTTCTAGCCAAACTGTTTTCCTTGCTGTTCCTTATATGCAGCACCCCATCTCCTGCTTCTATCCCATTATACAAAGTATCCGCATATCCTGAATGCACCTCCTCTTCTGCTTTATATAATCCCTAGCTTCCTTTCTTAAGCACTGCTTCTTATCAGAAACCTATCCAGATCTTCCCCAGTTTTTAGGGCTGTGCCCTTCAGAAATCATTCCATTTGCTTAGTATATGTCTTGTATTTATGTATCATACTCTCCTCCAGAAAATAAGTTCCTCTATGTCTGCGACTTTTTGTTTTCATATTCCCAGAAGCTGGCACAATGCCTGGGACAGAGAATGAATCTAGCTTTTTTGATAAGTCTAAGGAAGGGAATTGAATCATATCCATTGATATTCTTGGAGGTAGAGAGGATCTGTGAGAAGGAAGTTGGAAAGGCAGTTACACTAGTGTCCTGGAACACTTGAAGACGTTTCTGCTCAATGGAAGGATGGCTCACAGGCTCTTCTTGAAGAGACTTATAAAAAAGCAGGTGGAGTTTGTTTCATCACATACCCAAAGGCAAGAAACCATTTCATACAACATTCTGTCATCTCAACTTAAAAAATACATGATACTGTATAGGAGTGTGCATTTTTTAAACCCATACCTTCTTACAATCAATACTGTGTATTGGCTCCAATGTTATAAGAGTGGTAAGGGCTATACAATGGGAGTTAAATGTTTTGCTTGGGATTACATAGATAGGAAGGTCAGCTTTGAACCCAAGAACTCCTGGCTCTGGGCCTGGGTCTCAATCCACTGAGTCATCTAGCTGAAATATATGAAATATTTCTAAAGCCCTCAGCACAGTGCCTGGTACATAGTAGGAGAACTCCATTATTATTATCATAATACCCTTTTTGTTGTTGTTGTTCAGTCATTTACATCTCTTTATGACTCCATTTGGGGTTTTCATGGCAAAGATACTGGAGTGGTTTGCCATTTTCTTCTCTAGTTCATTTTACAGATGTAGAATTGAGGCAAACAGGGTTAAGTGCTTTGCCCATGGGTCACATTGCTAGTAACTGTTTCAGGCGGAATTTGAACTCCAGGGACCTTTCCACTTTCCAAGAAAGGAGGGGCACAGGGCTAGAAAAATGGTTTAGGGAGCTACAAATGAGTGTCCAACACTTTCAGCCAATTTTCTCTCATCAGTCCAATTGACCTTATTTCAATGAACTTGTTTGTCAGTGTCCTTTGAACAATGAATGTTGCCTGGGATTTCGAAAGTTACCTCAGATATGGTGCAAAGAGGGCAGAGTACAGCACAACTAGAACTTATTCTTTTGGGTTCTATGGCTCTCACATAGCCCAAGTTCTCATGAATTTTTTGGGTTGCCAGATCAGATCTCTATTGAGCTAACAGTCCACTAAAACCCCTATATCCTTCTCATTCAAACTGTGGTCCTCTCAGCCTCTTCCTCCTCCTCCTCTCCTCATCCTGAACCTCCACTCTACCTATAACAATGATTTTTTTGGAAAGACTTCCTATCAGTGGTGAAGGTCTTCAAGAGTTTCCATTTGCATAAGACAATTATATCAAGCTCTCAAATTCAGGTTCATTCAAATATGGTCTATAACTGCACAGACAGTCCATAGAGTTTTGGTTGTTTTTTTTTAAAAACCTTTACCTTCTTAGAATCAATACAGGGTATTGGTTCCAAGGCAAAAGGACAGTAAGAGCTATACAAATGGGGTTAAGTGATTTGCCCAGGGTCACACAGCTAGGATGTGTTTGAGGTCAGATTTAAACCTAGAACCTCTCTTCTTCTCTAGACCTGGTTCAAGAGATAGTTTTTTTTTTTTATTATATATATACATATACATACTGGACAAATGCTGTGAGTGGAAAATGAATTTCATCCATAATATAATAGGCAAAACACACAAATATTAAGTACTTCTAAGAATCCTGAGCTGCTCACTGTTTACAAAAGCCCATCTAACACCAATAATTCTCCAGGAATGTTAAATGGCTACAGGACATGGAACCTCTCAGAAGAATTAAAGTTGCTGGTGGCTAGTTATAAAGGAAGGGCATCTGATTGGTGAAATCAGGCTGTAATATAGTGTTAATAACTTACAAGCAAGAAATTATCTTCAAAGGAAAAATGGAAAAGGAGAGGGATTAGCCAAGAGCTCAGAGAAATGACCAATGAACAGTCATAAATATTAATGAGATAGTAAAATAACCAAAGGTAGATATTTCACCCAAGGGTGCACTTTCTATAGAGGTTTAACCAGAACACATAGATCAAAGCCACAAAGAAAGTTGGAATGGATGGCTACCTACACAGTTAGAGGAAAACTCCTATACATGAAGATCACAGATTCATTTAAGTATTGAGGCCTAAGTAGGAAGTTATCTGTGAGCATGCTGTTTCCCCTGGTGAAATGTAAGCTCCTTGGGCAGCAGGCTCTATTTCTACTTTTTTCTTTGTATCTTTAATGTCAATTATAGCACCAGGTACACAGTAGGCTTGTTGAATTGAAATGATTCAGTGTTAGAGGATTTCTCCCCCCGCCCTCCCCCCGACTTTATTTTTCCATTATGATGATATCTTTCATGTAGACTACCCGAGGCAGGTCTGTAGTCCACAACTTCTCAGAATCAGTCACTTTTCTGACTGCTTTCATGAATTCTTCCTGTACTACAAAATTATGACCTGCTCAGATTGTAGTCGTCTCTGCTTCAGGGCAAACATTTCTCAGTTTTGTTCTATTTGAGTCATCTGAGGGCTTCACAATTGCTTTATAATCTATTTCACTAGGCTTTGTGGTAAGACCTGCATGAAATCTTCATTATGGATAATCTTGCTTGTTCGTTTGGTAAATTCATATTTTTCTAATTTATATTTCTGGACCAACAAAGCAGAACCCAGTGTGTCTATTCTTCAAGTAGTCATGCTCATTTTAAATTGGTGTAGAATAGCGAGTCCATCTATCTGATTCAGGAACTCCATTAGAGTTGTCTGAATTTCTCTAACATCCAAAGTACCACCAGAAAAACAATAGGCACCACCAAGCATCTAGTTCATCTGAGACAATGACACACAGCTGATGATCTGAAATACCTGAACGTTTCTCTGATTGCATGAGCAGTTTTACCAGGGCACTCATCTACAATAGAACTAGATACAACCTTTAACAAAGTCCAAATCAGCTAGACAGCAACAGTTCTCGCTAAAAGTATTTTTCATGTGCCTGGTAGTTCATGTAGGAAAAAAACCAAAACATTTTGGAAGTATTATTTCTACAGGCTAGAAAAACTCAGGGTTTATAAGAGAGTCAATTCTATTAACTTTCAATCCTCTAATTTGTTCTGCTAGACCCAATTCCAGAATAAGAAACATTTCCAGGGGCCTCATGAAACATGTTGCAAGCCACTAACTAGACCAAATTCTCTTGAAACTAGACCATTTTCTCATGAAAGTTAATGTGGGCAGGGCAGCTGGGTGGCTCAGTGGATTGAGAGTCAGGCCTATAGACAGAAGGTCCTGGGTTCAAATATGGCCTCAGACACTTCCCAGCTGTGTGACCCTGGGCAAGTCACTTAACCCCCATTGCCTAGCCCTTACCACTCTTCTGCCTTGGAGTCAACGATGGAAGGTGAGGGTTTAAAAAAATAAATAAATAAAAGAAAGTTAGTGTGGTCACATCCAGAGCAACACTTGTCACTGGCTTTAGCTAACTTTTGTCTTGGTCTATTTGATGCTTTAATAGCGTTTGTTTTCTTCAGTTAATTGTTTAAGCACTTCACCAGCAACCTGCTCAGCACTGTAAGGTCTTGGGATCATTTTCAAACTTTGAATTTTGCTTGGCAAATTCTTCCTTTCCTTTCCTTCCACCCCCCCCCCCCCTTCCCCAAACCCTACCGACTAGATAATGGGGTTAAGTGACCCATGTAAGATCACAGAGCTAGGAAGTGTCTGAAGCCAATTTGAACCCAGGACCTCTCATAACCAGATCTGGTGCTCTATCCACTATGCCACCTAGCGACTCCCAAGCAAGTTCTTTCAATTGTTCTCTTAATTCTCTGAGGTGCCCATCCATTTCCTTTTTCTGAAACAACTTCTTATGAGAGTCCTTTTGGTCAGTCATGAGAAGACACTTTTCACAGAAGAGGCTGGAATGGCCATGGTCGGCAGTAGGAGGGCTGAGACAGGATTTCCTCAGAGCCAGAGATCACTTGTAATTGGAGAGCTCAGGGAATGGTTCATGAGCTGATCACCGAAGCATGCGATGGAAGAGGTGCTCCAGGGAGGGGAACAAAATAAAAGTACAGAGGTGAAAAAGCCAGAAGACCATTTTGGCTCAGTTGGAAAACAGCTGGAAATTTTAAAGAGGTCAGATAATGAAGGACCTTGAACTCCAGGGTATGGAGGTTGCATCTCTCGTGGAATCATTGAAAACTTTTGAACAGGGGAGGGACATGATCAAAACAATCTCTGAGGAAGATTTTTCTGGGACAGTGCACAGAATGAATTAAAGCAGGAGAGTCTGGTGACAGAGTCCAAGTGTGAGAAGAGTCAATGATTGATGCTACCAAGGTTTTGAGCCTGGGTAACATAGACAACAGTCCTGTCATTATTTACAAACCAAATCATAATTTTTTATAAAGATTTAAAATCTGAAAGGGTTTTTCCAATGTTGTATTTTCAAAACAAACCAAAGCCAAACTCCTGACTTGAACTATCTCTTTTTAAATTATTAATTTTCAGGGAACTTTGTACTACATTTAATGTCATTTAATATATACAAATCTAAAGTGTTCTTCTAGAATACCACAAAGATCAAAATCAAACCTCAGAGATCAGAAGAGGATTAAATAGACATCAGAACAGGTTTGTTTGCAAAGGAGAAAGCTTCTTCTAACTAGAGAAGGCAAAGCAAGGTTGAAAAGACTACCTATAAGGGATGCTCAAGGAGATGTAATTTTTGTACTTATTAAGAAATGGTATTAGATAATACATAGGTTTATTCCCATTCTAAGATACTATGATTTGATTTTCTCACAGATAAACAAAACAAAGCAGCCTGGCAATGGAGAACACCCTGGGGCAGGGCCCCAATAGGGTGAGAGATAAACAGTGATCCCAATTCCCACCCACCCATGCTTTAGATGCAAGAGTAGGCTTGGGAAGCTGGCAGGGCCAGAGGGGAA
Source organism: Monodelphis domestica (assembly GCF_027887165.1). Taxonomy (NCBI): domain Eukaryota; kingdom Metazoa; phylum Chordata; class Mammalia; order Didelphimorphia; family Didelphidae; genus Monodelphis; species Monodelphis domestica. The sequence continues at coordinate 77,143,767 of NC_077229.1, forward strand.
GGAGCTAGTTGGGGCTTTCTCCAGGTCAAGAAAAGTATTCTTACCCTCCTGACTAGGCTCCCATATCCCTGCTGTTAAATTTAATTGTGGTTGGACTCTGAATATTTATATAGGTGGTCGCCAGGGATTTAATTTCTAAATCCCAAAATGAGTTACTAAAGTAAATGGAATTTATGGTAGTTTATTTACAATAGAGAGAAGATATTAAGGAAGAGAGAAAAGGGGGAGAGAGAAAGAGAGAGAGGAGAGAGGAGAGAGAGAGAGAGAGAGAGAGAGAGAGAGAGAGAGAGAGAGAGAGAGAGAGAGAGAGAGAGCTCGAGCGAGCTCTGGCTTCCTCTGATACCAGTTGGAAATTCTAAGCCTCCACCAGGGGAAGAAAATCTCAAGACAATGGGCCTTTCCTAGAGGTTTCACACTTCCAGAAAGTCGGGGTCTTAACTAAGTCAGCCTTTCACTCACCAACAGTGACCATCTAAAATAAAAGTAGTCTGAGGTCTCTTGCACAAGTTCCTCCAGGGGTCCAGTTCCTCTAGTCCAACTCTGAGTCAGAGATCTCCTTCTCCTCCAACTGAATCGAATATCTCTTCTTCTGGCCTCTGGTCCTCTTTTTAAAGATCTTTTTCCCTTGTTTCACCTTCCCTAAATTTCACGTCTACCAATCACAGCAGATGCTTTTCTCCAAGACTGCCCACTCTTTAGTTCACACCTTCTTTGGTTAGATTATACACTTTTGGATTACTTCACACCTTTTTTGGTTAGTTCACCTTTTGTAGTTACTTAATACCTTTTTGTAGTTAAAATGGGTAGATCTACTTAAAATACTGAGTTATAACCTTTTGGGGATTAAAATTTAAAAATAAAATAGATTGTGGATTACAATTCAATCTTCCCAATAAAGGAAGAGCTAAGTATCTTCATTGTTACAATCAGGAGATAGCTAAATCTGGTCTTCACACTGCCCTTTTTGAAGACAGTTTTCTTGGGTATTACAAGATGCATCTCCACCTTCCAGAAGGCTAAACTTCAAGGGAAAATTACAAAATGTCCAATCTTTTGATTCCCCCAACAGATTTCGCTCTAACCACTGATATTTTCCCTGGATTCACTGCTCCATGGTTAGCATATTCCCATCTCCTTTTATTCACTCCATTTTAGTGACTTTGAACCCCCGGCAGCTGATGTACAAACCACCTTCTCCATCTTCAACTTCACACTCCCTCAGGCCTACCCAATTAATTGACCCAGTGCCAATCTGCCTACCATATCACACTTGTGACCTCCAGAATGCCTGCTCTGTAATGAACACATTTCTTTTCCTCTTAAACCCCTTTCTTTTTCACTTTAGTCTTCTGTCCCAAAGTGATACCTTGTTTCCTGTTATCTATAGATAACCTTCCACACAGTGTTTTCCTTCCTTCTCCAATGAATTTTATAGCTTGTTCACAATCTTTCTGCCTTCATAATAGAGACTTGAACATACACACTGATTCCTCCTCAAATACCCTAATGTCCTGGTTCCTCAATCTACTCACTTCTCATGACCTAGTTCTCCAATCCATCTCAGCTACACTTAGAGATGATCATATGCTTGCCATTCTCCACAAGTGTTCCTCATCTATGCTCATGAATTCTGAAATTCCTTTAACTGATCATGACCTTTTATCATTCTATCTTTCCCTAAACCTTATGACCCTAACCCTGTTCTTCATCACTGTGACATCCACTTCCTTCATCCTTCAGTTTTTCCAAAGCCGCTAAAAACACTGCAACCTTTTTGTTCAGAGAGCTCCTTCTTCTCCCTCCTCCTCATCTCATATCATTCAGACTTATTCTTCTATTATCTCCTCCTTCACTCCAGTTTCAGATAAAGCAGTAGCCCTTGAGCTCTTTGCCAAAGTAAACTCCTCTACTTGCACCCTTAATTCCATCCCCTCCTCTTTTTTTTTTTCAGAAAATTGTTCTCATTATCATCCCTATTCTCTCACTTATCTACAACCTCTATCTCCTGGTTCTTTCTTAGCTGCCAAATATCCCCCATGCTCAAAAAGCTCTACTTGTTCCATCCATCTCGGTTAACCAGTGCCTTTTATCTCTCCTCCCTTTCCTGCCTAAACTCTTTGAAATGGACATTTACAATCCTCTGTCCTAAATTCTTTGCAATTTGTCTTTCAATCTTATATGACTGAAACTGCCCTCTCTACAATGACCACTGGTCTCTTAATGGCCAAATCTGCTGTCTTTTTCTCAATCCTGATCTTCCTTAACTTCTCCACAGCAGTGTCAATTATTTCCCCTCTCCTGGATACTTTCCCCTCTCTAAGGCTTTGTGACTCTGTTCTCTCTTATTTTCCTTTTTATGCCTCCAATTGCTCGGTCTCAATCTCCTTTGCTTCTTCTCCATGTCATGCCCTCTAACCAAGGCTGTTCCAGAAGGCCCTGTCCTTGACTCCCTTTTCTTTTCACTTACTACTATTCACCTTGATCTTATTAGCTCCTGTGGATTCAATGTAGATAGAAATATAGATGTGCAAACATGCACATATACCTATATCACACAATATGTACACATATATGTAATTATACACCTATATGTAGATGTGTGTATGTCTAGTCCTAGTTTCTCTAGGTGTAGTCCAACATCTCCAATGACTCCTTGAACATTTCAAACCAGATGTCCCATAGCCTTCTTAAATTCATCATGTCTATGAACTCATTATTTTTTCCCCAAACCCTGGCTCCTTCTCGACTTTGCTTTTATATCCTCCCAGTCACTAAGGCCACAACCTCAGTGTCTTCAATGAATTCTCACTTATATTCATCCCACATAGTCAATCCATTGCCAAAGCTTTTCACGAGGGGCTCTGAATGCCAACAGAGGATTTTATTTCTAATTCTAGAGGTGACAGGGAATCACTGGTTTCCCGAGTGGGAGATGGGAGTGTAGGGGTGGGATGACGTGGTTAGAAAAGTTCTTTAGAAGATCCTCTCTTTATATAAAGATCATCTATATATTTTATCCAATATATAGAAATAAAAATTAAAGAAAGCATTGTTAGTTAACAGATATACTTGGTAAAACTAGTTGGCAATTTGGTGAAAAAGAGACTTAGACCCAACTCTCACACCACATACCCAAATGAATACCAGCTTGACAAATTAAAAAAAAGGAATTATAAAAAAGTTGAAAATATAATGAAGTATTTATCTCAATTGTGCAGAGGGGAAAGATTTTCCCTAACTTAACAAAGAGAAGCAATTAGAGGCAAAAATAAACATGTTTATGTTAAAACAAAACATTTCTGTACAATAAAAATGACATAATTAAAAGAAAAATAGATTAGAAGAAGATATTTGCAACAATATGACACTTTAAAACATTTTTTAAAAAAAGGAACTGCTAAAAGTCACAGTAGTAACTCCCAAGTTCTAAATGGATTATTAAGTGGTCAAAGAACGTGAACTGAGAATTGAAATACAAGTTGTTAGTACTCACTTGAAAAAATGCTCAGCCTGACTAATAATTATAGAGATGCAAATTAAAACAGTTTTGAGGTACTACCTCACCTGGTAAAAATAATTAAAAGCAATAAAATGCAATACTAAAAAGAGCTGTGGAGAAGCAGCTAAAAGAGAGGAGGGGGGAAGGATCTTAATTGAGATTTAGAGCATGAATGATTATCCAGGATTATTCCATAAGTCTTAGTGTAGTTTTAAGTGTTAATAATCTGCACTATAACTTTGAGGATGTCCTGTATCCTATGTATTTAAATGAATTAAATTGTTACCAAGCAAGTTTAGCTGGATATACTGATGTTCAATATGAATTTTCAACAAAACATTTAAAAGAAAAATTCCCTGCCCATCAGAGGTATCATACTTTCAACTAGCAAAATTCTAGAATATGAAAATATTAAAATGTAATTGGGAAATGTTTAAAAAATAAATAAAAATATAATCCAACATAGGTAATGCTAATTTGTAGTTTTCTAAACCAAGATGCAGGTTATAGGAATAAGTTTGACTCTACGGCTCTACATCACCACTGCTAAATGGTCATACAGTCTCTTCCTAAAGACTCCTGATGGGGGCAGCTAGATGGATTGAGAGCCAGGCCTAGAGACTAGAGGTCTTGCATTCAAATGTGGCCTCAGACACTTCCTAGCTATGTGACCCTGGGCAATTCACTTAACCCCCATTGCCTAGCCCTAACTTCATCTGCCTTAAAACAAATTGATTCTAAGATGGAAAGTAAGGGTTTTAAAAAAAAACCTCCCAGTGAGGGAGAACCCATCACCTTCCAAGGTGGTTCATTTCATTTTAGACAGTTCTAACTTATTTTTTTTTAAACCTTACTTTCCATCTTAGAATCAGTACTGTGTATTAGTTCCAAGGCAGAAGAGTGGTAAAGGCTAGGCAATGGGGGTCCCAGGGTCACACAGCTGGGAAGTGTCTGAGGTCAAATTTGAACCCAGGACCTCCCATCTCTAGGTCTGGCTCTCAATCCACTGAGCTACCCAGCTGCCCTGGACAGTTCTAACTTTTAAGCTTTTCTATAAATCTTAAATCTGCAACTTCCACCCTTTGCTTGCCCTCTAGGGCTAAACAGATCAAGATACCCCTCTTTTGCCCCTTCATTTGATACTGAAGGAAAATAAGGCCTAAAGAAGGCAAGGGGTTGCCTAATAGCCAGTTTAAAGTGTGTAAAACAGAATCTGAACTCAGGTCTCTCTTGATTACAACCCAAGCACTGTCACCTATCTAGCTGCCTAATCACATTTTTTCCATTTTTGTCTCCTCCTGTGATTTTTTAAAAAGTTAGAAAGGCAACTAGAGCTCTAACATCACTGATCTACACAGGAAATTCCCAGGGGAGGAAACTCCTAGTAACAGGTCTGACCCTTTTTGGAAACTCAGTCTTAGCTGCCAGAGTAGAGATTTAATAATTTTGTTTGCTGAACTGGATTGCTTGTTAAGGATATAGCATTTTGCTGTTGACTTTAGAAATGAGCAGTATATTATCATCTCCCTTTTTACAAATGAGGAAACCAAGATTCAAAGAACTGAGATGATTTGCCCTAGGCAAGCTGATACTCAAACACTTCTGTTCGAGGTTGTCCCTATTTACTCTAAAACAAAAGGACTTCCCTTCCTCACAGAAATAAGGAAGTCCCTTCTCTCTTTCTCTCACTTGTCGTTGGCATGTGGCTTACACAAACTGAGCTTTTTACATTTTCTTCTGGCGGGAGAAAGAATGGGTAAATATTCCGTATTAGCCCAAGTTTAAAATTCAGGCTGAGATAAGGCAAAAAGCTAGGCACATCTTTATTTTGCTGGAGCCTTCACTCATCCCAGACTTTCTACAAAAGAGGTCAGGCGGTAGTTCTGTATAACAAATGTCTCACAGCTCTTGCCTTTGACAAACAACAGTGAATGTCTCCATCCCTATTTCATAGGTAGAGAAACAGAACAAAGGAGTCTTTCTTGTAGGCAGGATGAATGGAGCTGGTAAAGAATTATTTATTATCTTTTGTTATGGGTCCCGGAGCATGCTTCCGAATCATCAACAGTCATGTTGCAATCTTTTCTAGACTGTTTTTCTTTTTTGCATGTGTTATAAAACCATCAAGAAGTGTCTGACTTTACCACAGACCTGCTTAGGTCAAATCCTGCTCACTGTATACAAAGTCCTGCACAATGATGCCTTTTTCTCACTCTAACATACAAGGCCCATAAATCAGGTGTCATCCTGGTCCCTGGATACCAGTGTTATCTCGAATTATTTCCACTGCATTTGAACAGTTGACATTCACAGCCAGAGGACTGGCCATTTCATAGTTTAAACGCAAATAAAAACACCAGAAAACAAGCAATTGAAATGTACGCACCACTGAGTTCAACTAATTAAACTTGAAAAAGCAATATTTCCTTGGGTTTTGGTGAGTAGGTTATGCTGGAAGGAGCCAGTTTCTAAATATCAGATAGAGACTAGCCATTTTTTTTTTAAAGAAATTTGCCAGTCCAAAGAACAAGACTGGTCATTTATGGGGTTCGAGTTACAATACTGAATTTCTAGACCTCTTGGCTTTATAAATCCAAATTTTTCTTTTACTTGAAAATGTTCACTGTCTATAAAATTTAACATGCAAATAGCGTACAAATCATATATATGCATGTTTATAGAGAAATAGCCTAGTTGAAGAAAAATGCATTTTTCAGGGATTATCTAAATACTTTTCGGTAAGATAAAACATTGCATCTGTGTTTAAGTAAGGATTTCTTGAACCTTCCCTTCCCCCAGCACTCCCTTGAAATCTTTTCTTTCTGGTTGACCCTATAGTGAAGTCATAATGCTAAGCCTTGTAACATCACAACCATTTCCATGGTAGCAGACTCGAGTTAGAAACACTGCATGACCTGGACTTCTCTACAGGAACAAGTTGGAGGTGGTTAGGTTTTTGAGGCAAGAAAGTTTTCTTTAAATTAAGCACAGGATATGAAATCTTGTATTAGTCTACTCTGTGGCAATTTTCTATGACCTCGGGCAGCTAGGTGGTACAGTGGATACAGTGCACCAGGCCTAGAGTCATGACACTTACTACTGGGTGATCCTGGGCAAGTCACTTAACGCTCGTTGCCTTAATTTCCTCATTTGACAAATGAACTGAAGAAGAAAATGGCAAACCACTGCAGTATCTTTGCCAAGAAAACACCAAATGAGGTCACGAAGAGTAAGATATGACTTGACCTCAGTGGTGCAATTTTTCCTTCTTCTGTGACAGTGCCACCATCTACTTCTCAAGAACTATGATGAATTGTATTTTCATATCTGGAAGATGGAAAGCATTTTGTAAATATAAATGTCTGTTTATATGTTCTTACTCAGGGTAGGAGCAGCTTTAAAGTTTCCACAATGATTCCTGACAAGGGACTAGTTCTGCTATTTCTTGTTTATTTACCTTTTTTACGAGGGGGGTGGGGAGGGTCTTTCTGTTTAATAAAAATAAAATCATAAGTCTGAATTTTTCAGCTTTTTTCCTGTCTTTTATTTAGTGCTCATTCATCTAAATTGGATTGACAGTTATTTAAATATGCTTCTAATACAAATCATACCAATTCATTTCCAAAGAAGCTATGCCTCCTTGGCATAAATAATTGGGGATTTGGCAATTAGCTAATTAATCTGGTATTTGTGTATATATATATATATATATATATAAGAATGTACATATGTTATATGAATGTATGTAGGGGTGTATGTGTATTTAGAGAGAGACAGAGGTAGACAAGAGATCCCATTTGTAGATCTGTGAGATTAAGATTCAATATGATTTTTTTTGCCCTAAATTTTATTCTTCAAAACAAGGTGGTATTTTTGGTCCTTCATTCTCAAAGAAGACCAATGATATCATGAAGGTGATGTCCTGACTTGTGAGTGAATTGGATTTCAGGGAGGCAGAGTTGCACAAAGTTGCCAACCTTATTCTTCCAGTCATTGAATTACAGCATCCTCAAAAATCTAGATCCCACATTAAAAAGATGTTTCAGACAAACTTCTAGGATTCCAGTCTGGAAATCAGGTTGAGATCTATCTAAGTTTGTTGTCCTGGAGGCTTGAAGCATCATCTCTTTCAAAACAAAGATGACGACATGGACTGTGCTTTGAGGAGAAAACTAGATAGGAAAAGCAGTATTCTCTGGGCACCTTTTATCTAATAATCTCAAAGGGCAAGTCTAGTAAACAAATATTTCCATCTTTGTTTTTTTCGGAGGGTGAAAATGGATATATTGAAAGGGTGTACATTTGAAGAGAAAGCAGCACAGGGGAGGTCAGAGCCACCACCCAAGTCTCTTTAGGAATTTCTTTCTGCAAAGGTACCAGGAACTTTTTCTTTTAATGTCTGATTTTGTGGGTTGAATGCTTTTCAAAGCACTAGGAGCTGCTCTCCTGGCTCCTTGCGCAAGAATTTTCCTGACTCTCATGGCACATGGCCTGAGGTTTCTTCATATAGAACCATCCGTTTCTCTGCAAGCTGTTTCAGCTCCACTATTTTCCACTAAGTATCTACTTAATTTTCTCTCTTACAATTACCTAGAATCAAGGCTGTATTACTAACTCCTGGACACAGCCCATCCAATAAAGAATGACATCTTTCCAGCTCTAAAGAAAGTTATAGAGCTGGGAAGGGCCGTTGAGATCACCTACTTCCACCCCCTCGTGTTAGAGCTGAGGAAACAGAGGCTCAGGCAGCAGAATGGGCCTGTGTGGGTTCAAATTCTGGCTCTGCCTGCAGTCCCTATGTGACCCTGAGCAGCTCACTTTCCTCTCTGAGCCTCTGTGTTCTCAAAGGTAAAATGTGGGGCTTGGATGAGATGACCTATAAGGGCCTCTTCCAGTTCTAAACATATGATATAACTTAACAGCAGAGCTTGCTATCAAATGCATGCTGATGAGAAGCAAGAGAGAGAGCTACAGGAAGAATATTTTGATCTATTCTTGTGTCCTTTTGAGATTCAGAAACAATATCAGATATCAGAAACATACTGATATGTTTAGGGAGTCAGCTATGGCATGGGGGAATGCAGACTGGATTTGGATTCAGAGAATCTGGACTTTTCATTTGTCACACTGAGCAAGTTGCTTCACCTGAGGCTCAGTTTCCTCCTCTGTAAATTACTTGAACTAACCACTTTCACAAGTCTCTTGCAATAAAATCCTCTATAAATACCATTATTCAATAGCAGTGCAATCCTATCTTCCTTTAGGGAGGTCAGTTCCTTACAGGAAAAGGCTTCTTTACTAATGTCAGTTTGTTCATTATTGGAAGTAGTGTCTTCTAGCACCTCCCATAAGCAAGAAATTGGGCATACAAAGAAACAGAAGCCAGCCTCTGCTTTCAACGAATCAACAAGCATTTATGAAGTTAAGCCTGTGCTATGTGCTGCAGCGGCCAAGGAGAGCTTTGAAGGAGACTAAGGACTCTGAGACAAAGATGAGGAAGACAGCATTCCAGGGAGGTAGACCCCAGGCCCATGGAGACAGGCTGGGCAAAGGCAGGAAATATGAGTGAACAACAGAAGAGCCAGCCTGAAGGAACTCGGAGTCTCTGAAGCAGCTAGAATTGAAGGCTCCCTGAGCAGAGTGCCTTCTTTACTAGGCTTTTTTCCTCCTTAGAGCCCAGCCATTAGAGCCAGCTAAGGAAAACTGAGGATTTGGACAGAGACCAGCAAGGTCTCTCCTTTGGTTGGAGTGTAAAAAAAGTGGATTGGGACCTATAACAGAAACTATTATCAGGTTGAGGACTTTGAACTATATACAGCAGTCAGTGAGTACTGACACATTTTTCATGGGATTTTGAACTAGAAACACCCTTAGAAAGCATCTGGTCCCTACCCAGCACCACTCTTCTTTATTTTATACATGAAGGCACTGAAGACCAAAGGAGATTTAAGCAGTTTGCCCATAGTTACATAAAGAGCAAATATTTAGGCAACTGGGTGGCACAGAGGACACAGTGATGGACCTGTAGTCAGGAAGACCTAAGTTCAAATCCTGCCCTGGATACTTGACTGTGTGACCCTGGACAAGTCACTTCACCCCTGCCTCAGTTTCCTTATCTGTAAAATGGGGATAATAATAGCTCTAACTTCACAGGGTTGTGTGAGGATCAAATGAGATCATATTTGTAAAATGCTATAGAGTCAAGTTATTAGTATTCTCATGCCAAAGCCAGGATCCAACCTTCAAATCCTTTAAGGCTCAACTTAGTGCTCTTGATTTCATACCTTGAGATGCTACTTAATGACTAGGAAGACAGAGACAGGCACATCCAAGTTGTTTGGATGCTTTCATGCTCTCTTAGGAATGGATCATACCTGCACAGATACAGATTCCAACCCCTCCTTGGATCACTTGCTCACCCAACACCATTCTAGTCCACTTTTCCAGAAATTTTCCACCAAGCATCCACCCAGAGAATTGGCTCCTTCCAGATAACAATAATGCTTTACAAGTGAGGGGTTTGATATACATTCTTTAAGGCCTCCAGGGAACTCCCTTCCTCCTCCCAGGGTGTGACCGATATTATTACAATTTTATGACCTTGGAAACTGCATTTCTGAGAGGTAAATACTCGCCCTGTCTGGATTAAGCTATTGGGGGCAAGATTCAAATCCACACTTTTTGGAACTCTTCTCACTACACCCTGCTGCCTGCCTCTCATATCTATTTCCTATTAGAACAGAGTGTGGACTATATGTACTCATACATACACACACAAGAACACAAACGCTTCAGCGATGAGAGTAAAAGGCATGCTGGTTCCCGGGAGGGCCTGGGTCAGGAAAATCCGGGTTCAAGTCTTGCTCCTAGCATTTAACTAGCTTCTTGGAACCAAACCACTTAAATTCTCAGGGCCCTAAGGCAATACTCTAAGACCAAATCTGGTGAAGGAGATAACCCATAAAGGCAGGGGGTTCCCCAGACTAATGAAATCATCCAAAGCAACACAAGAGGGGTCCACTTTGGTTTCAAGAGGACTAAAGTTCAAGTTCTGCCTCGGGCACTTAGGACTGGTGTGATCCTAGGCTAGTCACAACGTTTCAAAGCCCAGCAAGCAATCTACCAAAGTATGAATAAGATGCCCAGCAGGATTGATGGAAGGACTAAACACACCTCCAGCTACAGAGCACTGCCACAAACAGATCATGCCCAGTTCTTCCAAGGGCGTGCTAAGTGCGGGCACCCCCAAGACAAAAGCAAGAAAAACAGTAACTTGCCCTTGAGGAACTTACATTCCACCCATAACAACCATGTGAAATCCGCGCAAATGATTTTTCCCTGCCCTCAGTTTCCCCATATGTAAAATAGGGGGGTTGGTTCCTCAGGCTCTAAAACCGAGCTTACGACTTCGAAGCCCACTTCTGGGGCACTTAAAGCTTTTTAAAGCGCTTTCCCAACAAATACCCTGAGTGATAGGCTGATGAGAGGACAATTCTTTACCAAGGGATAAACTGAGGCTCGGAGAGAGGGTCTGTGGCAGAGCGGAGGAAGACCTCAGAGGCCTCCTCAGAGGGGGCTACGACCCCATGAAAGCCCGTCTGGTCCCCTCCCCCCACCCGCGTAACCGACGGGGCCCGCGGCGGCGCGCGCACTCACCAGCCTCCCTCCCGGGAGCAGGGGGAGGAGCGAAAAGAGGCTCGCGCTCGGGAGCGCGCGACGCGCTCGCAACGGCCGGGCCCACCCTCCCAGCCTCTTCTCAGACTCGCCTCCCCGCAGGGTGCGCGCCGGCTCGCGCAGGGGAGAAGGCGGGGCCGGGCGGGGCAAAGGAGCGACAAGGCCCAACCAATCGCCACCCTGGCTCTCCCCGCCCCTTCTCTCTTCTCCTTCCACCAATAGGGTGCGGAGGACAGTTACGTGTTTACCTTCCCTCCCCCTCCTGCCTTCCCCCCACGCCGTCTCGGCGCACTCTCCAGTCGGAGGCGCGCGCCCCGGCCCCCGCCCCCTCCCTTCCCCTCCCCCTCCCCTCCCCGTTCCCCGCGGCGTGGGCGTGGCCCCCCAGGCGCTTGGAGAGCCTATAAAAGGCGGGCGGCGGCGGCGGCGCCATTTTGCGAACGGCGAGCAGCAGCGGCGGCCCGGAGAGGTGCAGCGGAGGTTTCCTGGTTTCGGACCCCCAGCGGCCGGATGGTGAAATCCTCCCTGCAGCGGATCCTCAACAGCCACTGCTTCGCCCGAGAGAAAGAGGGGGATAAACCCAGCACCACCGTCCACGTCAGCCGCGCCATGCCAGTCCTCAGCCTCCACAGCAGCGGCAGCCGCAGCAGCGAGAGGTGAGTGCGGGGGGAGGGGGGTAGACACTTCCCCCTCCCCCACCCACCTCATACTCTCGCAGCTTCTCTCCGCCCAGGGAAAAGCTTCCAGAAGCAGGGCTGGGGCTTCGGGACTTCTCCCTTCCCTGCAGCCACCAGCCGCGCTTTGTCTCCGCCCTGGGCCAGCCAGGCCCGAGGCCCTGGGCCCGAGGAGGAGAGGGGAGGGGGGAGGGGGGAGCGGGGAGCGGGCCTAGCCCCGGCTGTTGACGGCCCCCGCGGGGGGCGGGGCCGGCCTCGCTTTGGTAGCCTCCGTCCTGCCCCCGCCCCTCGTGGGGGCGGCGGCCCTTCCCCTGAAAGTAATCAATCCCACGCCCGAGGTGCCCCGGCGTAAATAAAGTCTCGGGAGAGGCTTCGCCACGCGTGCGCGCTGGAGGCCTCCTCACCACCCCCACCCCCACCAGACTGCCCTTGGTGGGCCCGAGCCGAGAAGAGCTTGAGCTCCGGCCCCTCGCCCCTCTCCTGGCCCGGGAATACCCCAGCGAGGACGGGGAGAAAGGGGAAGGGATTCGGGTGCGGGCCCCCTATCCTTCTGGAGGATTTAGGGCCGGGCGCCTGCCGTGTGACCTTGGGCAAGTCCCTTCCCCCACTTCAGGCCTGGGAACCGCTTGGAAATGAGCGGAACCGCCGTGAAGTTTTTAACTCGCGGCGAGGAAGTCCGAGTTTTAAATGAATTATCGGGAAATAAACCCGCATCAACCCCGGAATAACGCCTATTCCCCCCTCCCCCTTCCTCTTTTGTTGATGTAATAATAGCCGAGCATTTTTGAGAATTCTTTGGACTTCTCCGCTGCTTTGGGGACTCGGGAAGGGTCATCCTTAAATATTGAATTGTCTTTAGTATCTTTATGAGGCTCGGCTACGTTTAAGCCCTGGTTATGCTCCTAGATCAGAGAATGATAGAGCTGCCAGAGACACACTCCCTAGAGGTCATCTAGTCCATCCCCCAAATTCTACCCTTGGAAACCCAGGATCTTAACTTGAGTCTGTTGTGGAGGCCTGCGAGCTAGTCCTATGAATCTGCACTTTTCTTGGTGCTCCTACAGGCAATTAGTCTTATGAAAGGAAGGAGCTCGACCCATGGAATGCTTCCTAGGAGCTTAGTACTCTTTAATTTAAAATCCTAATCCGAGTTTGAGTAGAATAAAAATCTGAGAACTAATGGAACAGGATTTGACTTGCCACCGAAATTGAGCTCTGGGGGGAAATTTTTATTTAGCGTGAGATTTTCGTTGTATATTTCCCTTATATCAAGTAGAGTGATGTATTTGTTATAAATTAATAATTTAAATTTTCTACTTATTTTCATAATTCTGAAAAGTCTTGGAGTAACGTTAAGAACTGTGAAAAAGCCATCGGCTCAATATTTTTTATTAAATTCACTATTTTGCAAAAGAGCTTTTCGTGCCCTCCAAATTGTGTACGATGCAAAATGGTGGATTATTTGGTACATATTTATACTGATTTGCAAATGGCTGCTGGCACTCATAGACAGCGATTGTGAAAATTTCCCTACGGGCCTCGATTGCTGCATCTGCTGAGATGACGCAACCGAAGAGTGAGCTTTGCAGGGTGAAAGATGGTGCATAGGGAGGGGCTAGGTTGCCCGTTCTTCCGTTCTGGGTATGATCTAAAACTGTTTATCTTAGAGCAAGCTATAAGTGAAGCTTATTTCAGATGTTAACATCTAAAATGTTGATTTGAAATCTCTCTGACAAAAGTTTATACTTAGTGAGAAGGGTTGGAGGCAAAATAACTTAAGGATTTATTTAAGAAATATTTATTTATCTTTTAGGATTGGAAGTACATTATCTATAGTGTAAGATTTCAAAGAGTTTTCCACTCATTTGTTGACTAGTGCCTAGAAAAAACCCAGGACTGTGGATGTTTTGTGATGTTTCAATTTTTGTCTCGGCAAAAGAGGCAAGGTATTTTTTTATTAAGAAAAAGATGATATTGCTGGTTAACATTGAGTTTAGAGCCCTGTAAAAGGAGAAATTAAGTGACTGAAATGAGAATTCGCATTAATCCTGCATGATGAGGAGCTTGTTAACTTATTTTAAAAGCCTGAATTCAGTGGCAATAGAGCCACAAAATGAAGAGTCAAAAGTATGATGAAGCTGTTTTGGCTTATGAATAAGCATAACCTGTCAAGTCATAAAATTAGATAACTGTTTAATTTAATTGCAGGAGATAACTTTGGCAGCATAGAGCTGTTCTCTTGCTTAGAAATAGATGTTGGTTTTGCAATCCCTTTTAAACATCTAATCTCAAGCATAGCTTAGAGATTAGTATGATTCACACAGAGGTGAGGGAAATTTTGCCATATATCTTATTCATGAAAAAGGCCCTGATAACTCCTGTGCTTTCATACTGTGATGGAATCAAGAAAGCCAAAAGAAAATACTCTTCTTTGAAGGAAGGAGTCCAGCTCAGTGCAATTCATTGTATTCATAACCTGGGCATCAAAACAGGCATGCTTGAAGAAGGTTTGAGCAGAATCTAGTTACACCTTCTGTAGGAGTTAAGAGTAGGAGTGGACCTTAGAGATAAGGAAACAGATCCAGAATTTTTGTGATTTGCCCTTGTAAGCAGTCATCCTTTGACTTCAAATCTGTGCCTTTTCCATTGGTCGGTTGATAAATGTTCCAGATACTGTTAAGTATTTTGCCCAAAGAAAGGGTGAAAGTCCCTGCTCTCCAAGAGCTTTCAGTCTCAGGGGGGAGACAACAAAACTATACAATTATGCAGGAGAAATAGGAAATAATAAACAGAAGGAAGACATAAGAATTAAGAGGGTTTGGGAAAGACTTCCTAGTGAAAGGAAATTTAGCTGCTTTTTGAAGAGAGCCAAGAAGTAGAGATAGGGAAAGCATGGGAAGAAGATCATTGAAAATTCCCCATTTGATAAATTGTCTTGTTCAAAGAAGAGCATGAAACCACTATTGCTGGATCAAAAGAATACAGCCTTTTCTTACTAGGTGAATTTCAGATACTGTTTAAAATATTCTTTTTTCAACTTTTACTGTGATTCTAGAGATTTTTTGTGGTTTGCTTACCTTTCTGTAAACTTTTTAACTATTTTTTCCCCCTCAGTTCCAGGGTCTCTTTTAATTGCTGTAGTAACCTGGGTCCAGGGCCTCAGTGGTGCTCCTGATGTCCCTCACCCACCCCTGAAGATCCCAGGTGGGCGAGGGAATAGTCAGAGGGATCACAATCTTTCAGCTAATTTATTTTATTCTGTAAGTATGCATAATTTTCAATGTCATGTTTTTAACTTTTCATCTCCCTTCCCCCTAGTGTGTCTTGCATCTTCTAAGCTTATCATCTCCCTACTCACAAATCTTAATCTTATTTCAGACTCTTATCGTCTATCTCTAGAACTATTTATGTAGCCTCTTAATTGGTCTCTGTTTCTAGTTCTCTTCCTTCTGATCCATCCTCCAAAAATAGTCACCAAAATACTATTCTTGAGGCAAGAGGCCTGCTCGTGTCACTATCCTGTTTTTAAAAACATTAACAAATTTACTTACCTATAAGATCAAATATAAACTCCTTAGACTGGCTCACACAATTCTCCTTCATATAATTCTACTAGTTTCTTTTCTGAACTCAACATTTCATCATCTACCTCTGTATTCTTGATACCATTTATGTCTGAAGTTCACCTTATTCTGTTTCTCAGAATCTTTTTTTTCTTTAAAACTTATCACCTCCAAAATCCTCCTTTTCTCATTTGTTAATGCTCTCTCTCTCCTCAATGTTTATTTTGTATTTACCTCTGTATGTATGCATCTACATGTTTTGTCTTATGAAAATTCCGCAAGAAAAGGCTTTTGTTTTTGTAAACTTATTGGAAGTAATGGGTACTTAGTGAGAACTCCTCTTCCTGGGTTCAGATGCCCAGCCTCAGATATTTACTTGCTATGTGACCCTAGGCAACTCATTTAACCCTAGTTTGCCTGTTTCCTCAGCTAGAAAATGAGCTGGAGAAGGAAATGGCAAACAGCTCCAGTATTTTTGCTAAGAAAACCCCAAAAGGGTTTTCTAAATCACAATGCTTGTTGAATTATTACTATTTTAGTGTATATTTTGATTTCCTTCTCTGCCCAATAGTCAGGAAGTATTTTTCTTTGCTGAATGAACCAATTAGTAGAAAAATTAAAATTATGTTTCTGTGACTTGGGGAGAAACTTCCTAATGTTTTTCTGTCCACAGGATAATCGGCTGACTGTAACAGAGGAACTAACGTCTAATAACAGGACAAGAATTCTAAATGTCCAGTCCAGGCTTACAGATGCCAAACACGTTAATTGGAGAGCAGTGCTGAACAACAACAGCCTCTACATTGAAATTCCAGGTGGTGCTCTACCTGAAGGGAGCAAAGATAGGTAGGTACTTATTTATTTCCCAAGTTACTTTTATTTTTAAATCTAGTGTTTAGTAAAGTAGCATGTCCTTCATAAGGTTGTTTTGTGTATGTTAAGATAGCCTTACTTAAGGGGAATTTTTTTCATTTTGAAATTTATTCATTCTCCTATGTCAAGTTTTATTGTGTGTGTTTTTTTAACTGAATATTCTTTTGGGAATGAAAAACTAGAGAAGGAAGAAGACTGGTGGTAATTAATCTTAAAACTTGGTTACTTTAGAAACTAAACTATTGAATATCATGTTCTGAATATGATTAACATAATTATTTCATAAGAACTTCTAACTTCTGGATAAGGGAAATTCTTCATGAGCTCACTGACCTTTGAAAACAGTTTCCTGTAAACCTTTGTATACCTGTGTAAAAGTTTTTATTTCCATAATTATACACTTTACTAAGAAGACTTGATTGCAAGTTCATCATGATCAGAAGCTGTATTTTTCTTAATTTTGTATATCAATTTTGGAAGTACTAAATGAATGACTGTGTATATGTACATACTTGCATAGTGTGGTGATACGTAGCAATATTTTGGCAAAAGAATAGACAGTGTCAAGAAGGAAAAGTAGATTTTGTTTGAACTCCTGCTTTTATTTTAGTTTTGCAGTTCTTCTGGAGTTTGCAGAAGAACAGCTTCATGTTGATCACGTCTTTATCTGCTTCCACAAGAATAGAGATGATAGAGGTAGGTGCAAGAAGAATCCATTTTGATTTTACAGGGACAATTGGGGAAAAGAATTCAGGAAAGGACCTGATGGCTTTCTTTATAGTCTAATGGATTGTCATGGGAGAGGAATTAGACTTTGTCTTTGAACCAAAGGGTACACCTGGATGGGGAGAAGATGCTAAGAGGCACTTTGTTGTCAGGAAGAATATGCTGACAATTTGAACAATACAAAACGGAATGGGTTGACTCAGGAAGTGATAGCCACTTCTCAGTATGTCATAGAAGAGATTCTTCTTCAGGTATGGTTTGGACAAGATGGCCCAAAGGACCTTGAGATTCTGTGAAGTCCCTGCCCAGAGAAAAGTGATTTGCCCAGTGCCACATAGTTACCCAGGCTTAATGGATCCTCCATTACTCAAGCTACTGTGCTGTAGCTTCCCCCCTTGGAAAAGTGCTGATACATTAATGTTGGGTGAACTCCACTGTCCCTTGGACATTATGTAGATGAGAGGGAACCAGAGCTTGAAACCAGCCTCCTGACTCACTATTGAGCTACCTTTCCAGATTGATGTGTTTTTAAGGAAGATTACCCTTGAATGCATATTAACTTTGTTTCTATTCCTACTTTTGCAGCTGCATTGCTCCGTACTTTCAGCTTTTTGGGCTTTGAGATTGTGAGACCAGGGCATCCCCTTGTCCCCAAGAGACCAGATGCTTGCTTCATGGCCTACACATTTGAGAGAGACTCTTCGGAAGAAGACTAGATTGCAATGTTTTGCATCTTTAGAGCTTTCTTGTTGTCTGTAAAGATGAGTCTGTGGAAATTTTGTCAACATCGATTACAGTGCATTTAATGTTGTGCTTTGTACGAAATATTGTGACCAACTGCTCTAGTGGTGGGATGTTGAAAATTTCAGACTTTATCATCTTTTCTGGATTTGTCCGCATGTTGTGATTGTGCAAATAAATGCTCACTCCAAATTAGCAGTATATTTCTTGAAGTTTAATATTGTGTTTGTGATACTGAAGTATTTGCTTTAATTCTAAATAAAAATTTATATTTTACTTTTTTATTGCTGGTTTAAGATGATTAAGACTATCCTTACACATTCAAAAGAAGTTTATTTGAAGTAAAGTAGTATCCTAGGCACCAAAATGGTAGGTCTCTTAACTTTGAAAGAGAGGTATTAATCTGCCCTTCTATTGCTCTCAAATCAGAATAAAAAGATTAAAACTAGAATTACTTTGCCTTGGTGGTTTTAACATTTTCTCTCCCTGTGTCAATTATATCTTGGGTTCACTCATTTTGTTGGTTTTGAGGCATTCTCTAGAATGGAAGGTAGGCTCAACACTCAGTTTATCAGTATTTGAAGCTGCTTTCTTGTCCCAGATTTTTGTCAGACTGCCTATTGTTTGAAATAAGATGGAGCTTTGTTCAATTTAGATTTGCTTTTTTTTTTAAATGATGTTTGGGGGGAGGGTAAGGGTGTGATGTAGGGAGTGTATTTCTTCTCTACAATTTGAGTTATGGCTCAGCCCCAAAAGTATCACCAGGTAGAGCTGGTAGAGGAAAAGAAAGCCTTTTCTGATATCTTCTGACAATTGCAAGATTTATTTCAGTTTAAACTAGGTTTACTTTGGTCTTAACTGCCACCAATACCCACTTAAGACTGCTGGGTTATCTCATGTTAACCTGACTTTTTTGCTGCTGCTTAGAAAAATACAGACCCTGCCCATTCTTAAACAGTTGATCTCTTCATCTATCACCTGGTTATTTAATAACCAAACTCAGAAAAAGCTGTCTGCATTGCTTCTACTTCTCATTCATCTCTTCAACTTGGAATCAGGCTGTCCCCATCATTCATTCTACCAACTTTGTCAATGATTTCCCTCTTGGATATCTGTAACTTTGAAAACTTTCCAACTTTTTCTGTTGTAATATCAATCCATGTTCTTTTCCTACCTCTCTAACCTAGGATCATCATGTGTCCTATCTTGGCACTTCTACACTCAGGTTTGTCAGCATTTCATTTATATGCAGATTCTTTTACCTGCCTGTACAATTCTCATTTCCCCTGACCCCCAGCTGATCCACATTTAGACCCACATGTTTCTAACAGGTATTTCAAACTCTGTATATCCAGCCCAAAAGAGCAATGGGCATGGGTTCAAATTTAACTCTTAAATTCTTGTCTCTATCCTTAAAACTCATACTTGATTCTGCCATCCCTACTATCGATCCTGTATCCCATTCTTGGCTAAACTTGGAAAAAGCCATCTATATTTGGTGCTATTTCTCAGTCAGACATTTGTTTTCCAGCTTTATTCAACTGAAATCTTCCTCAAAAGCTATGAATAATTGCCAGATCTGATAACCTTTCCACAATCCTCATTCTTGACTTCTTTGCAGCACTTGACATTGTTAAGTATTTCCTGGATACTCTAGGTTTCCAAGACATTATCGTCTTCTAATTCTCTTGCCTGACTGCTTCACTAACTTAAGTTCAGGGATCTGTCCTGGATCTCACTTTATGTCAGGAGTTAAGAGTCTGAATTGGTTTCCCTGATCCTATGAATTGTATGCTTTTAAAAAAAATGAGGGTCCATGACAAAAATGTTAAGACCTCTTATTTGGTTCAATTATGAGCTCAATGACCTTTATGCAGATGACAACCGAATCTGCATACTCATACCTATTCTGAACAGTCCTTACATCAAACTTTCTTGGACATCTCATATCAAAACTCATTCCATCCAAAACAACTTGCTCTCTTTTCCTCCAAATCTTCCTTCCTTTTTCTCATTACTGTTGAGTAATCCTGCAACCTTAGTGTTAATCTTAGTGTCCTTCTCAATTCCTCATTTGAACATCCCCTTTTCCTCTTATTAATTTGTCTTATTTCTACCTTCACAACTTTTGTGTGTCCCCTTTTCACTATTCACCTAGCCACCACCTAGTGCACATTCATTATCTCATGTTTTAAACTATAGCAGTAGTTGTCTGGCTGGTATCCCTGTCTCAATTCTCTCCTCATTACAATTTATCTGATCGTGTCTTCATCACTCTCAAACTTCAGTGACTCCCTATTACATTCAGTATCACGTATAATATCCTCTTGACATTTAAAGGTCATTATAACTTGCCCCCTTCCTCCCTTTCCAGGCTTTCAAATTGTTCTCCAGAATGGTTGGACCAGTTCACAGCTCCACCAAGAGTACATTAGTGTACCTGTTTCCCCACATTCCTTCCAGCATTTGTCATTTGTCATTTTTTGTTAATTTTGCCAATCTAGGGATATGAGATGGAACAGCAGTTGTCTTCATTTGTTTCTTTAATTATTAATGATTTAGAACATCTTTTCATATAGTTATTGCTACTTTGTATTTCTCTGAAAATTGCCTTTTCATATCCTTTGACCATTTATCAATTGGGAGATCTTATAAATTTGAATTAATTTCCTATACAGCTTATAAATGAGGCTTTTATGAGAGAAACACAAATATTTTTCCCATTTACTTGCTTCGCTTATAATTTTGCTGGATTGACTTTGTTTATGGAAAAACTTTGTGAGTATATATAATCCAAATTGTTTATTTTGTCTTCTGTATTTTGCTTCTTTCAAGCATCCAGGTGGTGCAGTGGAATAGAGTGCTGAGCCTAGTCAGGAAGATTGAACTTCAAATCCAGCCTAGTTTACTAGCTGCATGAGTATCCCAGAGGAGTCTGTCCTGGGTTTGCTTCCTCTAGTTACTTAGTTATCTCATCAGCTCCCATGGATTTAATTCCTATTTTCATACTGACGATCTCTCCCGACCTCCAGTTTCCAAGTTTGACTCGGTTATCTTGAACTTGATGTCTTATGTAGACATTTTAAACTAAATATGTCCAAAACCGAATTCATTTTTTTCCCAAAATCATTTCCTCTGTCTAACTTCCTAATTATTGTTGAGAGTACTTTCAATCTCACCCCCTAGATGTCATCTTCCTCACTTTTACCACCCATATCCAATTGTCAAGCCCTACTGCTATGTTCATAACACCTCTTCTACATGCCCTTTTCTTTGACACAGCCACCATCCTGCTGTCCTCATCATCTCATGCCAGGTCTCCCTGCCACAAGTCTCCCCTCTCCCATCCATCCTGCACTCAGCTATCAGAGATCTTCCTAAAGCACCAGTCTATGCCTTCTCCTTCCCCTCTACCCCACTCAGTAAACTACTGGCTCCCCAGCATCTTGAGGGTCAAATATAAAATTCTCTGTTGAATGAAACATATTTCTGTAACCAACTCTGTGTGTATTCTTCCTTCCTCTGGCCAATTTAGGTAAGTGAAGTTCAAGTATCAGCTGTTTTCTTTCATCTCTTTCTCCTTGTTTGTATAGCCTTAGAGTGCATCCCAATTAAGTGAGATAATTTTCCCCATCAATTCTCCCCCTCCCCAACTTTCTTACTCACAGTGTAGTCTTCTTTGTTTCCATTCTTTTTTTTAAAAAACCCTTACCTTGTCTTAGAATCCATACAAGTATTGGTTCCAAAGAAGAGCAATAAGGACTAAGCAACTGAGGTTAAGTGACTTACTCAGTCAGTAAGGAAATGTCTGAAGCTAGATTTGAACCTTGGTCTGGTACTCTATCCACATTGCCACCTAACTCCTTTCCAAACTTCAAGATAACTGGCCCTCTGTCTAATTATACTTTGACCTCTTATGAAAATGGAATTCTGAGAGGACCTACAATTATATAATCTCTTCATATGAGAATGTAAAAAGTAAACAGATCTCTTCTTCATGTCTGCTTTGTTAGGTTTCTCTTGACTCCTATGTCTGCATTTGAAAGTTGCTACTCAGTCTTTTCATCATAAATGCTTAGAAGACCTCCATTTCCCCTCAGAATAATGCTCTCTTTGCTGGGTAAGTTATTCTAGGTTGTAAACCCATATTTTCTACCTTCTGGAATAACATTCTAAGCTCTCCATTTTTTTAAAAAATAGCTACTAAATCTTGTGTGATCCTAACTGAGACTTTTCAGGACTTGAATTATCTTTTTCTGGTTCTTTGACCTGGAAGCGCTAAACTTTGACTATAATATACCTGAGACTTTCATTTGAGGTGACTATTGGATTCTTTATATTTTTACTTTGTCCATCAGTTCTAAAAGATCTGAGAAATTTTGTTTTGATTTCTTGAAATGTCCAGGTACATTTTTTGGTCATGCCTTTCAGGTATTCTAATGATCCTTAAATGATCTTTACTCAAATTCTTTCCCTTGGCAGTTGATTTTGCTGTAATATACCTTACTTTTTTTTTTCAGTCTTTGGGCTGTTTTAATATGTCTTGTCTCACGGAGACAATTTCTAGATTCTATTTGGCCCATTCTAATTTTCAGGGAATTTTGAGAAATGCTTTGTACCTCTTGTTTCCAAGCTGTTAATTAGTTTTCCAATCTTTTCTACCATAACTCTCATTGCTTTTCCAATTATTTCCCTCTAGAGCTCTAATTTGGTTTTTAAATTAATTTTTAGCCATCTTCTTAAAAGCTCTTGCTTCATCTCTTTTTTTTTTAAAGTTTTTATTGATTTTTTAATTTCTTACAGAGGCATAGTGTTCCATGTATTCCCTCCTCCTTTTCCGCCCTGAGAGCCAGACCATATAACAGATAGTATGCTTTTAGTGGGGAAAAAAAACCAGCACAACTTTTCAATACATTGAAAAAGTCTGAAACATGCAATATATAACATCTGTGGACTACCCAACCCTGTGAAGGAGTGGGGTAGGTTAGGGATGTCTTCTCAGATCTCATTTGAGTTCCACTTAATATTTATAATTTTGTTTCATTTACTTTTGATTTTTTGGTGTGTCACTATTCTTTCCATTTACATTGTTGTAGTTAATGTTTTCTTGTTTGCTTACTTTATTTTGTATCAGTTCCCATAGATCTCTTCATACTTCTCTGTATTGATCAAGCATATTTCTTACAACACAGTTGCATTCCATTCCATTCATGTGCCATAATTTGTTTAGCCATTCCCCAAATGATGGGCATCTACTTTGTAATACTTAACTGTCACAAAAAGTCCTGCTATAAATATTTGGGAGTATGGAGATTTTTTTTTCCTTATCAATGGCTTCCTTGGTGTATCAGTCCAGTAATGGAATCTCTGGTTCAAGAGGAATGGATATTTTAATTCCTTATTTGCATAATTACAAATTGCTTTCCAAAATGGTTGTATTACGTCATAGCTCCACCAATAATGTATTAGTGTGCTAGTGTGCCCATCTTTCCACAGACTAACATGGGCTGTTACCATTTTGAGTCATTTTTACCCATTTGCAGAGTATGAGGTGAAACCTCACAGTTATTTTGATTTTGCATCTCTTATTATTTATTAGTGATTTAGAACATTTTTTCATGTGGTCATGATTAATTTTCAGGGTTTTTTCAGAATGGTTTGTTCATATACTTTGACCATTTGTCCGCTGAGGATTATTAACTATGTAGACACTAAATCCTAAGAGAAATAAAAAGATTTTTTTCCCATGTGACCATTTCCCTTCTTATCTTAGATACACCAATGCTGTCTTTAAAGGCTGAAGGTTTTTGTTATCAACTTTATTTTTGTTATCTATATCTTTTGTAACTGTGTCTATTTCTTGTTTAAATTTCCTTTTAAGGATGAGTTTCTATTTTAAAATACATTTCACATAAAGCTGTGGAGGTATACATTGTTTCTCTTATAGTTTTGTAATAGTAGGATCTTTACTATTAAGGTCAAATCCATTTAGAATGTATGGTATAGTATGTGGTGCAAAGTGTTGGCCTGAGCCCAATTTCTGTCAGATTGCTTTCCAGTTCTTTTCAAATAGGGAATTTTTTCACAGGAAACTGATTTCCCCCCACATTATCAAACATTGAGTTATATTGTTTCCTAATCTCCCTTGTCTAGCCTGTGCCAGTGATCTATCTCTATTCTTTAAACAATAGTAAATGGTTTTAATGACTGTTGCTTTGTAATTTAGCTTGAGATCTGGAAGTGCTATTCTCCCTTCATCGTTCCTTCTTTTTTGTCATTTCTGTTGATATTCTAGATATTTTGTTTTTCCAAACATATTTTGTTATAAGTTTATCAAGAGTTGCAAAGTGTACCCTTAGTAATTTGATTGATAACATTAAATAGATATATTAAATATTCTTGATTACAAATTAAATGCATTATTAATTAAATTATTAGAATATCACATATTATATAACACAAAAATACTATTATATTGCTATCATAAATATTAATATTAGAAAGTAGTATATTATAAAATAGTATTAATATAAATTATTAAATATAATTGACTATTATATTAAATGTTAAATAAATTAATAAATGAATGAGTGTCCCCGCAGTACTTTGATAGCATTAAAAGTGCAAGTTAATTTTAGTAGTATTGTCATTTTCATTATATTGAGTATCGTGGATTCCTTCAGCTATGCAAGTTATTTTTTAATTCTTTAAGGAGTATTTTGTTTGAATTTCTACAAGTTTTTTGGGTGCTTTAGGAGATTAATCTCCAGATATTTTATGTGTTTGGCTGTTTTATTTCACCTCTTCTAAGAGTTCTAGTAGAATTTATGCCTCCTTACCTTGTTAGACCTCATCCCCAGAGTTCTCTGACTCACTATGCTGACCTAAACTGGAAGTCACTGTAATTTTTTTCTTATAGCTTCCAGTTAGGACCCAATCTAACACATTTTTGAGTTCCTTGTGGACTCTTCCACAAGAGCCAAACTTCTTCCTGCTACTCTGTCATCTAGGTTCTCCCTCTTGCCAAATACTTCTAAAGTTTCTTGATTTCCCCAGTTGTGTTTCTCTCAAATCACTTTAAAAAATAATAAATTTTAATTTTTTTCCTAGATTACGTGTTAATACAATTTTTCAATATTTGTTTTCTGGTATTTTACAAACCATGTTCTCTACCTCCCTTCCACCCTTCCCCAAGAAGGCAGACAGTATTATATATGGGTTGTTTATATATTAAATTTATATAATACACAGTTCCATGTTCACCATGTCATGAAAGAAGACATATATTGTTTTCACTAGAGGAAAATTCATAGAGAAAATAAAGATATCCACTGGCACAAAAGGAACAGATGGAGTCCAAATATAAATTCCATAAATATCATTCTTTATTTCCTCCTTTTTATATCAGTAAAAATGTCTCTCCAATGTGATCTCTTTGAAGACATAGTTTATTTTGCTTTGTCATTTGTATCCCCTGAGCCTAGAGCGTGCTTGACTCCTAGTGGGTAATTAGTAAATACTTACAACTGACTGGGAAGGGAGTGTTCACCCTATTAGTTCACTTATCCACTGAGTTTTTTTTGGTTGTTTTTTTTTACTTAAACTCTTACTTTCTGTCTTAGAATCAAGTACTAATCAAGAACTAAGGATCATTGTTTCCAATGAATAATATTTGGAAATGACCAAATAAAACGATGTTTAAAAAAAAAGAACTAAGTATTAGTTCCAAAGCAGAAAAGTGGGAAGGGCTAGGCAATTAAGGTTAAGTGACTTGCCCAGGGTCACACAATCTTTTCACAATCCATCTTTGACCTATCTTTTCTTTTTTTTTTTAAACCCTTACCTTCCATTTTAGAATTTATAATAAATATCAGTTCCAAGGCAGAAGAACAGTAAGGACTAGACAACTGGATTTCAGTGACTTGTCCAGAATCACATAGCTAAGAAGTATCTGAGGTCAAATTTGAACTCAGGACCTCCCATTTCCAAGCCTATCTCTCTAACCACTGCACTACCTAGGTGCCCATGTCCATTGAAGTGTACTAACTGTTGTAGTATTGTTTTTTTAGGGGCAGCTACTAAGACAGAAGGTAAGGGTTTAAAAAATAGTTTTTAGATTTGAATATTGGACATGTTGAGTTTGAGATGCCAATTTAGGTAGAGATATCTAGGAGACACTGAAAGATGATGGCTGGATGCATAGACTATAGAGACATCTGCAAAGAGGTGATTGGTGAATCAATGGGAGCTGATGACAGAAGAGATGGGGACCCAAGACAGAGCCATGGTATACATCTTCACACTGATATGGTGGGCTTAGATGATGACCTGGCAAAAGAAACCAAGTAGGAAGAGTCAGACAAGATGGAGAGAACTAAGAAAGAGGAGTTTCAGGAAAACTAGAGAGGAGAAAGTGATGGGATTCAAACCCAGGTCCTCTATCTCCAAATCTAGCCTTTCTTCCAGAACATTACACCTTGCTGGGAGGAGGGAAAACCATTCTGGATTTTTCAGTTTTGCATATTAGGGTTTCTAATCAAAGCTTTTGTTGGCACTCTGCGTTTTTCATAAATGAAGGGCAGGATGACACAGTAGGCAGAGACCTGGCCTCAAACTCGGGAAGACCTGTTTTAGTGGTTAACAGTTGCTGTTTCCTCATGTCCTTCCTTCCAGACTTCTTCCACCACATATTCCGAGATTCAGAGACATTGGTCTCTTTGATAGCTCCTTGCCATCTTCCCTCTCCAAGCAATTTCACTGTCAGTCTCCCATGCCTGGAACCCTTTTTCTCCTCATCTCTGCCTCTTGGCTTCCCTGCCTGCAGAGTCCTAATTAAAATCCCACCTTCTGCAAGAAATCCTTCCCAGGCCCCCTTAACTTTAATGCCTTCTGTTGGGGACTACCCTCAATCTAACCTGCAAAGACCTTGTTTGCACATAGTTATTTTATGTGCTCTCCCCCCATTTTACTAAACGAGTTCCTAGAGATTAGGGATTATTTGGTTTTTTGCCTTTCTTTGCCATGTCTAGCATAGTAGGTACTTTATAAATGGTTGTCGACTGACTGACTTCAAGATCTACTTTATAGCTTTCTTCAAAATCCTGGGCGGAGCACTAGCCCCATTTAGAGTAGGAAACAGGCTTTTATGAATGCTTTGTTGGCAAGTGACTTGCCAATGAGTTCCAGTTGGAATATAAATCTAGTCCTCGCTGATTCCAAGTTTAGCATGTTTTCTCCTTTTAAAAAATTAATTCCTTTTTATTTGTTTTCGTATCACAATCATTTCCCAATACATGCCACTCCCCAGTGAATCCTCCATGGTAACTAAAAACAACAGCAACAAACAGTTAAACAAAATTGGTGTGAGAATTTATTTTTCAAATTTTGTATTAATTTCTATGCCAAGACCCTGACTTAGAGGGGCTCCCTCCTATCTACTGCTTTTTCCATTTTCTTTGTCCTTATGAATGCCAAAGAGTATCTTCCTTTGAACAAAATTTGGTTAATTTTTTAATCAACAATGATTTTCTTCCTGCTTAAATGATCTCCATTACCTATGATGTGGGGAAACATTCAGAGTTTGATGGTACACCTAATTAGCCGTTTACCAATTAGAGATGTTTGGAATGTCCTAGGGAAGAGCTGAATAATGAGCTTCTAAAACTATTTATAGATTTGCTTGGAGAGCTTTCAGGGTCTCTGGTCATCCAAGGACACCCCTCACCTGTCACTTCATTGATTATAATGCAAACCTAATCAATAAATTTATATTCTTACCCAAAACCAGTCTCTCAAATAATTTTGATTGTAACATTGGCCAACGATGCAAATACACCCACAGTGCCCCTCCATCTCTAAACCAAGCAGAAAATATGTATTTCGACTTCAGTTTTTCCAGAATCAAGATTATTGTCTAATCATTTCAGTTGTGTCTGATTCTCCCTGACCCCATTTGAAGTTTTCTTGGCACAGATACTGGAGTGGTTTGCCATTTCCTTCTGCAGCTCATTTTATAGATGAGGAAACTGAGGCCAACAAGGTTGTGACTTGCCCAAGGTCATACAGCTAGGAAATATCTGAGGTTGGATTTGAACTCAGGCCTTCCTGACTCCAAGCCTATCCCCCATACCACCTACCTGCCTTGTAGAACCAAGATGGCTCTTTGTAATTAATCTGAGATCAGATGCCTTTTAGTGTTATTTTCTTCCACATTATTGTAATTGTTGTGTATCTTCTCTTCCATTGTACTTTCTTTGTTAGGCATCACTTCGTATGTTTTCCGCTATTTCTTATTTCTCATTCACAATTTCCAATGGCTCACTAACATTTATTGCATTCACGGATCTCAATTTGTTCAGCCATCTCCTAATCAGTGGACACCTACTTTGGGTCTGTTTTTGTTTGCAGGTTTGTTTTGCTGCCACAAAAAGTGCCTCTTGTGGTATGTGCCCAGGGATGGGGTTACATGCCACCAAATGGCATGTGTGGTGGGTTAACTTTTCTCACATAATTTCAAATTGTTTTTCAAAATGGTGAGACATCAGTGCATCAGCATTGACTGTTTCCATCTTATCATCTCTGCCAATTTAATTAATGTGAAATAAAAGCTCAGAGTTGTTTTCATTGGAATTTCTTTTTTATAAGTGACCTAGAAATTTTTAATATTGTCATTGGTCATTTCTTCTTCTGGAAACTAATTGATTACTGGCAAAGTGGTTAGTCTTGGACTTGGAATCAAGAAGGTCCAAGTTTGAATGCTTATTAGCTGATTGATCCTGAGCAAGTGATTTAACCTCTCTCAACCTTAGTTTCTTCATCTGTAGAAAGAAGTTAATAATAGTACCTACTATGGGGCAGCTGGGTGGTTCAGTGGATTGAGAGCCAGGCCCAGAGGTGAGAGGTCCTGGGTTCAAATGTGACCTCAGACACTTCCCAGCTGTGTGTCCCTGGGCAGGTCACTTAACCCCCATTGCCTAGTCTTTGCCACTCTTCTGCCTTGGAACCAATACAAGGTATGGATTCTAAGATGGAAGGTAAGGGTTTAAAAAAAAAAAAGATGCTTCAGGAGAGGGTTCCTGCTTGGGTTAGGGGATCATGAGGCTAAAATTGACTCCAAAAGGCACCTTTCTGCTCCCAGATTCTGTGATCTAGTAAGTTACCCTATTGCCTTTTTTCCTGATTTCACCATCTGTGAAATGGGAATTTTTTACTTTGCTTTTCCCATCTCACAGGGTGGTGATGAGCCAGCCTGTTTTTGAAAAGCATAAGGCCTTATTACATGCAAGCTCTTGTTGACAGATCTGTTTGTTAAGCCCAGGGCCTAAGGGAGTCATTGTCCTGGGACTGAAGCCAAGGGAGGAGAGTGCAGCCAGGGGCGTCTGGGGAATCAGGCACTTCGGGTACTTTCTTGTTTCAAGGACTTTAAAGGACTGTCATGAGGAAGAGGGATGAGACAGGACTAAGACCAATGGAAGGGAAGGTCCAGAGGCACATAGGAGCTCATTGTCAAGGAAGAACAAATTTTTATCGAGCATGATTATTTGCCAGTGGATCAGGATGCTTACAAGACAGTGAGCTTCCAGTGATTGGAGGTATTCAGGGGGTGGCTTGATTGCTATCTGTTAGGGAAGCAGTGAATGGCTGCCTGGGTAGGGTAAGAGAAAGGGAATTTCCTGCGTTCACAGCTAATTTTTAAAAAATCTAATTTTAATTTGATGAACAAAAAATCCGTTTTCTCTACCCCTCACATCTCCTTCCCCCTCACCATCAAACGCAAACAAAGTTCATAATAAATCTGGACAGTCAAGTAAATCAAATTTCTCAGTTGGTCAAGTGAAACAAAATAGATTTCTCATTCTCTGTCCTGAGTCCATCTTTAGAAGGCGAATAGCACCTATATTTACTTTGAAGTTGGATGAGATGATCTCTGTGGTTCCATCTAGATCTGGGATATGCCACAGAGGGGAATAGGTAAAGATGGATATTTCTTGTCAAGTTGTTTTATTCAGAAGCCACCAAACTTTCCTTTCCTTTCCTTTCCTTTCCTTTCCTTTCCTTTCCTTTCCTTTCCTTTCCTTTCCTTTCCTTTCCTTTCCTTTCCTTTCCTTTCCTTTCCTTTCCTTTCCTTTCCTTTCCTTTCCTTTCCTTTCCTTTCCTTTCCTTTCCTTTCCTTTCCATTGGTCTTGACTTCTTTAACTCTTCATTTGACCTCTCTTTGGCTGCCTTCTTCCTGATAGAGAATGGAGTCAGAAAGACCTGAGTTCAAATCTAGTCTCAGACACTTCTTAACTGTGCAACCTTGGACAAGGTACTTAATCTCTAGATGCCTATCTATATGAGGTGACTCAGTAGAGAGGGTACCAGATCTGGGCTCAAAAAGACTCATCTTCCTGAGTTCACTTCTGGCCTCAGACACTTCTTAGCTATGTGACCCTGGGTGAGTCACTGATTGCTAGATGAAAGGAGATGGAAATGGCAAACTTCCAGTATCTTTGCCAATAAAACCCCATGGATAGCTAAGGTGCATGGGGTCACAAGGAGTTGGATACAACTCAATAACATCTTGACTTCTCTTTGACTGACTTCTTCCCAATAGACAATGTTCAATGAAGTTTGAGATCTTAAACAGTTATTCCAAAAGGAAGCAATATGTGGATGCATGAAAATGGACCTTGGGCTTTTGCCTCAGTAATTGTTCTTTCATTTAAGCTGAAAGGGAATAATCTAGAGGCCATACTCTTATGAGTTTTAAGGGGTCAGGAAAGTAAGTCATCCAGGAGTTGAGTCTATACTAGGCTTTGTAGCCAGCCTGCCATCAGTGCCCTGAAGATCAAGGAACAACCTTTGGGGCATGGTCCAGCAGTTTCTGAGAGGATAATTCATCCCTCAGTAATAAAACACTTGCATCTAATTTCCTGGGGAATAAGGGTTGAGGTGGTAGAAAGAAACTAACGTTCACAAAGCATTTACTTTGTGCCAGGCATGTTACAAATATTATCTCATTGGTGTGATTATTCCTATGTTGAAAGTCTACTAAGTGATCCTGCTCCAGAGACCAAGGTAGTATAAAGGAGAGCATGTCCCTTGAGATGTTTGTGGAAAATGTTTGTACTTCTGTTCTTAGCATATGCTTGAAGTAAATAGCCCTTTGCAAAAACCAATTTATGTTAATTGGTTGAATAGAACTGAGGTAGTAGACACTGGTGTCTAATGATGAGACTCAAGTCAGGGACATCAAAGAAAAGGCACTTCCAGCTCTTTAAGGTGTACAGGGGATTCAGGGAAGACTAGCATCTTTGATGAAAGGGTTTACCAAGTCCTTTTCAGGGTTATTACTGTGAAGATTGGATTTGGCTCTCCCCTGATTGTAACAACGAAGGTACTTAGCTCTTCCTTGATTATGAAGATGAAATTGTAATCCCCACCTTTAGTGTCTACCTGGCACTCAACTCTCATCTTTGACTCCAAGAAGGTATAGCCTCATAGAGGCTACATCCCAGGAAAACTCTCTCTGCAGATGGGCTAAACCAGGTTGAGGGAAGCCAAGAGACTTTAAACCTGTTGATGATCTAAGGGGATGTCTACCCCAGGCATGTGAAGACTTCTTCCAATGGAATGAATAGATGAGAACAATTTATTCCAGCAACCTGAAGGTGGCTAAAGCAGGCACAGTGAAGTACTTAGAGCTTGGTCAGACATGGAAGATGCCAAAGTCATCCCTTTCATCCTGGGCTATCACCAGTCATACCGACTTTTGTTCCACTACTGGACTAAGATGACTCTAGAAGAGAGAGAGAGGCTAACAATTTTGTGCAACTCTGTCTCATTTAAATCCAATTCATGAATAAGTCAAGATCTCACTCAACAAGATGTCTTTGAAAACCAAGGACAAACAACAACAACCCTTGCAATCCTAAAGGGGAAATGTAGCCAGCCTTTCGCTGGTAGAGTGAAACCAAAAAGCATTCTCATTCCATGGAGACTCCTTTGGGGTTGAAATGTGCCCCTTTGCATTTTGGGGGTTCCTGGAGAAATCCTTCACTTGGAACTCTTCCATAGTTTTCAGGATCCTAGAGAAACTGGCAAATATTTTTTTTCTTTTTGTTTTAGGCTATAATATTTTTCCCCTGATCTGTTACCCTTATTTCAGGTGCTTTTGAAATGATATGAAAATTCTTTTAGAGAATTTTTTTGCAGACTTTTGCTTATGTTGATTTATTGATTGATTGATTCATTCATTTGCTGATTCATTTAAGTGCCAGCACTTGCTTTATTTCTAAATCCTGTACAAGTATTGATATTGAGATTAATATAAGAAGTATGATTTTGTGTCACTTAAATGCTGGTAACTAGCTAAGAAATGCTTCCTTCCTTCCTTCCTTCCTTCCTTCCTTCCTTCCTTCCTTCCTTCCTTCCTTCCTTCCTTCCTTCCTTCCTTCCTTCCTTCCTTCCTTCCTTCCTTCCTTTCTTCCTTTCCTTCCTTCCTTCTTTCTTTCTTTCTTTCTTTCTTTCTTTCTTTCTTTCTTTCTTTCTTTCTTTCTTTCTTTCTTTCTTTCTTTCTTTCTTTCTTTCTTTCTTTCTTTCTTTCTTTCTTTCTTTCTTTCTTTCTTTCTTTCTTTCTTTCTTTCTTTCTTTCTTTCTTTCTTTCTTTCTTTCTTTCTTTCTTCTTTTCAAACAGATCTAAACAGCTTGCCTTATTGTGGGATTCTTATTCATGCAAATCCACAGGGTAAGGTTTGCTTGCATGCCTAGAATAATCTATCCTTTGTTCCCAGTTTCTCTTCTTGGGAGCCTCACTCTTCTTTAGGGCTTACTTGCTATCTCAGCCTACTTGTCCTGTTATTGGGTGAATCTGGCATTCCAGTAGGAGTGCCCTTAGAATACTAGGGATCCATTGGAGGAAATTTTAGGTGTCTTTTGGAATAAGGATACAGAGGACATTTGATCTTTTTTTTTTTAACCCTTACCTTCCATCTTGGAAGTAATACTGTTTCTTGGTTCCAAGGCAGAAGAGAGGTAAGGGCTAGGCAATGGGGGTTAAATGATTTGTGCCAGGGTCACACAGCTGGGAAGTGTTTGAGGTCAGATTTGAACCTAGGATCTCCCTTCTCTAGGCCTGGCTCTCAATCCCCTGAGTTACCCAGCTGCCCCCTGTCTGATCTTTTAAGGAAGTTAAAAGTACAAGGATGCCTTAGAGAAATTCTGGTGCACCTTGTGTAGAAAGGGACATTTGGAAAATTTTGTCCAGACCCCATTTGAATGGTCTTAACCATGGAGAGAATGATGGAAGAATTTTCAACCAAAACAGTTTCTCACCTGAGAGGAAGATTTTTTAAAAATCAAGTTTATTTACTTATTTAATTAATTTAGAATATTTTTCCATGGTTACAAGATTTCTTTTCCTCCCTTCCCCACAACCCCTTCCCATAGCTGATGCGCAATTTCACTGGGTTTTACATGTATCAAGATCTATTTCCATATTATTAATATTTACAATAGAGTGATCCTTTAGAGTCTACATCCCCAATCATATCCCCATCGACCCATGTGATCCAGCAGGTGTTTCTCTTCTTTGTTTCTGCTCCCACAGTTCTTCCTCAAGATGTGGATAGTGTTCTTTCTCATAAGTTCCCTCTGGATTGTCCTGGATCATTGCATTGCTGCTAGTGGAGAAGCCCATTACATCTGATTGTACCACAGTGTATCCATCTCTGTGTACAATGTTCTCCTGGTCCTGCTCCTCTCACCTCTGCATCAATTCCTGGAGGTTCTTCCAGTTCACATGGAATCCCCTCCAGTTCATTATTCCTTTCAGCACAATGGTATTTCATCACCAACATATACCACAATTTGTTCAGTCATTCCCCAATCAAAGAGCATTGAGGGGAAGACTTTCAATTGACCTTCAGGTCCCAAATCCCTGTGAGGAGACTCCACCATATTCTGGGATTTTGGGTAGGAGCAATTTGCCCATTTTCTTTGAAGTAAATATATCTTCTGTAAAAACTAATTAGGGGCAGGTAGGCCAGCACAGGATATAGAATGCCACAAATCTGGCCTCAGATACTTCTTAGCTGTATGACCACTGGGCAGTCAATTAACCCAATTGCCTAGTCCTTGCCTGCTCTTATGGATGTAGAATTAATACGAAAGTCAGAAGGTTGTTGTTGGAGTTTGTTGGGTTTTTTTTTTAAAGCTAATTGATGTTAATTAGTTAAATGGAACTAGGGTACTAACCATTTATGTCTACAGACCTGAATTTCTTTTTGAGGGGGTGGGATCAATCAGTGGTGACTCAAGGCAAGAGTGTTAGAGAAAGAAAACCCCCAACCCTTCAGGAGTACCCCCTAGAACCCTGAGTGGGATGCATGAGCAAGCTTGCACTAGGATAGTGAACTCCGAGAGATTACAGAATGTAATAGTAATGTTTTTGTATTGGAAAGAAAATGGGGGGGGGGCATGATAGGCTGTTTTCAAGTATTTTAAGGACTATTCATGAGGAAAAGAAATCTGGTGGTATTGGGATAGATGTCATGCCAACTGATGGTGTGAGGCTCGAGAATGGTGTATTGGAAGAGCTCAAGGGCCTTCAGCTGAGAAGTGCACTTAGCCAAGTCCACATATTCTCACTAAATCTGGCTCCAATATTGTGAGTTCCCAAAAGGGTGGAGTCCTAAAAAAGGCAGGTCAAAGCTTTCAAACCATCAGATTGGGCCTATGAATGTCCCACCAAATTACCACTTTAGACAAGATAGACCCAGTCTTCCCCCAGAAAGGAAAGAAAGATCTGCAGAAGGTGGCCCATCAGAAAGCAAAGGACCAGGGGGCAATGACTGGGAGGGTTCAAGGAGACCCCACTTGGGGTTTCGATGCCAGGAGTTTTCCCTGTCTTAAGAAGGTAAGGTTCTCTCTCCTTGGAGATCTTCAAGGCAGAAGCTGGGTGACTACATGTCAGAGATCTTATTCTTTTGGTATGGAATTAAGATGGTGGCTGAGGAACCCTCCAGGTTTCAAAATTCTGCTCCTTCTGTACCTGGTTATTGATATGAAAGTCATTTCCAAATGGTCTCTCTGTG